>NC_135233.1:151235127-151576377 GCF_051348905.1 Ranitomeya variabilis
CAACCCATCACCGACCAGGATACCTAGTCCCTCACTTGCTCTGGACCTATCCCTAAGTAGGGAACTGGCAGCTGAGAGCACTGGTCCCACCGCTCACAAGGTAAGGTAAGACAACCACCAGGGGAAAAGGAAACACAAAACACTTAGCTTTGTCTGCTGCAATGCACCGCATAGCAGAGTAAGGCACCAAATGGCAGAATTCAGCAGAAGCACCACTGAACCCAGCAAGCTTTTTCTCCAAAAGAAGGACCTGTATAACCAACAGTCAGCTGATGCATCAGGTGACCTTATGTAGGATGGTGGGAGTGGTCACCACCAACATCAGTGTCACGGTGCCGCTCAGCGCCGCTGCTCCTGCCACCCCGGCTGCCGCTCCGCTCCCCCACTCGCCGACATACTTACCCTCTCTGGCGCGCTCCTCCTTCAGGTGCGCGTTTTTCCTTCTTCTCCTGATTCACCGCACCTTCTTGGTGTCCGCCGGGTGCGCATACGCACTCCACCTCCCTCTGCGCACGCGCACTTCGCACTTCCTCTTTTATCTGCTGGCGCACCACTTCTCCTCTGTTTGACCCTGGAGGACCCTGACCTGGAAGTCCTTCTGTGTCTCTCCTATTTAAGGTAACTCCTTCCTCTGCTCCATGCCTGATTGTCATTTGTCCTCATTTGACCCAGGTCTCTCTGTACCTTGTTCTGTCCTGTGCGTCAGCCATACCTTACTCTGTCCTGTGCGTCCGTCATACCCTGCCTGTCCTGTGTTTCCACCATACCCCGCCTGTCCTGTGTTTCCGCCATACACTGCCTGTCCTGTGTTTCCACCATAACCTGCCTGTCCAGTGTTTCTGTCATATCCAGTCCGTCCTGGGCGTCCGCCATATCCAGCCTATTCTGTCCTGTGTCTCTGTTATAGCCAGTTCTGCATCTTTTCCACTCCTACTTCCTGTCCCAGGGTATCAGCTTCTGCGGCAATAGTCTCCCTCGGGCCTGCCCCTAACACTCCCTGTATTGGGGGTGGTCCAGCTGGCCTGCTTACCCTTGGGAGGTTCATTGTTGTGGTTCTGGGGGTTCACTTTAGGAGTTCCAAAAGAGCTGACAATCAGCTGACCCAGCAGCAATGCAATGCAATAACACCAGCAGCACCGGGGGAAAAACTGCATTAACATCAAATGACCTGAAAGGAAAAAAGGTTTTAATCAGAGGGAAACGAGATCTGCCACAGATCCAAACATGGATCGTGACATCTGGGACATCATGTCTCGCACCAGCCACCAACGTCACGTTGCACCACAGACTGTCCAGGAGTTTGCGGATGCTTTAGTCCAGGTCTGGGAGGAGATCCCTCAGGAGACCATCCACCGCCTCATCAGGAGCATGCCCAGGTATTGTAGGGAGGTCATACAGGCACGTGGATGCCACACACACTACTGAGCTTCATTTTCTTGTTTTGAGGCATTTCCACTGAAGTTGGATCAGCCTGTAACTTCATTTTCCACTTTGATTTTGAGCATTATTCCAACTCCAGACCTCTGTGGGATATTAGTTGTGATTTACGTTGATAATTTTTAGGTTTTATTGTTCTCAACACATTCTACTATGTAATGAATAAAGATTTACAACTGGAATATTTCATTCAGTGATATCTAGGATGAAGGGATTGGGTGGTACCTGGACATGTTGAAGCGCTAGTGCAGAGCGAAATGGCCGTTGTCCTGAAGGAATACCATCCCTGGCTCCATGTTTTATAAAGTGCTGTAAGAATAAAAGTTTATACGAGATACTTACCTGAGTCAGAATACCACCCTTTCCTCTTCCTGAAGCTTGAAATGTGTGTTGAACATGTCACCAATTGTCTACATAAATATATTTCTAAATATGTTATTGAAATGAAATTCTCACCAGATGTCTGTAACAAGCCATACAATCCACGGAGGCAATGAAATCAAATCATAGATGTCCATAAATTGTTATTTTCTAATAATGAGAAATGACACAGGGAAACAGTACGAAGAATTAAATACATTTCAGTAAGCATGTGAAATACTAAATGGTGATGACTAGTGTTGAGCGATACCGTCCGATACTTGAAAGTATCGTTATCGGAAAGTATCGGCCGATACCGGCAAAGTATCGGATCCAATCCGATACCGATACCCGATACCAATACAAGTCAATGGGACTCAAGTATCGGACGGTATTCCTGATGGTTCCCAGGGTCTGAAGGAGAGGAAACTCTCCTTCAGGCCCTGGGAACCATATTAATGTGTAAAAGAAAGAATTAAAATAAAAAATATTGCTATACTCACCTCTCCGAGGGAACCGGCACCTTACCGAGGGAACCGGCAGCGTTCTTTGTTTAAAATTCGCGCGTTTACTTGGTTACGTGAAGTCCCGGCTTGTGATTGGTCGCGGCGGCCATGTTGCCGGGACGCGGACCAATCACAGCAAGCCGTGACGTAATTTCAGGTCCTGCAGGATTTTAAAATTACATCCCGGCGTTGTGATTGGTTGCGCCGCAGTCACATGGGCGACGCAACCAATCACAAGCCGTGACGTCACGGGAGGCTGGACACGCGCGTATTTTAAAATGCGCGCTTGTCCAGCCTCCCGTGACGTCCCGGCTTGTGATTGGTTGCATCGTGGTCAACCAATCACAAGCCGGGAGGCTGGACGCGCACATTTTAAAATGTGCGCGTGTCCAGCCTCCCGTGACGTCACGGCTTGTGATTGGTCGCGGCGGCCATGTTGCCGGGACGCGGACCAATCACAGCAAGCCATGACGTAATTTCAGGTCCTGCAGGATTTTAAAATTACGTTCCGGCGTTGTGATTGGTCCGCGTCCCGGCAACATGGCCGCCGCGACCAATCACAAGCCGGGACGTCACGGGAGGCTGGACACGCGCGCATTTTAAAATGTGCGCGTGTCCAGCCTCCCGTGACGTCCCGGCTTGTGATTGGTTACGTCGCCCATGTGACCACGACGCGCCCAATCACAACGCCGGAACGTAATTTTAAAATCCTGCAAGGACCTGAAATTACGTCACGGCTTGCTGTGATTGGTCCGCGTCCCGGCAACATGGCCGCCGCGACCAATCACAAGCCGGGACTTCACGTAACCAAGTAAACGCGCGAATTTTAAACAAACAACGCTGCCGGTTCCCTCGCTGAGGTCCGGGCTGCGTCGGAGAGGTGAGTATAGCAATATTTTTTATTTTAATTCTCTCTTTTACACATTATTACATTAATGTTGTTTCGATACCCGATACCCGATACCACAAAAGTATCGGATCTCGGTATCGGAATTCCGATACAGCAAGTATCGGCCGATACCCGATACTTGCAGTATCGGAATGCTCAACACTAGTGATGACAGCTTCAAGTTGCCTGCTCAATGGAGAAATTTGTTGTATGCATTGCTCAGGTGTGATTTTGGCCCATTCTTCCACACAAACACTCTTCAAATCCTGAAGGTTTTGTGGGCTCCTTCTATGAACTGAGCTTTAGTTCCTTCCTTCTAGTTGCTGTGGTTCTTAAAACAATCACAATTGATCACTGTATCAGGAAGGAAGTAATTTCATGAACTTACTTTTTACAATAGTGTTATACTATTACTATACTTAAATTCAGTGAACTCCTTAGAAAGAACTATTCTTTCGTAAATTTTGGTAAAGGTAGATGACATGGCTCGGTTCTCGATTTTATACCCTTATGACAATGACATTGCAAGTTCTAGTGGGCGTCGGATGCACTGAAGTGAAATTTTTAACCCCTTTAAGGCCCTTTTTAATCCACTAAAATGGTGACCAACTAGACACAATTTTGTTGAATTTGCACAAATCAATTTGTAAAAAAGATTGGATTCTCGTGAATCCAAATTTTTTGTGAAGTAAGAGGAAAACCTTTGATTAAATATTGATTCATTCAGGTTTACAGGGAATCTGTCACCACATTTGACATATCTAAACCAATAATAAAGGCACATAATTTATAGACTGCTGAAAAAAGTCCTACCTTTATGTCTTGTATCAGATGCCTTGTTGTTGAGAAATCGTCTTTTATCACTTTATATAAGTGACCTCTTCCAGACTATGGGAAGAATGTTGCCTGGAAGGTAACTCTGCCTCCAGAGCTTATTATACATGAAGGGGTGTTACCAGTATGATGTGTAATGGCAGCTCTCTGCTCTCCTGATCTCACTGCAGAGTTGTGTGTGATTATAACTGACACTGCAGGTTTCTCGCAGCTTCAGCTTCCATCTCACAGGCAGGCAGGAATGCAATATTGTTGCAATACAGCAGAGATCAGGGAGAGAAGCAAAACATGTGTTTGCAAGAAGACAAAGTTAAATTCTCCTGTTCTGTTATTTTTCTCATACCCCCTTCTATTTAAAAAATGTGAAGATAGCAAAGTCGATGCAAAAAGATATATAGGGCATGCATCCATTAGGGTTACGGGTAGGGTTAGAGGTAGGGGTAGGGTTAGGGTTAGGGTTGCACTTGATAGAGTTGCACTTAGGGATAGGGTTGCACTTAGGACTAGGGTTGCACTTAGGGCTAGGGTTGCACTTAGGGCTAGGGTTGCACTTAAGGTTGCACTTAGGGCTAGGGTTGCACTTAGGGCTAGGGTTTGACTTAGGGCTAGGATTGCACTTAGGGTAGGGTTCGAATTAGGGTTAGAATTAGGGTTAGGGTTAGAATTAGGTTTAGAATTAGGGTTACAATTAGGGTTAGAATTAGGGCTAGGGTTGGAATTAGGGTTAGAATTAGGCTATGTGCACACGGTGCGGATTTGGCTGCGGATCCGCAGCAGATTGGTCGCTGCGGATTGGTAGCAGTTTTCCATCACGTTTACAGTAACACGTAAACCTATGGAAAACCAAATCCGCTGTGCCCATGGTGCAGAAAATACAGCGCAGAAACGCTGCGTTGTATTTTTCCGCAGCATGTCAATTCTTTGTGCGGATTCCGCAGCGTTTTACACCTGCTCCATAATAGGAATCCGCAGGTGAAATCCACACAAAAAAACACTGCAAATCCGCTGTAAATCCGTAGGTAAAGCGCAGTGCGTTTTACCTGCAGATTTTTCAAAAATGGTGCCGAAATATCCGCACACAAATCCGCAACGTGGGCACATAGCCTTAGGGTTAGGGTTGGAATTAGAGTTAGGGTTGGAATTAGGGTTAAGACTAGGGTTAGGGGTGTGTTGGGGTTAGGGTTGTGGTTAGGGTTGGGATTAGGGTTAGGGGTGTGTTGGGGTTAGTGTTTGAGTTAGAATTGAGGGGTTTCCACCGTTTAGGCACATCAGGGGGTCTCCAAACGCGACATGGTGCCACCATTGATTCCAGCCAATCTTGCATTGAAAAAGTCAAATGGTGCTATCTCCCTTCCGAGGCCGGACGTGTGCCCAAACAGTGGTTTACCCCCACATATGGGGTACCAGCGTACTCAGGAGAAACTGGACAACAACTTTTGGGGTCCAATTTCTCCTGTAACTCTTGGGAAAATAAAAAATTGCGGGCTAAAAAATTATTTTTGAGGAAAGAAAAATGATTTTTTATTTTCACGGCTCTGCGTTATAAACTTCTGTGAAGCACTTGGGGGTTCATAGTGCTCACCACACATCTAGATAAGTTCCTTTCGGTCTAGTTTCCAAAATGGGGTCACTTGTGGGGAGTTTCCACTGTTTAGGCACATCAGGGGCTCTGCAAACGCAACGTGACGCCCACAGAGCATTCCATCAAAGTCTGCATTTCAAAACGTCACTACTTCCCTTCCGAACCCTGACGTGTGCCCAAACAGTGGTTTACCCCCACCTATGGGGTATCAGCATACTCAGGAGAAACTGGACAACAACTCTTGGGGTCAAATTTCTCCTGTTACCCTTGGGAAAATAAAAAATTGCGGGCTAAAAAATAATTTTTGAGAAAAGAAAAATTATTTTTTATTTTCATGGCTCTGCGTTATAAACTTCTGTGAAGCACTTGGGGGTTCAAAGTACTCACCACACATCTAGATTAGTTCCTTGGGAGGTCTAGTTTCCAAAATGGGGTCACTTGTGGGGAGCTCCAATGTTTAGGCACACAGGGGCTCTCCAAACGCGACATGGTGTCCGCTAATGATTGGAGCTAATTTTCCATTCAAAAAGCCAAATGGCATGCCTTCCCTTCCGAGCCCTGCCGTGCGCCCAAACAGTGGTTTACCCCCACATATGGGGTATCAGCATACTCAGGACAAACTGGACACCAACATTTGGGGTCCAATTTCTCCTGTTACCCTTGGGAAAATAAAAAATTCCGGGCTAAAAAATCATTTTTGAAGAAAGAAGAATTATTTTTTATTTTCATGGCTCTGCTTTATAAACTTCTGTGAAGCACCTGGGGGTTGCTCACTATGCATCTAGATAAGTTCCTTGGGGGTCTAGTTTCCAAAATGGGGTCCCTTGTGGGGGAGCTCCAATGTTTAGGCACACAGGGGCTCTCCAAACGCGACATGGTGTCCGCTAACGATTGGAGCTAATTTTCCATTCAAAAAGTCAAATGGCACGCCTTCCCTTCCGAGCCTTGCCGTGCGCCCAAACAGTGGTTTACCTCCACATATCAGGTATCGGCGTACTCTGGAGAAATTTCCCAACAAATTTTATGATCCACTTTATCCTGTTGCCCATGTAAAAATCAAAAAATTGAGGCAAAAAAAATTTTTTGTGAAAAAAAAAGTACTTTTTCATTTTTACGGATCAATTTGTGAAGCACCTGAGGGTTTAAAGTGCTCACTATGCATCTAGATAAGTTCCTTGGGGTGTCTAGTTTCCAAAATGGGGTCACTTTTGGGGGAGCTCCAATGTTTAGGCACACGGGGGCTCTCCAAACACGACATGGTGTCCGCTAAAGATTGGAGCCAATTTTTCATTCAAATAGTCAAATGGCGCTCCTTCCCTTCCGAGCCCTGCCGTGTGCCCAATCAGTTGTTTACCCCCACATATGAGGTATCATCGTACTCAGGACAAATTGGAAAACAATTTTCGTGGTCCAGTTTCTCCTTTTACCCTTGGGAAAATAACAAAATTGTTGCTAAAACATCATTTTTGTGACTAAAAAGTTAAATGTTCATTTTTTCCTTCCATGTTGCTTCTGCTGCTGTGAAACACCTGAAGGGTTAATAAACTTCTTGAATGAGGTTTTGAGCACCTGGAGGGGTGCAGTTTTTAGAATGGTGTCACTTTTGGGTATTTTCAGCCATATAGAACCCTGAAACTGACTTCAAATGTGAGGTGGTCCCTAAAAAAATGGTTTTGTAAATTTTGTTGTAAAAATGAGAAATCACTGGTCAAATTTTAACCCTTATAACATCCTAGCAAAAAAAAAATTTTGTTTCCAAAATTGTGCTGATGTAAAGTAGACATTTGGGAAATGTTATTTATTAACTATTTTGTGTCACATAACTCTCTGGTTTAACAGAATAAAAATTCAAAATGTGAAAATTGCGAAATTTTCAAAATTTTCGCCAAATTTCCATTTTTTCACAAATAAACGCAGAAATTATCAACCTAAATTTACCACTAACATGAAGCCCAATATGTCACGAAAAAACAATCTCAGAATCGCTAGGATCCGTTGTAGCGTTGCTGAGTTATTACCTCATAAATGGACACTGGTCAGAATTGCAAAAAATGGCCAGGCCATTAAGGTCAAAATAGGCTGGGTCATGAAGGGGTTAAGCTAATATCCTCAAGATTTAAAGAGGATCTGTCTCCAGGTTTCACAATAAATTTATGTCAGATGAGCATTTTATGACTCCAGCTATGTAGTGAAATGGCTCATGAGTCCTAATGTATTCATTCTCCACTCATGCAGCCTGATAGACAGCTGCAGCTAGTACTGAGCAGCGTGAGATCTCAACAGCAAGAGGGAGGAAGAACCCTGAGGAATTGTCAATCAGGCTAGGAGAGCACAGATTGATTTTAAACTTTCATAAAGAATAATAAGAAAGCCATTTTGACATGGATTTTCAAAACAAATGCTGCACTCTTATTATGTTTAATAAATCTATTTAGTTATGTATTTAGTTTGTATTGTGAAATCTAGTGACAGATCCACTTTCAACTTCACTTTTCAAGAAGTTTTATTATTTCTCTGAAAAAATCCCCCTAATAGGAATTAATAAAATAAATACTTTGAGCTGTTTTTTAATGTCCTCTGTAACAGTTCCAGGAAAAATGATGAATCCTCGAGTGACCTTGTACACATGCAATGTATTTACTAAGCGGCTAGCCTTTGTTTGACCTTGTCAGATACTTTTTTACTCAGTGACTTTTAAGATACATGAAATAAGCAAATACACATGATTATATTTATTATTTAAATATCATATTACTTAGACCTTGACATTTACTATGTGGGCTGTCACAGTGTAAGGGAGTTGGAAGTGCGGTGGTTGAAATATACTCATGGCTGCAGGAAAGATGTTCACAGCTAATACCGTATGTGATCTCCTTCCTTGCTATTTAGTGTGGTATTCCCGCTATGTGAGGAGTACATCTCTCCAAGACCCAGGGAGGAACTTTGACATTCTTGAGATTAGAGAAAGATTTTAGAATTCCTCATACTGCTCTACATGACAGTTTTTGATGCAGTACTTTATTGGTTAAAACATTAAAAAAAGATTTAGGTGTCTTAATTGTTTCGAAGAGACCGGAGTAGTCTCGAAAGCTTGCAATTTGTTACCATCTTCTCAGTTAGCCATTAAAAGGTATCAACCACTGAGGACTCTCAATTCTAAATATATGTAATTGTTTCGCTAACAATCCAAGTAGATTCTTATGTTTAATTTATACTCGGATTAACTTAAAAATTGCATGTAGATTTGAATAGAATTCTATATAGAATCCCATTAATATTGTACGCTAACAGAATCACACATCAAATAAGAAAATTATTTACAGGGCAATATTCTCATACCTACGCATTTTCATTGACTGCTAGGAAATTGTTGTTGACACAGTTTTTTCAACACTGATAGACTGCCTCTGAGAACTGAATCACAGAGGATATAAAAAAGTAACACGCACCTTCATTAACTACATATTGGACCAACTACTAATTATAGAAAGTACATAGCACAGTCTTATCAGTAAATCTGTCGCCAGATTCAATATTCTAAGTGCATACATTAATAAATCGATCTTTTACTTCGGTGACCATTTTGATTCATGAAATGCTTATTTTGTACTTTTTCCTTATTTCCAACTCAATGCATGTGATTTGTACCATGAAATCTTGAAATCTGGTGACAGACCTACTTAAAGTGAAACAATATGGACTAAACAGAAAAGATCCCATTTATTTGAAAGGAAAACTCAAAGTAGAAAAGAGACATCTACATAATTCATTTTTAAAGGGAATATGTCAACATAATGGACAACTTTACCTCCCAATGGTTGCATTAAAAATACTCAACATGAAAGTCAATTTAGCAGTCCTGTTAGTTACGTCCTTATCACCTTAAATGGAACCTGTCAGCAGCATTTTATGAAGTAAAGTAGAGGCACTGTCATACTGATTTAAATGATATGTTAGGTGAAGAAATCAGTTTTGCAGATTTTCTTTAATCATTGTTTGAAATTTCTTTGCATTCATATCTTCATGCATCAGGGTAGGCCTGTGAGCACACCTGTGGGTAGGGCCTTCAGCTTTGTTCTGGCCCCCGCTGTACCTGAGTATCTCTTCTTCTTTATTTAAAATTTCACATTGGCTCCGTTCCAGCCATGGACAGCGTTTGTGCAGATTGAACTTTTGTGCATCTTCAGTGAAATGGTGCGCATGCGTAGATTGCTCAGTGCCACAGCACACCGCTCTTCTGCTTGCAGGCTACCTGTGGGGCTGTGGGCTCAGTATGATTGACAGACATGACTTCGCCACTAATCCAAACTGTGTGCTCTTCGATGCTGCAAGCAGAGGCAGCTTTGTCTCTTCAGCATTGAAGGATCACAGGAGCATGATCTGACCTGCTTCAGAGTGGTGTTTGCAAGCTCTATAGCAAAGATCTTGTTAATGCTGTGTTCCTTGCCTAGGAAACCGGCCAATGGTGGTAGGCTGTTCTTAAGATGTAAATTGCAAAGTTTGTTTCTTACAAACACTTTTCCATTTTATCTATTTAAGAAGATTAGGCAATTCCTGTAATCTGATTCTCTTTATTGACCCTATTATGTCTCATAAATTTGAGATTTATAAAGACATTTTCTGTGTGTGTCTCAAGAATGCCTCCATGTCCACAATAATTCCTTCTTTTGACTAAAGCAAAACCATCCCTACAGTTGACCACCTGTAGGATGATGAAAAATTGGTAAGCTCTACCACGACTAGTGGGGTGGAGGTTCAGTTAACCACTAGCTGAAGATGGAACTGATCAGCAGAAGACTAACCATGTGTTCTTTGCAGTATTTCTATGAAACTAACCATTTCAGCAGTATGCAGGAAATTCCGCCGACTAAGAAGTAATAAGGGTAGCTGTTAGTGATGAGTGAGTGTACTCCTTGCTCAGGTTTTCCCGAGCACGCTTGGGTGACCTCCGAGTATTTATGACTGCTCGGAGATTAAGTTTTCATCGCAGCAGCTGAATGATTTACAGCTACTAGCCAGGATGAGTACATGTGGGGGTTGGCTGGTTGCTAGGGAATCCCCACATGTAATCAAGCAGGCCAATAGCTGTAAATGATTCTAGGTTTAATGCTTCTATAAGCTGAACTTATCTTGTTAGAAAATTGAGTATAAGTCAAAGGACCATAAAGTCCTCTCATTGCTGCGATAAAGAATAGGATCAGGTGAAAAAAATCTATCCTGTTAGGTCTCTGTTTACTATGAAAAAAAGTTTACCATCTATGTTGCAAACCAGTTATCAGGAAGTTTGGCCATTATTGATAGTAACTTTTGAATTTAGCTGCTCAGGAACTTAATTTTAAATTGGTTATTTCTGTTGGCAAGTTTAGTTCTGAGCCAGTTCAGTGACCACCAAAAATTGACTTTTTGTCTGGGTAGAAATCTTTCTTATAATGTTTATGTCTTCTGAGCTCTTGGCAATGAAGCATTATCGAAAAACTACAAAGCTGAAGTATCAGCTGGGATTTACAGTAAAATCCTGCTATTTTCCAAAAAATGAGTGGTAAATATCTCCCTTATAAGTTTGTCACCTATAAAAGCATTTTTTACATCACAAAATAAAATGGGTATATGTGAATAGAACAGGCCTACCGTTTTAGCGAAGCTAATGTGTGTGATTTCTTGCTGTTTCCATTAGAAGCCTTATGTCAAAAAGCTGTGCGGAAGACTGTCAAATACATCTTAAGTGATTTTAAGTGTGTTCAAGTGGAGGCTACCGAATTACGTAGTGACAGGAAGAAAATAATCTCCTCTTACGTGTTAACAAATACATTTATTTTAAAATATTCTTTTCAGCAAAGAATATGATATAATAAAACATGTCAGGATTTGCTGGCTTTCACCTTCTATTCTGAGGCTGGCATCACATTTTGCCAATATCATCTCTTCTTGGTGTTCGCTCATGACCACAACTTATTAACGCTGTTCTTGCCTCTCACACTGAATTGTTGCCATTAAAAAACAGTGTCATATGGCTGCTGGCTGTGCTCTTCTATTATTTTAACTGTCTCAGGACAAAATATGGCGTTTTGGGATTTTGATCATACAGATTTGGAGAGACGAGGTTTGCATGATTAGTAGACAACCTGTTTCATTCTCTGCTTATTGTACTGATATAATGGATGCCATTGCCAACCTGTCAATTTATTACAGATGTCACTTGCTTTCACTATTTGAATTTCTTTGAAGGCTAAGCTTGGGATGCATAACCAAAATAGTCCATGCCACCATAAGAGGGAGTTAATTGACCCATTTCCCTATTAGGCCAGGTTCACATTGCGTTAACAGCAGCCCGTTCAACACATACGTTAATGGGCTGCTGTTAATGCAAGTGCCGGTATGGCAGCGCGCTAGCGCAGATAGAGCATCTGCTAGCTCTATCTGCGCTAGCGGTGACGGACCCGGAAACGCTGCAGCCCACATCTCGGGGTCCGTCACTCAATGACGGCACATCACTAGCGCACGGCCATTGTGGGCATGCGCTAGCGATGCATCCGACATTAGATTCAATGGTGGCATAAACGGACTGCGTTACACCGCGTTATGCCACGGTGTAACGTAGTCCGTCTAACAAACGGGTTTAACGCAATGTGAACCCTGCCTTAGAGTACATAAACAGCACTGAGGCAACTCTCCCTTCTATATATTCCAGTCAGAAGAGCTACTCAAAAGAGTAGCTGCTGCACATGGAGGACTATGTATTGCAACATTGGTTTGCTTGAATAAGAAACTGTATATATTTACTTATGGTGGCATATACAGTAGTTGGTTTCTGAACTAAAGAAGAATTGACTAATTTAAAATTAATTATGAATTGGATAATTGATGATATGTAGCTATATGGGCAAATAAACAAAGTCACTGGACAAGATCTTCAAATTGAGGAAAATTTCACTTTCAATGAAGACATGGCTTGGACATAGTTTGGTCTTTTCTGTCGTAACATATGGATGCAAAACCTGGATGATAAAGAAACAAGACAGAAGAAAAATCTATGGCTTTGAAATGAGGTGCTGGAGAAGAATGTTATCAATACCAAGGATGATAAGAAGAGCAAACAAATTAATTTTGGAACAAATCAAGCCAGACATGTCACTCAAAGCAAGGATTACCAAGCCGCAACTTGCCTACTTTAGATACATCCTATGAAGAAATCAATCACTGCCGATGGACATCATGGTCAGAAGAATAGAAGGAACAAGGCCATGAGGAAAACCAGCATCCTGATGGCTTTATACTATGATGATAACAGCAAAGAAGACCATGGTAGACTTATCTAGGCTTGCAGCACATTGATCTTCCTACGGATCATTCAGCCATAAAGTCATCGTGGCTTGAGATCGAGCTGAAGGCAGTTAAAAAAAAAGAAGATACAGTACAGACCAAGACTTTGGACACACCTTCTCATTTCAAGATTTTTCTGTATTTTCATGCTGTGAAAATTGTACATTCACACTGAAGGCACCAAAACTATGAATTAATACATGTGGAATTATATGCTGAACAAAAAAGTGTGAAACAACTGAAATTATGTCTTATATTCTAAGTTCTTCAAAGTTGCCACCTTTTCCTTTGATGACTGCTTTGCACACTCTTGGCATTCTCTTGATGAGCTTCAAGGGGTAGTCACCGGGAATGGTCTTCCAACAATCTTGAAGGAGTTCCCAGAGATGCTTAGCACTTGTTGGCCCTTTTGCCTTCACTCTGCGGTCCAGCTCACCCCAAACCATCTCGATTGGGTTCAGGTCTGGTGACTGTGGAGGCCAGGTCATCTGGTGTAGCACCCCATCACTCTCCTTCTTGGTCAAATAGCCCTTACACAGCCTGGGGGTGTGTTTGGGGTCATTGTCAAATTGAAAAATAAATGATGGTCCAACTAAACGCAAACCGGATGGAATAGCATGCCGCTGCAAGATGCTGTGGTAGCCATGCTGGTTCAGTATGCCTTCAATTTTGAATAAATCCCCAACAGTGTCACCAGCAAAGCACCCCCACACCATCACACCTCCTCTTCCATGCTTCACGGTGGGAACCAGGCATGTAGAGTCCATTCGTTCACCTTTTCTGCGTCGCACAAAGACACGGTGGTTGGAACCAAAGATCGCAAATTTGGACTCATCAGACCAAAGCACAGATTTCCACTGGTCTAATGTCTATTCCTTGTGTTCTTTAGCCCAAACAAGTCTCTTCTGCTTGTTGCCTGTCCTTATCAGTGGTTTCCTAGCAGCTATTTTACCATGAAGGCCTGCTGCACAAAATCTTCTCTTAACAGTTGTTGTAGAAATGTGTCTGCTGCTAGAACTCTGTGTGGCATTGACCTGGTCTCTTATCTGAGCTGCAGTTAACCTGCGATTTCTGAGGCTGGTGACTCGAATAAACTTATCCTCAGAAGCAGAGGTGACTCTTGGTCTTCCTTTCCTGGGGCGGCCCTCATATGAGCCAGTTTCTTTGTAGCGCTTGATGGTTTTTGCCACTGCATTTGGGGACACTTTCAAAGTTTGCCCAATTTTTCAGACTGACTGACCTTCATTTCTTAAAGTAATGATGGCCACTCATTTTTCTTTACTTAGCTGCTTTTTTCTTGCCATAAAACAAATTCTAACAGTCTATTCAGTAGGACTATCAGCTGTGTATCCAACAGACTTCTGCACAACACAACTGATGGTCCCAACCGCATTTATAAGGCAAGAAATCCCACTTATTAAACCTGACAGGGCACACCTGTGAAGTGAAAACCATTCCTGGTGACTACCTATTGAAGCTCATCAAGAGAATGCCAAGAGTGTGCAAAGCAGTCATCAAAGCAAAAGGTGGCTACTTTGAAGAACCTAGAATATAAGACATAATTTCAGTTGTTTCACACTTTTTTGTTAAGTATATAATTCGACATGTGTTAATTCATAGTTTTGATGCCTGCAGTGTGAATGTACTGTTTTAATAGTCATGAAAATACAGAAAAATCTTTAAAGTGGACTTTATTGCCTGAACGGCGTGGCAACGTTTCGGATACAAAATCCTTTTTCAAGGATTTTGTGTCCGAAACGTTGCCACGCCGTTCAGGCAATAAAGTCCACTTTTTTATTATTTTGTGTGCTGCTTTTCCTTTTTTTTGCTTATATTATTTGGAGGTCATTGGACTACTGGCTGGGATAGCTTTGCACTGCGTTAAGGTATTTCTTTTGGATGCTGTTCCAATTTTTGTTTATATATATATACAGTTAGGTCCATATATATTTGGACAAAGACAACATTTTTCTACTTTTGGTAATAGGCATTACCACAATGAATTTTAAACAAAACAATTCAGATGCAGTTGAAGTTCAGACTTTCAGCTTTCATTTGAGGGTATCCACATTAAAATTGGATGAAGGGTTTAGGAGTTTCAGCTCCATAACCTGTGCCACCCTGTTTTTAAAGGGACCAAAAGTAATTGGACAATTGACTCCAAGGCTATTTCATGGACAGGTGTGGGCAATCCCTTCAATATGTAATTCTCAATTAAGCATATAAAAGGCCTGGAGTTGATTTGAGGTGTGGTGCTTGCATTTGAAAGGTTTTGCTGTTAAGTAAACATGTGGTCAAAGGAGCTCTCCATGCAGGTGAAACAAGCCATCCTTAAGCTGCGAAAACAGAAAAAACCCATCCGAGAAATTGCTACATTATTAGGAGTGGCAAAATCTACAGTTTGGTACATCCTGAGAAATAAAGAAAGCACTGGTGAACTCATCCATGCAAAAAGACCTGGGCACCCACAGAAGACAACAGTGGTGGATGATCGCAGAATAATCTCCATGGTGAAGAGAAACCCCTTCACAACAGCCAACCAAGTGACCAACACTCTCCCGGAGGTAGGCGTATCAATATCCAAATCTACCATAAAGAGAAGACTGCATGAAAGTAAATACAGAGGGTTCACTGCACGGTGCAAGCCACTCATAAGCATGAAGAATAAAAAGGCTAGACTGGACTTTGCTAAAAAACATCTAAAAAAGCCAGCACAGTTCTGGAAGAACATTTTTTGGACAGATGAAACCAAGATCAACCTCTACCAGAATGATGGAAAGAGAAAAGTATGGCGAAGGCATGGTACAGCTCACGGTCCAAAGCATACCACATCATCTGTAAAACACGGCGGAGGCAGTGTGATGGCTTGGGCATGCATGGCTGCCAGTGGCACTGGGTCACTAGTGTTTATTGATGATGTGACACAGGACAGAAGCAGCCGAATGAATTCTGAGGTATTCAGAGACATACTGTGTGCTCAGATCCAGCCAAATGCAGCCAAACTGATTGGTCGTCGTTTCATACTACAGATTGACACTGACCCAAAACATAAAGCTAAAGCAACCCAGGAGTTTATTAAAGCAAAGAAGTGGAATATTCTTGAATGGCCAAGTCAGTCACTTGATCTCAACCCAATTGAGCATGCATTTCCCTTGTTAAAGACTAAACTTCAGACAGAAAGGCCCACAAACAAACAGCAACTGAAAACCACCGCAGTGAAGGCCTGGCAGACCATGAAAAAGGAGGAAACACAGCGTCTGGTGATGTCCATGAGTTCAAGACTTCAGGCAGTCATTGCCAACAAAGGGTACTACCAACCAAGTACTAAAAATGAACATTTCATTAAAAATTATTGAATCTGTCCAATTACTTTTGGTCCCTTTAAAAACAGGGTGGCACCTGTTAAGGAGTTGAAACTCCTAAACCCTTCATCCAATTTTAATGTGGATACCCTCAAATGAAAGCTGAAAGTCTGAACTTCAACTGCATCTGAATTGTTTTGTTTAAAATTCATTGTGGTAATGTCTATAACCAAAATTAGAAAAATGTTGTCTCTGTCCAAATATATATGGACCTAACTGTATATATATATATATATATATATATATATAGCTATACATATATATATGCACTGCTCAAAAAATAAAGGGAACACTAAAGTCCCACATTCTAGATATCACTGAATGAAATATTCCAGTTGTAAATCTTTATTCATTACATAGTGGAATGTGATGAGAACAATAAAACCTAAAAATGATCAACGTAAATCACAACTAATATCCCACGGAGGTCTGGAGTTGGAATGATGCTCAAAATCATAGTGGAAAATGAAGTTTCAGGCTGATCCAACTTCAGTAGAAATGCCTCAAGACAAGGAAATGATGATTAGTAGTGTGTGTGGTTTCCACGTGAGTATATGACCTCCCTACAATGCCTGGGCATGCTCCTAATGAGGCGGCGGATGGTCTCCTGAGGGATCTCCTCCCATACCTGGACTAAAACATCCGCCAACTCCTGGAAGTCTGTGGTGCAATGTGACATTGTTGGATGGTGCGAGACAGGATGTCCCAGATGTGTTCAATCGGATTCAGGTCTGGGGAATGGGCGGGCCAGTCCATAGCTTCAAAGCCTTCATCTTGCAGGAACTGCTGACACACTTCAGCCGCATGAGGTCTGGCATTGTCCTGCATTAGGAGGAACCCAGGGCCAACCGCACCAGCATATGGTCTCACAAGGGGTCTGAGGATCTCATCTCAGGACCTAATGGAAGTCAGGCTGCCTCTGGGGAGCACATAGAGGGCTATGCGGCCCTCCAAAGAATGCCACCTCACACCGTTACTGACCCACTGCCAAACCGGTCATGCTGAAGGATGTTGCAGGCAGCAGATCGCTCTCCATGGCGTCTCTAGACTCTGTCACGTCTGTCACATGTGCTCAGTGTGAACCTGCTTTCATCTGTGAAGAGCACAGGGCACCAGTGGCAAATTTGCCATTCCCGGTGCTCTGTGGCAAATGCCAAACGTCCTGCACGGTGTTGGGCTGTGAGCACAACCCCCATCTGTGGACATTGGGTGCTCAGAGCATCCTCATGTTGGTTTCTAACAGTTTGTGCAGACACATGCACGTTTGTGGCCTCCTGGAGGTCATTTTGCAGGGCTCTGGCAGTGCTCCTCCTGTTCCTCCTTGCACAAAGGCTGAGGTAGCGGTTCTGCTGTTGGGTTGTTGCCCTGCTACGGTCCCCTCCAGGTCTCCTGGTGTACTGGCCTGTGTCATGGTAGCGCCTCCAGCCTCTCGACCCCACGCTGACAGACACAGCAAACCTTCTTGCCACAGCTCGCATTGATGTACCATCCTGAATGAGCTGCACTACCTGAGCCACTTGTGTGGTTTGTAGAGTCCGTCTCATGCTACCACGAGTGTGAAAGCACAACCAACATTCAAAAGTGACCAAATCGTCAGCCAGAAAGCATTGGTACTGAGATGTGGTCTGTGGTCCCCACCTGCAGAACCACTCCTTTATTGAGTGTGTCTTGATAATTTCCATCTGTTGTCTATTCCATTTGCACAACAGCATGTGAAATTGATTGTCAAACAGTGTTGCTTCTTAAGTGGACATTTTGATTTCCCAGAAGTTTTATTTACTTTCTAGCTAGATTTGTTGTTTAAGTGCTCCCTTTATTTTTTTGAGCAGTGTACATATATATATATATATATATATATATATATATATATATATATATATATATATATATATATATATATATATATATATATATATATATATATATACACACACACATAGCTTTGTCGCCATAAAAGGAGGGGGCCCAGACACATTTGTTAAACAGGAGCCCCAAGCTGTCAGTGTCCGGCCCTGGATACCTGCACAAATAAATTTCAACAAATTCTTGATGCAAACATAACACCATCTGTAAAAAAAAGTTGAAAAGAGTATGGCTTCAACAAATGGATAATGACCTAAACACACATCAAAATCCACAATAGACTACCTCAAAAGGCATAGGCCTGCCCTCAAGCAGGAATTGAAAGACTCTTGATCTTGACTTAATAATATTAATAATCTTAATAATCTTTATTTTTATATAGCTCTAACATATTCCGCAGAGCTTTACAGACATTATCATTGCTGTCCCCGATGGGGCTCACAATCTAAATTCCCTATCAGTATGTCTTTGGAATGTGGGAGGAAACCAGCTACATAAAGTATTTACAAACTGTGATACTTGCAAAAGGGGGTGCTACTAGGTACTAACCATGCAGGGTGCTAAAACTTTTGTATCAGCCCATCTTCCTTTTTGTATTTTTTAAAATGTGAAAAATGAAAATATATATATTTTTGTGCCTAAAATACAAAGGAAATTTAAAGGAAATCTTTAAATGTAGGCCTTTTAGCAATCATTTCATCTTCAACTTGCTTAACTGTTCACAATAACAGTAAGGCTATGTGCACGCGTTGCGGATTTTGATGCGGATCCGCAGCATTTTTGGACTCGCGGAATTGCATCAAATCCACAGTGTAGTGCACAACCAATGTTAGTCAATGGGAAATCCAGAATTGGTCTGCACAATTCTTTTTACGGATCTGCAGCGCTTCTTCCCCCTTTGACTTCCATTGAGTCTGTCAAATCCACAGCAAAACCGCAAGTGTAAAAAGATTTGCGGTTTTACTGTGGAGTTGCGTGTGAAAAACACTGCAGATAGGGAGGAGGAAGAGTGTGTGGGCGGAAACTATATGTGTGGGCGGAGACTGTGTGCGGAGAAAATGTGCGTGTCTGTCTGTCTGTGTGTGTCTCTGCTGGGGTCTGTGGGTGTGTGCGCGTGTGTGTGTGCAGGTCTGTGTGTAGGCAGGCATCGTCCGATGGGACTACTAGTCCCATCTGGCTATGTCTGCTGTCACATAGAGCAGTGACAGCATTATACACATATACACATACGGTACATACATATACACATACAGTGTATACTCACCAAACAGCTAATCCCCGACACCCTCAATCGCCTGCAAAAAAGCAAAATAATAAAGCAACAGAATACTCCCTGTTCCGATGTAATCCATTTAATAATGACTGTCCCATGACCATCTCCTGTGTAGAGCTGTCACATCAGGAGATGTGACCACTCTACATGGGCTCTGACGATACCATGACAGGAGGTGATCCTCCCGCACTGTATCACTCCGCTGCCAGGAGGTTACCGAAGTTCATCCGGTCACTTGCAGCACTGCTGCATGAGAAAATTCCAACGCAGCTGTAGTGCCGTAAAATGACAGCACAAACTCTGATGATAAACTGCAGGAGTATTATCTCTGGTCAGTGTGTCATCGAAGCCCCTGTAGAGCGGTCACATCTCCTGATGTGACAGCTCTACACAGGAGATCGTCATGGGACAGTCGTCATTAAATAGATTACGTCGGAACAGGGAGTATTTGTGTTGGTTTATTATTTTATCTTTTTTGCAGGAGATTGACGCCGTCGGGTGGTAGCTGTTTACACTTCAGCCATAAGGTAATTATACCATTCCACGTACCGCAGGCCCAATGGGTCTTGATGGGGGACATAGAACGGAAGGGCAGTGGTCCATGGCTGAGTAATGATGGTGTCTTATTAATATAAGATTAGGGATTCTGTTTCAGTATACTTGTGTGCTATTTATCTATTTATTGTGGCCATTAGCAGTTTCCCATTGACACCCAATATGGGAGGAAGATGTTTATCACTTGGCGCTGCGCGTCAACACTGGTGACTGTGTGAGATACATCGGGTGTTTCACCTCTTTAACTTTGGCAGTATGATTTTAAATATTTTGTACTTTAATAAAATTATGGTTTTGATACATTAAAAATTGCCTTATGATCATCTTTTTTTGGAGGAGTTCTTGTTCAATTTTAGAAGAGTCAGCCTGTCTGCATTTTCCGTTGACAGGCATGTGCGCCTGTCTGCTATGATTGCATCGACCGAACTAAAAACCTGCTGAGACAGCACACTTGCATCAGGGCATGGCAGCACCTCCAAGGCATACAAGGAGAGTTCGGGCGAAGTGTGCAGCTTGGACAATCAATAGTTAAAGGGCACTGAAGAATCAGGAAGGACACTGGAATAGTCACTTAAGTAATTCTTCACCATCTTGGTCAACTTTTCACTCCTCGTCATAGTTGTACCCACAGATAGCCCTTGCTGATGTAACAGTTTCATGAAAATGGCCCAGTTGATGGACATTTCAGCCCTCAAGATGCACATGGTGTGCATGTCCTCCCATGTAATCCTTGTGGTTGAAAAGAACCAGTACCTCTGTCAACAGCGTTGTCTGAGGGTAATCTTTTGAGCAAGTCTTCCACTATGGCCCTCTGACATCTATGCACTGAAAATGGCACGTCTGACTGACATGAGAGAAGGAGATTTCTCCTTGTACTGTGGGTCAAGAAAAGTGCACAGTCAGTATTTCATGGTAGACAAAAGCAATAAAGGGATAGAAGGAAATAAGGAGCGCAATAGGGTCTTATATGTGCATAAAGAGATAAATTCCAATCAAATTTACTCACCAGATCCAGCCCTTAAAAAGGCTTATAGAGACTTAAGCTGCTGCAGATCCACTGGTCTGCCCATAACCACACCAAAGATTACAAAATGGGATATAGAGATGGATTCTTCTCTGCATCGTTCATAAAATTAGAAGTCCAATTGAGTAATCCAGTGAAAAGTGGCTTTATTTCAACGCGTTTCGGAGCACCACGGCTCCATCAATCAGGATTCGACAAGAAATATATTTCATGTGGTATCCTGATGAAGGAGACATGGTGCTCCAAAATGCATTGAAATAAAGCCACTTTTCATTGGATTACTAAATTGGACTTCTAATTTTATGAGCGGCTCAATGAAGAATCCATCTCTAGATCCCATTTTTTTTATCTATGGTGGACAAAATGTCTTTCATGTGAGGGTCTTGGGAAAGGCATCTGGACATGAACTGTGCCATGAGTGGCAGACTACAAAGAGTCAAACATTCAGTGCCCACCAGGACAAACAATAACCATCCTCTCCCCTTTAAGATGCATCGTCTCCTCTTCAGGCCAACCATGCTGGACAGGCATGAAGCTGGGAATGATAGTCTCCTCTGTAGCGCTGGTCAAAAACTCCTGTTCCTCTTCACCCTCCTCTTCCTTCTCCTCCTGTTCCTTGTCATCACCCAATGTGGCCTGACAATATTGTCTGAGGCTAGGCTGTGTGGTATCAGCCAATGTAAAATGTTGCTCCATAGCCACCTGCTTTGCATTCAAAGCTTCCTCTTTGAGATTCTGCAATGAACATTTTAATAGACAGAGCACTGGGATGGTTACGCTGATAATAGAGTCATCAGCGCTCACCATCTTGGTGCAGTACTCAAAGTTTGAAGAACCTCACATATGTCAGCGATTCACCCTCTGACCAGCATTGAGAAGCTGGAATTCAGACACTGCCCTCTACTGCTCACTAAGCCTTGCCAATATATGAAAGGTTGAATTCTAACATGTGGACTGGTCACAAATCAGTCGATGACGAGGCAAATTACAGTGCTGCTGCAGTGCAGCCAGACCGACAAAACCCTGAAATGATTTTTGGAAATAGGTGCTGACATGGTGCACCTTGGCAAGTAGGTCTGGCAAGTCAGGCTATGTTTTTAAAAACCGCTGTACAACCAAATTCCGCACGTGTGCCATGCATGGAACATGTACCAGCTTGCCGAGCTGTAAAGCTGCCACTAAGTTGCTTCCATTATCACACACAACCAGACCAGGTTGGAGGTTCAGCAGGGAGAGCCATTGATTGCTCTGGTCTTTTATCCCTTTCCACAGCTCTGCTGCGTTGTGAGCTTTATCACCTAAAAGATGAGCTTCAGCAGAACGTGCTGCCACTTTGCCAAGAAGGTGCTGAAAAGGTCGCAGCTGGGGAGTGATGGGGAGGCTAGTTCAGCTTAGGATCAAATTGAGGAGGAGAGACAGGAACTGGAATATGAGGAGACTGAAACCCTGATGGAAGTTGGGCCCTCTATTCTTGCTGTGGGTAAGATGTGTGATGTCCCAGCATCTGACTCTGTCCCAGACTCCACCAGGTTCACCCAGTGTGCCATCAGGGAAATTTAGCGTCCCTATCCACAATAACTTATCCACATGTCTGTGGTTAGATGGACCTTCCCTGTGACTGCCTTGGCCAGAGCACGGCTGATATTGTGTTGCACACGCTTCTGTACCGCAGAGACTGCGCACAAGGAAAAATAGTGGCAGCTAGGAATCGATTACCGTCAGGCTGCCACCGCCAAGAGGTCGTGGAAAAACTCAGTTCCCACAAGCTGAAACTGCATCATTTCCAGGGCTAGTAATCTGGCAATGTGGGTGTTTAGCGTTTGTGCCTGTGGGTGGGTGGATATTTCTGTTTCCTGTGAAACGTCTGGGGCAGGGACAACTGAACGCTTGTGGGCAGGTTGTGGGAAGGATGTAACACAGGGGAAGTCATTCTGCCCTCCTACTGGGGTGCATGGCTACCATGTGCTTCTGTATGCTGGTGGTGCTCAGGTTGGCAGTGTTCTTGCCTCTTCTCAGCTTGGTATGGGAGACGCTGCAAACTACAGTTGTTTTGTCTGGAGGACTTTCAGAAAAAAAACTGCCATACAGGGGAACATCACCCCCTTGGCCTGATATCTAGCAGAATTGGGGGACTCTGTGGAAGAGTTGACCAAGTTCTCGCTATTGACAAACCACCACCTTTTCTTGCCTGTTTTCATGCTACGGATCCATCTCTCTCTGCACTGCTGTGCTCTCTATGCATGCCACGGTGCCAGATTGGATCAGTGTTCTCATCAACGATCACACCATCTTCCAATTCATTAATCTGATTTTCCTTCTGAGTTGTGATTTTAGGCTGAAAAGATGGCAACTATGCATCATGATTATCCTCCATCTCTTCAGACATGAATTGACCTTCCCCAACTTGGCTTTCTTGTGGCCGTGGGTGTTCAAATGTTTGTGCATCACTGCACTCCACCTCCTCATGACCTTCTTTAATGGGGCACTGTGAGAGAACAGAATAATTACAAGGGAACGTAAACAGTTCCTCGCAGTGGCAACCTTTGGGGTCATGTATCTCCTGGGATTCTTGATGGGGGAGGAAGGAGGACCAGGTTGAGGATTGTGAGGCTCAGCCTCTTGGCTACTGAGAATGGACCGTGTGGAAGACTTGATGTTGCTACTTGTCAAGAGACCAGAGCCTTTGTCTGCCATCCAACCCACAACATCCTCGCACTTGTCTGGGTTCAACAGTGGTGTAGCATGCAGACCGAATTTTGACAGGAAACTAGAATGATACAAAATCACCTTCTGATCTGTCACATGGCCTTGGCGGGCACCAACACATCCACTTCCCCATTCCTTAACGTCACCCTTTCTCATATTGAATGTGTTATTGTGAAAAAAATGTCATGTCTTTATTTTTCACAAGTACTCTCACAGAGGTGTTATGTACAAATTCACTATATCCTAGCAAAGCATGGGTAATTTTTTTTCGGATTTCTGCTTTATTACACACGGCAACAGCAGACTCAGGAAAATTACTGGTAAATATTGACGTTTGATATATCTCAGCAGGCTTTGCGCCAGTCTCACAACTGCTTGATAAATATACACTATTTATTTAACCAATAGAAAATTATTATTTTTTATATCGCCTTTATGATACACACCAACAGCAGAGTAAGGAAAATTATTGGCACTGGTAAATAGTGATGTTTGCGTATTTCTGCAGGCTTTTCTCAAGTCGCACAGCTGCTAGATAAATATAGGCTATTTATTTATCCAATAGAAATTTTTTTTATATTCCCTTTATGACACATGCCAAAAGCAGTCCCAGGTAAATTACTGGTAAATAGTGACGTTTGCATATCTCTGCAGGTTTTGCGCCAATCGCACTACTGCTAGATAAATATTAGCAATAGGCGAGGAATATTATTTAGCAATTAGGTTTTAAAAAAGATGTTTAGTATATGCTGGCACTGGGGAATATTATTTAGCTTTAAAAAAGCGGTTTAGTATATGCTGGTACCCAGAAACATTATGTAGTTAAAAAAAAATTGTTTAGTATCTGCTGGTACTGAGTAATATTATTTGGCTCTAAAAAGAGCTGTTTTGTATATTATGGTGCAAGATATGAAACCCTGCCTCTCTCCCTAATCCCATAGTCTGTTCTTACACTATACATCACAATGCAAACTAGCAAACTAGCAGAGATCTGCAGCATGTATTTGCCTGCCTTTCCCTCTCCCTCATATTAAATCTCTCCCTATGCTATCTCCACCTAACAGAGAACTAATCTTTCCTCTCAGTAGCTGTTAAAAGAGCTTTTTGTAATCACAAACTCTCCTTATACGCTGCTTTCACTCTCCCTACACTCACACTGTGCTCACACTGTGCTGTTTCTGGCCGTTTTGTGTGCAAAATGGAATCGGCAGGGATTAAATATCCCCTCTGATGCTGTAAGGTCAGCCAATCACAGTAATGCCACATCAAATATATGGATATTGACCCCCCCAGCCTAAAAATAGCAGCCCGCAGCTGCCCAGAAAAGGCACATCCATTAGATGAGCCAATTCTGGTGCTTTGCCCAGCTCTTCCCACTTGCCCTGTAGCAGTGGCAAGTGGGGTTCATATTTCTGGGGTTGATGTCACCTTTGTATTGTCAGGTGACATCAAGCTCATGGATTACTAATGGAGAGGCGTCTATAATATTACTAATCCTATAGTTGTATTGGAAATAAAGTCACAGCCAGAATATAGTCCTTTATTAGAAATAAGACTAAACACAGTTTTCCATTATATTTTAAAATAACAAACACAATTATACTAATCTAACGCCTAATTCCACCAAAGCCCTCGCTCTCCTGTAATAAAACTAAAATAAAAAACAACAAAATCTCTCATCTGTTGGTTGTTCTGTCCCACGCTGTTATCCATGTCTAGGGGATTAATAGATGATGCCAAGATGCGACTGTCAAGGCTGAGAACAACTGGTGAATGAGTGCAGTGTCAGTGTCCGGCAGTGACATCATCGAGGTTATCTTTGGACACTGATGCTGCACTCACAGCAGCTCATTCACCAGTGGTTCTCAGCCTGGACGGTCGCATCTTGGCACCATCCAAGTTGGAAATTATTAATCCCCCAGACATGAATTTTGGCATGGGACAGAGTGATGGATAGGTGAGGGATATTGTTGTTTTTACTTTAGTTTTATTACAGGAGAACGAGGGCTTCACTGGAATAGGTGTTTGGTGAGTATAACTATGTTTGCTATTTTTAAATAAAATGGAAAACTGTTTAGTTTTAATTCTAATAAAATAATGTATTCTGGCTGTGTCTTTATTTACCATATAACTATAGAAATAGTAATGGATAGGTGTCTTACATACACCTCTTCATTATTAAGCCATGGGCTTGATGTCACCAGACAATACAAAGGTGACATCAACCCCACAAATATTAACCCCACATGCCACTGCTACAGGGCATGTGGGAAGAGCCAGGCAAAGCACCAGAATTGCTGCATCTAATAGATGTACCTTTTCTGGGCAGCTGCGGGCAGCTATTTTTAGGCTGATGGGACCAATATCCATGGCCCTTACCAGCCTGAGAATACCAGCCCCCAGCTATCTGCTTTAGCAAGGCGGGTTGTCAAAAATTGGGGGTGACCACAGTCTGTTTTTGTTAATTATTTAAATAATTTAAAAAATGTGCATGGGGACCCCTCTATTCTTGATAGCCAACCTTGCTGAAGCTAACAGCTGAGGGTTGCAGCCCTCAGCTGTGAGAAATTTTGCCTGGCTGGTTATCAAAAATACAGGGGAACCCACGCAGGTTTTTTTTATATTATTTACTTACAGTGCAGGAGTGGCTGATGAATACTCCCATGCGCCGCTCCTGCTGTCACTGTTATTATCATCAGCAGGTGTCGGATGATAGAAGCAGTTGTCCCATCAGCTGACACCAGTGACCAGAAGTAAACTTTATACCTTTGATCACAGCTGAGCTCTCACGCTGTCTTCTGACAGTGTGGGAACCGCAGCTCTCTGACCCGCGAGGGATGATTTGAATGCCGATCAGAAGCACTATGCTGGTGTTTCCCACGCTCTCACACAGCATGGGAAACACCGGCTTTTGTGCTGTGTATGTTCGGCTATATTCGGCGATTAAATCAGCAAATATTGCAAACTCGGCGATCGTGACCCAAACCGAACATTGAAATATTCGCTCATCTCTAGTCAGGAGTTGAATGAGGGGGAGGGTGGGAGATGATAAATGTAGGGACAAGAGACTTCCTGTTTCTACATAGAGCAGAGAAAAGAAAATAATTAACTGGTAAAACGACAAACTGAGCAATTGTAATTACAAAGTGCTATATAATATGATGATTGCAATTTATTAACAGGATAAAAACTTTAATAGGAATTCTTCTTTAATAACAACCTGACTAATCGACATTGAAAAACTTCTTTTGGCAGAGGTTCTTTTTCAATTTTCCTTGTAAAAGCATGAAGTCGCCCTTGCTGATAGATTGACTGCTTCAAGGAATGCAGTAGTTTTCTATTTTAGATACACATGCTTTAGCAGACCTTCAGATTTCATTTTTAGATGTTCTTATTTGTCTAAGTACAATTACAGCAGTAAAGTTCCTTCATTATGCTGTAATGGGATAGAAAATCTCTTATGTCCCATTTTTCAAATCAGAATTTCTACATGGAACAGAAAAGATTGCTCTTTCAGCACTTAGCTAACTTCAAAACCAGTAGATAGCAGCTAGTGTCCAAACCAAAGACTCTCGCCAGGAAATATTGTTTCATACACTGACTTAGCTCCCAGTTCTCAGTACAGATATTGTCCATTTATCACTAGTGTTGAGCATTCCGATACCGCAAGTATCGGGTATCGGCCGATATTTGCTGTATCGGAATTCCGATACCGAGTTCCGATATTTTTGTGATATCGGAAATCGGAATCAGAAGTACCCAGTGTATGGTTCCCAGGGTCTGGAGGAGAGGAGATGCAGGAGATATTGCGGTCTTCCTGGCAATTTACTACTCATTTTTTGGAGTTGTCCAAAGAAAAATTAAGAATCTATGGAAACAAGTTTCATTAGCTATGAATAAACTCCTCAAGAGAAATTTTTTTATTTCCCTGCAGATGGCACTTCTCTCTATTGGATTAGAAGATATTGACCCAGAAGTTAAATTTCCTTTAATTCATACCTTTTAAGTGGTCAAAAATTCTTTAGAATTCTAAAGGAAAAAAAACAGATGTGCCAAAATTTTCTGACATTATGGATAAAATTGTTCTACATAGTTCTCTTGAAATAAGATTTGCCATTAATGATAATTCCTTAGCAAAATATTCTATTAAATATTCCCCAAATCCTAGTCTTGCTTTCTATTAAGCCTTGGCTTCTGATACACATGTTGCGGTAATGTCACTAATACATGAATTGGGTTTATTTACTATTTTGTTTAAATGCAAATTTTTAGGTTTGGACTCAAGACTAGTTTTGAGCATTCCGATACTGCAAGTATCGGGTATCGGCCGATATTTGCTGTATCGGAATTCCGATACCGAGTTCCGATATTTTTGTGATATCAGAAATCGGAATCGGAAGTGTGCGGTGCGTATGGTTCCCAGGGTCTGGAGGAGAGGAGACTCTCCTTCAGGCCCTGGGATCCATATTCATGTAAAAAATAAAGAATTAAAATAAAAAATATGGATATACTCACCCCTCCGGCGGCCCCTGGACCTTAGCGATGTAACCGGCAGCCTCCGTTCCTAAGAATGCAGTGAGTTTAGGACCTGCGATGACGTCGCGGCTTGTGATTGGTCGCGTGAGCGGTCACATGAGCGGTCACGCGACCAATCACAAGCCGCGACGTCATCGAAGGTCCTTCACTCCTCATTCTTAGGAACGGAGGCTGCCGGTTACATCGCTAAGGTCCAGGGGCCGCCGGAGGGGTGAGTATATCCATATTTTTTATTTTAATTCTTTATTTTTTACATGAATATGGATCCCAGGGCCTGAAGGAGAGTTTCCTCTCCTTCAGACCCTGGGAACCATCCAGGATACCTTCCGATACTTGTGTCCCATTGACTTGCATTGGTATCGGGTATCGGTATCGGCAATATCCGATATTTTTGGGATATCGGCCGATCCCATCCGATACCGATACCTTTGAGTATCGGAAGGTATCGCTCAACACTATTTATCACTTGTATATATGATGTGGAGATGATTATATGCTGAGCCTTGCTAAAGAAGATAAGAAAACATTAAACTTAAGAGACACAGTACATATTAGCATTTGTTCTTAGTAATTGTGTTTCTTATTCTGTAAAAAACAAAGCTTTGGGAGGCAAGGATGTTTAAAGAAGCACTCCATCAAAGTTTTTGTCTTCTTAATATATTGCAATTATCATATTATATAGCACTGTGTACTTACAATTGCTTATTTTGCCTTTATACTCCGTTAATTCTTCTCTTTTCCATTTTGTCTATGACATCATATGATTTGCACTGACGAGCAAAAGGGTAACAATGTTTTGAACTTTTGACCTTCAGGCTCCATGTCTCACCATCTACTGTCATCGTTTTATAGACAATCATCTTGGCTATCTCATACATACATAAATTTGACTTGAAACTATTTTGCATATGATTCATGCAGATGAGTCACGCAGATTCTTGCCATGTCACTGCATTGTTACTGTATTGCTCCTTAAAATCTAAATGTTAATTTTGATTATTTTGTTATGTAAATCCATCTTTGGCTTTCAACATTACCTGAATCCTTCTTGGCACTCTCTCGATGAGATTCAAGCATGTCTTGATTAAAGTCTATTTTCAGGTCTTTTCTACATGTTACCAAAGTTGGTGCATACTGATCGACTCACTTGGCTATGTTTGCAGTTTTTTCTTCAATTTCACAAACAAGTCTTTGAGTTAGTTGTGGTCTGGGGACTTTGGAGGCCAATCCAGCACCTCTACCTCATTGTCATTGAATAATTTCTCCACCAATCTCGATGTATTCTTCTGGTCATTGTCCTGCTGGAACACTATGTCGTATTCGACTGTATGAAGTAACTCATCTTGTAGGATTCTCATATATAGCTCAGCATTGAGATCACCATTGATCCTGGTAAAGTATCCAATGCCTTTGGCTTTGAAACAAACCCATATCATCAGACTTTCTCCACCAAACTTGATAGTTCCTCCAGTTTCTAGATCCATTAGCCCCTTTTTCCCTTGTCTCTTCCAGACCCATTTGTACCCATCAGAGCCTAGTCTATTGACTTTTGTCTCATTCCAAATCACCCGTTTCCAATCTCCTACTGTCCACAATTAGTACTTTTTGTGCAAACTTGAGACAATGCTACTTATGACAATATTGAAGTATAATGAAGAGTAGAAATCGTTCACCGGAGCGCTGAAAGGAGGCTCTGACACAAGATGGTTTTTAGCCACAATGCACTTCAATGGAAATAACATTTTCATCAGGTGGAAAAATCCCACCTGATGAAGACGGTATTTCCGTTGAAACGCATTGTGCCTAAACTCCATCTCGTGTCAGAGTCTCCTTTCAGCGCTCCTGTGACTGATTTCTACTCTTCATTCTGTGTCCATCCTCCTTTGGAGGTTTTCGGCTGGAGCTGCAGTGGTGCCTGCACTTTCCCTAACCCTGGGGCTGCCTCCTCAGCGCTCCTAAATGACCGCCTCACATTGACTTTTACTTAATATTGAAGTAGAGGCTTCTTCACCTTTTTTTGGGCCACGATTCCAAACTTGTATAACATGCGTCACAGGGTGCTTGCATGGACCTCCGTGACTTCACAATTGCAAAGCATATGAGCCACATCCACTGCATTGTTTGTAGAGTCAGAACTGAAAAACCTTGAGATTAGCCAACTTGTTGACTGCTATATTTTGCCAGGACCATCCACCACTTGGCTTATGAATGCATGGATGGAATTAATTTCATGTTCTTCCAACTGTCATGGCACATAATGGAGTTTGGTAATTTTCTTGGCCAAGAGACCGCTATTGATGAGCTGAAAGATGCTGTTTCTCTATTTCGGGAAATTTTCTTCATGGCTGACCCTTAACTTTAAGCAGTGACCTTTCGCTTGGGAATCAACCTAATAACACAGAGAGCTATCAGGAAATGTGAGAACAGGTTATAGTTTGCAGTATACTGGAGGAAAAAGAATTTTCCACCACAAGGAGCAAAACAGTAACAATGCAGTGACCTGACAAGAATCTGCATAACTAATCATATGCAAAATAGTTGCAAGTTAAATTTATATAGGAGATAGCCAAGATGATTGTCTATAAAATGATGGTAGTCTCACATTCACAGCAATAATGGATGGTGACGATATGAAGATAGAAAGTCTAGAGTTCAAAAGATTGTTACTCTTTTGTTTATCAGTGTACTTGAATTAAATATTCTCTATCCTTCCCTAACTACTCTATATAACTGCTTCTCTTTTTTTTTCAACTTCCTTTTTGATGATACTTAGTTTGAGAGCCTCAGTGCATGCTGGGATACTCAAGCGAAGCATCATTAGGGGCAGAGGCTTTGGTCACTGCTTCAGCCACTATCCCCTCCCTGAAACAAAACATCAATCATCAGGGATGCTGGTTTCAGGGGTTGGGTTAGTCCCAGTATAATGTGCACAATGACTGTGCTCTGTTGCCGTCCTAGAGCAACAGTAAAAATCCAGGAACAGACCAAGGGACTGAGCTTGCAGAGACCAGTCACGTGACTTGTGGGGGTGGCACTGGTCTCTGCACACCTGGTATTCTAATAAAGCTTTCTGTTGCTGGCTTGTTATTGCGCTGATTCTAAGCCGGCAACAGAGAGCATGTTGCACATCACGCTGGGACTACCACAGCATCTGACTCTTGTCACTTAAGATGCTTCGTTTCAGGCAAGTGGATGGGGGCAGTGGCCTCAGCTTGTGCCCCCTGATGACATTTTGTTTAAAGGGAAGGTGCCGCAATTTTGCTTTTGTATTAAAAATGATTGTTTATATAAACAATTATTTTTAATACAAAATTAATTTCTTTAACTTTAAGATCTTTTTTATTATTATATATTTTTGCAGCCACTGGGCGCAGCCATTTTGCTTTGCAGGAGTGTAAGTGTAGCTGCACGACACTTACACTCTGCAAATACGGCAGCCCTGGGCATAGGAGGCTGCGGTCAGCATCCGACCCCATACCTATCATTGAGCTGCTCCCTGCCCTGATGTGGCCACGCCCCCTGGGCTGTCTCCACATCACAGCAGAGGCAGGAGGTCAGCGCCATCTTTCTTCAGCCCACAGTGTACCTGTGAGCTCCACTGTGACTTGAGAGCCATGCTGTTGGAGGGACCGTCAGACCCTGGGAACCATCCAGGATACCTTCCGATACTTGTGTCCCATTGACTTGCATTGGTATCGGGTATCGGTATCGGCAATATCCGATATTTTTGGGATATCGGCCGATCCCATCCGATACCGATAACTTTGCAATCACCAACAAAATGGCTGCTCACTGGGTTCCTGAATATCATCCGCGTTTATGCCTTAGCAAACACCCAGAAGGGGAGGAGAGGAGTGATATCACACACGTCAGCAGACTCCGCCCATAATTACTGCAGTGCTGTAATGTGAGCTATTTGTACACTAGGTTTCTGTCAAATTTCAGAAGCTGCTCCCCCTAGTGTTTAACCCCTTTCTGACATCTGACGTACTATCCCGTCGAGGTGGGGTGGGCCCGTATGACCACCGACGGGATAGTACGTCATACGCGATCGGCCGCGCTCACGGGGGGAGCAGGGCCAATCGCGGCCGGGTGTCAGCTGCATATCGCAGCTGACATCCGGCACTATGTGCCAGGAGTTATCACGGACCACCCCCGGCACATTAACCCCCAGCACACGGAGATCAAACATGATCGCGGTGTACCGGCGGTATAGGGAAGCATCGCGCAGGGAGGGGGCTCCCTGCGGGCTTCCCTGAGACCCCCGCAGCAACGCGATGTGATCGCATTGCTCTGAGGGTCTCCTACCTCCCTCCTCGCTGCAGGTCCCGGATCCAAGATGGCCGCGGCATCCGGGTCCTGCAGGGAGGGAGGTGGCTTACCGAGTGCCTGCTCAGAGCAGGCGCTGGTAAGCCTGCAGCCCTGCACAGCAGATCGCCGATCTGACAGAGTGCTGTGCACACTGTCAGATCACCGATCTGTAATGTCCCCCCCTGGGACAAAGTAAAAAAGTTTAAAAAAAAAATTTCCACATGTGTAAAAAAATAAATTAAAAAATAAATTCCTAAATAAAGAAAAAAAAAATATTATTCCCATAAATACATTTCTTTATCTAAATTAAAAAAACAAACAATAAAAGTACACATATTTAGTATCGCCGCGTCCGTAACGACCCATCCTATAAAACTGTCCCACTAGTTAACCCCTTCAGTAAACACCGTGAGGAAAAAAAAAAAAAACGAGGCAAAAAACAACACTTTATTACCATACCGCCGAACAAAAAGTGGAATAACACGTGATCAAAAAGACAGATATAAATAACCATGGTACCACTGAAAACGTCATCTTGTCCCGCAAAAAACGAGTTGCCACACAGCATCATCAGCAAAAAAATAAAAAAGTTATAGTCCTTAGAATAAAGCGATACCAAAATAATTATTTTTTCTATAAAATAGCTTTTATCGTATAAAAGCGCCAAAACATAAAAAAATGATATAAATGAGGTATCCCTGTAATCGTACTGACCTGAAGAATAAAACTGCTTTATCAATTTTACCAAACGCGGAACGGTATAAACGCCTCCCCCAAAAGAAATTCATGAATAGCTGGTTTTTTGATCATTCTGCCTCACAAAAATCGGAATAAAAAGCGATCAAAAAATGTCATGTGCCCGAAAATATTACCAATAAAAACGTCAACTCGTCCCGCAAAAAACAAGACCTCACATGACTCTGTGTACTCAAATATGGAAAAATTATAGCTTTCAAAATGTGGTAACGCAAAAAATATTTTTTGCAATAAAAAGCGTCTTTCAGTGTGTGACGGCTGCCAATCATAAAAATCCGCTAAATAACCCGCTATAAAAGTAAATCAACCCCCCCTTCATCACCCCCTTAGTTAGGGAAAAATAAAAAAATTTAAAAAATGTATTTATTTCCATTTTCCCATTAGGGTTAGGGTTAGGGCTAGGGTTAGGGTTAGGGCTAGGGTTAGGGCTAGGGTTAGGGTTAGGGCTAGGGTTAGGGCTAGGGTTAGGGTTAGGGCTAGGGTTAGGGCTAGGGTTATTGCTAGGGTTAGGGCTAGGGTTAGGGTTAGGGCTAGGGTTATTGCTAGGGTTAGGGCTAGGGCTAGGGTTAGGGCTAGGGTTAGGGCTAGGGTTAGGGCTAGGGTTAGGGTTATTGCTAGGGTTAGGGCTAGGGTTAGGGCTAGGGTTAGGGCTAGGGTTAAGGCTACAGTTAGGGTTGGGGCTTAAGTTAGGGTTAGGGTTTGGATTACATTTACGGTTGGGAATAGGGTTGGGATTAGGGTTAGGGGTGTGTCAGGGTTAGGGGTGTGGTTAGGGTTACCATTTGGATTAGGGTAAGGGGTGTGTTTGGATTAGGGTTTCAGTTATAATTGGGGGGTTTCCACTGTTTAGGCACATCAGGGGCTCTCCAAACGGGACATGGCATCTGATCTCAATTCCAGACAATTCTGCGTTGAAAAAGTAAAACAGTGCTCCTTCCCTTCAGAGCTCTCCCGTGTACCCAAACAGGGGTTTACCCCAACATATGGGGTATCGGCGTACTCAGGACAAATTGGACAACATTTTTTGGGGTCCAATTTCTCCTGTTACCCTTGGGAAAATACAAAACTGGGGGCTAAAAAATAAGTTTTGTGGGAAAAAAAGGTTTTTTTATTTTCACAGCTCTGCGTTGTAAACTGTAGTGAAACACTTGGGGGTTCAAAGTTTTCACAACACATCTAGATAAGTTCCTTGGGGGGTCTAATTTCCAATTTGGGGTCACTTGTGGGGGGTTTCTACTGTTTAGGTACATCAGGGGCTCTGCAAATGCAACGTGACGCCTGCAGACCAATCCATCTAAGTCTGCATTCCAAACGGCGCTCCTTCCCTTCCGAGCTCTGCCATGCGCCCAAACAGTGGTTTACCCCCACATATGGGGTATCAGCGTACACAGGACAAATTGGACAACAACTGTTGGGGTCCAATTTATCCTGTTACCCTTGTGAAAATACAAAACTGGGGGCTAAAAAATCTTTTTTGTGAAAAAAAAAATAATTTTTATTTTCAAGGCTCTGCGTTATAAACTGTAGTGAAACACTTGGGGGTTCAAAGTTCTCACAACACATCTAGATAAGTTCCTTGGGAGGTCTAGTTTCCAATTTGGGGTCACTTGTGGGGGGTTTCTACTGTTTGGGTACATCAGGGGCTCTGCAAATGCAACGTGACGCCTGCAGACCAATCCATTTAAGTCTGCATTCCAAATGGCGCTCCTTCCCTTCCGAGCTCTGTCATGCGCCCAAACAGTGCTCCCCCCCCACATATGAGGTATCAGCATACTCAGGACAAATTGTACAACAACTTTTGGGGTCCAATTTATTATGATACCCTTGTAAAAATACAAAGCTGGGGGCTAAAAAATCATTTCTGTGAAAAAAAAGAGGACTTTTTATTTTCACTGCTCTGCATTATAAACTGTAGTGAAACACTTGGGGGTTAAAAGCTCTCAAAACACATCTAGATAAGTTCCTTAGGGGGTCTACTTTCCAAAATGGTGTCACTTGTGGGGGGTTTTAATGTTTAGGCACATCAGGGGCTCTCCAAACGCAACATGGCGTCCCATCTTAATTCCAGTCAATTTTGCATTGAAAAGTAAAATAGCGCTCCTTCCCTTCCGAGTTCTGCTATGCGCCCAAACAGTGGTTTACCCCCACATATGGGGTATCGTCGTACTCAGGACAAATTGCACAACAATTTTTGTGGTCTAATTTCTTTTCTTACCCTTAGGAAAATAAAAAATGGGGGCGAAAAGATCATTTTTGTGAAAAAATATGTTTTTTTATTTTTACGGCTCTGCATTATAAACTTCTGTGAAGCACTTGTGGGTCAAAGTGCTCAACACACATCTAGATAAGTTCCTTAAGGGGTCTAATTTCCAAAATGGTGTCACTTGTGGGGGGTTTCAATGTTTCGGCACATCAGGGGCTCTCCAAACGCAACATGGCGTCCCATCTCAATTCCAGTCAATTTTGCATTGAAAAGTCAAATGGCGCTCCTTTCCTTCTGAGCTCTGCCATGCGCCCAAACAGTGGTTTACCCCCACATATGGGGTATTAGCGTACTCAGGACAAATTGTACAACAACTTTTGGGGTCCATTTTCTCCTGTTACCCTTGGTAAAATAAAACAAATTGGAGCTGAAATAAATTTTGTGTAAATAAAAATGAACATTTAACTTTTTTTCAAACATTCCAAAAATTCCTGTGAAACACCTGAAGGGTTAATAAATTTCTTGAATGTGGTTTTGAGCACCTTGAGTGGTGCAGTTTTTAGAATGGTGTCACACTTGGGTATTTTCTGTCATATAGACCCCTCAAAATGACTTCAAATGAGATGTGGTCCCTGAAAAAAAATGGTGTTGTAAAAATGAGAAATTGCTGGTCAATTTTTAACCCTTATAACTCAATAACAAAAAAAAAATTTGGTTCCAAAATTGTGCTGATGTAAAGTTGACATGTGGGAAATGTTACTTATTAAGTATTTTGCGTGACATATGTCTGTGATTTAAGGGCATAAAAATTCAAAGTTGGAAAATTGCGAAATTTTCAAAATTTTCGCCAAATATCCGGTTTTTTAACAAATAAACGCAAGTTATATCAAAGAAATTTTACCACTATCATGAAGTACAATATGTCACGAGAAAACAGTGTCAGAATAGCCAAGATCCGTTGAAGCGTTCCAGAGTTATAACCTCATAAAGGGACAGTGGTCAGAATTGTAAAAATTGGCCTGGTCATTAACGTGCAAACCACCCTTGGGGGTGAAGGGGTTAAAAGTGGAAATGTCAAACCTTTTCAAATTATGTTTCATATTTTGCTAAATTATAAACAAAGGATAATATTTTTTAAGAAAATGTAAACATTAAGGCTGCCGTCACACTAGCAGTATTTGGTCAGTATTTTACATCAGTATTTGTAAGCCAAAACCAGGAGTGGGTGATAAATACAGAAGTGGTGCATATGTTTCTGTTATACTTTTCCTCTAATTGTTCCACTCCTGGTTTTGGCTCACACATACTGATGTAAAATACTGACCAAATACTGCTAGTGTGACGGCAGCCTAATTCTTTACATTTTTTCAAATGCTGGAAAAAAACATTTTTGGATGGCACCTTCCCTTTAAATATCTAGGCTAGCAATGGGATTCTCAAACGAATCGTCATCAAAAAGAAAGTGGAAAAAAAATCAGTTAGGTTGTATAGTTAGGGAAGTGGTAGAGAATTTTTAATTCAAGTATATTAGATAATAGTTTAGATTATGGCACTAAATAGATAGGAATTTAGGATGAAAATTACTTTGGTCCAGCCCTATAAGCACTAGTTTACTGCCACTGCTCAGTATTAGCAGTAACAATATATCAGCAGTAATACATCAACACTTATACAATGTATAACCAGTCCTATCTGCCAGGCTCAGGTTGTTGTAATTTGCCATCAAGATTGTCAAAAGTTCATAAATTCCTAAATAGTCAATGAAAAGTAGAATCCATATAATATAGCAAGGTTTCAAAATTTTTTTTAGAAACCTAACAGTTATATTGTAATTTGTGGCGAAGGGGCACCAGACTTAATATTTGCCTTGGGTGAAATAACAAATCAGCTTCACATCTATGCTTGGTTTCGTGGTTTAATCTTAAAGGAGTGCACTACTAAGGAATCTCCTCTTCCAATAGGCTGCGCCAGGTGACTGCTCCATTCAGTCAGCTGCCACTAATGTGCTGAAGCGGTCATGTTCAATCTAAGGCTACTTTCACACTAGCGTCGGGCTCGGCCCGTCGCGGTGCGTCGGGCCGAGGTTCCCGACGCTAGCGTTGTCTCCGCCGCACAACGGGGGCAGCGGATGCATTTTTCCAGCGCATCCGCTGCCCCATTGTGAGGTGCGGGGAGGTGGGGGCGGAGTTCCGGCCGCGCATGCGCGGTTGGAAAAAGCGGACCGTCGTGAGCAAAAAACGTTACATGTAGCGTTTTTTGGTCCCGACAGTCCTCCACAACACGGCGCAACCGTCGCATGACGGTTGCGACGTGTGTCAATCCGTCGCAATACGTCGCTTAATGTTAGTCTATGGGGAAAAAACGCATCCTGCAAGCACTTTTGCAGGAATGCGTTTTTTCTGCAAAACGACACATTGTGACGGATTGCAGTTAACGCTAGTGTGAAAGTAGCCTAAGCTGGTAGGAATAGTGAAAACAGTCTCATGTTTCTTTCTTCCATCTCAGATGGAAAAAATGTATGATTTTTCCTGTTTTCCTTCTTTAGATTTTATTTCTTATGAAGCTCACAATGTGACATGTCTACATTAGGCTTATTCTTTGTTTAATACAATTATAGCAGTGCCAAATTTATTTAATCATATTTCACTACTTTTGTACAATAGAAGCTCTTAAAAGAAATAATTTGTTTTTGTGTCTCTATATTCTGAGTCATACTTTTTTTTATTCGTCAATGGAGCTGTGTGAGATCCTGTTTTTGCTGTATATGTTGACATCTTTATTGTTCTTATTTTCTGATACTGCACATATTTATTTTTTTTGTAGTGGCAATTCTGTCAATTTTTTTTTTATTGCTTCATGATATGGTTAACCCCTTAACGACCACCGATACACCTTTTAACGGCAGCAGTTAAGGGTACTTAAACCACAGCTCCGCTTTTTAATGGCGCTGAGCTTTAAGGGTCCAGGATAGCTGAGACCCCAGAGAACATGATTCGGGATGGGTTGCGATTGCCATTATTAATGGTATAATGGCAACCGCAAAAAAAAGTCAGATTTAACATTTATTATCTCTCTCGTCTGATGTGATCACACATCAGAGGAGAGGGAAATGCTGTCCACCGGTCCCCCAATCACCCCCCGTTACCTCCAGAGTCCCTGCTTGCCACCATGAAGTCCCACGGGCCAGTGCGCCTACTGAGATCTGCTGGCCGGCACCCAGCAACAATAGGAAATTTTTCCTATTGGTTCATTTTGATCACTGTGATAGACCCTATCATAGTGATCAAAAAAAAAAAATAGTAAATAAAACCTCCTTTTATCACCCCCCTCAGTTAGGGAAAAATAATAAAATTAAAAAAAATATTTCCATTTTTCCATTAGGGTTAGAGTTGGGCTAAAGTGACTTTAGCCAAAGTGAGTGAGTGACTTTTATGCAATCCTAAAAAGACGGACACCGCTGGATCTCAGGTCAGACGGCATCCACAGTGCCTCCATCTGTCACATTATAGGGAATCTTCCACCAAAGGTTCCATCTGAATCATAGATTTTAGAGATTTACACGGAAACCCCGATGCAAGCGCTCAGCGCGAAACGCAGGATAAATGTGCCCCGAACCTTACTGCGATCTTACTGCAAGGCAGAATGAAAAAACAGTAGGTGAAGAATTGGTTTTATTTATTTTTTACGCCGTTCCTCGTGCGGTATAAGTGATTAGGCGACTTTACTCTTCAGGTCATTGTGATTACAGCGATACCAGATTTATATCAGGTTTTATGTTTGGCTGCTGTCATACACTAAAAGACGCTTTTTATTGCAAAAAATAGTTTTTGCATCACCATATTTTGAGAGCTATCATTTTTCCATATTTTGGCCCACAGAGGCATGAGAGGCTTGTTTTTTGCAGGGCAAGTTAACATTTTTATTAGCACTATTTTTGGGCACATAACATTTTTGGAAGGCAAAATGAACAAAAACCAGAAATTCAGGAATTTTTTGGGGGGTTATGCCGTTCCATGTGTCGTAAAATTGATAAGGCAGTTTTATTCTTTGGGTCAGTACGATTAGAGCTATTCTACATTTATATTTTTTAATGTTTTTGTTCTTTTACACAATAAAAACTATTTTATAGAAAAAATAATTATTTTTGCATCGCTTTATTCTGAGATCTATAACTTTTAAATTTTTCTGGTGATGACGCTGTATGGCAGCTCTTTTTTTGCGGGACAAGATGATGATTCAGCTGTACAATGTTTATTTACATCCGTCTTTTTGATCGCATTTTATTCTACTTTTTATTTGGCTGTATGATGATAAAGCCATGTTTTTTGCCTTGTTTTTCATCAATTTTTTTATGGTGTTCACTAAAGGGGTTAACTAGTGTGACTGTTTTATAGGTTGGATTGCTACGGATGCGGTTATATCAAATATGTGTACTTTTATTGATTGCTTTTTTCAATCAAATATTAATTTATAAATACATGTTTTGTTTTTTTAATTATTGTTTTTGATTTTTTTTTTATATATTTTTACAATTATTTAAAAAAAGTTTTACTTAACTTTTTTACTTAATCCCACTATGGGATTCTCAGTTTTTGCAGGCTGATCGCTTCTACAGCATGGGGATGCTCTGATCTGATCATGCATCGGGTCACCATGACAACGATCGTGACCCCGTGTCATGCCGCTGGGTCTCTGATCCAAAGGCAGAGGGGCTGTCATCTCTCTGCCGGCTCCCAAAATGCTGTGATTTTGTTTGATCGCAGCATTTCAGGGGTTAAAGTGCCGGGAGGGGTGCGTGACCGCTCCTGGCACTTAGTGCCGGGTGTCAGCTGTCAGAATCGTGTGCACAGGTGATCATGCAGATGTAATAATCCATCCCTGGTCAGATAGACCCATGTCACATGGATGGATTATTACGTCTAATGTCAGAAAGGGCTTAAGCTCTTCGGGCTTGACGACTCATATAATGTACTGGAAGGGAGACCTCTAGATTGCAGCAAATTATTCCTTACAGCATAACACTGGCAGTAATCTTATTAGACCCTGCCTTTAACAGTGTGACAGTAAAAATAAAATATCCTTCTATGTCCTGCATAGACAAAGCATATAGCAAGTAACGTCTTGCTGGATCCACATGAAAAGCCAATGTATTTCAAGTATTTTTATTTACAATTTTTTATAAGGGTATATAAAGGGAGGGAGGAGGAGTAAACAACAAAGAAAAGGGAAACTTGGAGAGGGAAAGGAAGGGAAGAAAGGGAATATAAATTTAGAGCACAAATATTTATATACGAAAGATAGTGTCATAAAAAGGAACATATATATCATGTATAGCAATGATACCTTGAATATAACGAATGTTTAATGTGAATGAAATATGTCTTGACCAAACCTAAAAATTTGCATTAAAACAAAATAGTAAATAAACCCAATTCATGTATTAGTGACATTTCCGCAACATGTGAATCAGAAGCCAAGGCTTAATAGAAAGCAAGACTAGGATTTGGGGAATATTTGATAGAATATTTTGCTAAGGAATTATCATTAATGGCAAATCTTAGTTCAAGAGAACTATGTAGAACAATTTTATCCATAATGTCAGAAAATTTTGGCACATCTGTTTTTTTTCCTTTAGAATTCTAAAGAATTTTTGACCACTAAAAAGGTATGAATTAAAGGAAATTTAACTTCTGGGTCAATATCTTCTAATCCAATAGAGAGAAGTGCCATCTGCGGGGAAATCAAAAAATTTCTCTTGAGGAGTTTATTCATAGCTAATGAAACTTGTTTCCATAGATTCTTAATTTTTCTTTGGACAACTCTAAAAAATGTGTAGTAAATTGCCAGGAAGAACACAATATCTCCTGCAAAAAGGGGAATTTTCTGGGTTTATGTGTGAAAGTCTAGAGGGAGAGTAATACCATCTAGTCGGTAATTTGTAGAAAGATTTGTGAAGTGACATAGAAATACTGGAGGCGTAAGAGTGGCTGATAGCCTTTTCCCACTGTTCCACTTGCAGAGAGATTTTTAAGTCAGATTTCCAACATATCATATATGCATTTTTCATTATATTGTTACCTTTATTAAAATATCCTTGTGATCTTTATTAGTAAGAAAGGTAGAAATAATTTCTGCTTTTGGAGATTTATTATGAAGGATATTCTGAGTATTCTCTTTCAAAATCGGAAAAAAGTATATTGTACAATTTGAAGGTGACAAGTAGTGTTGAGCATTCCGATACCGCAAGTATCGGGTATCGGCCGATACTTGCGGGTATCGGAATTCCGATACCGAGATCCGATACTTTTGTGGTATCGGGTATCGGTATCGAAACAACATTAATGTGTAAAATAAAGAATTAAAATAAAAAATTGCTATACTCACCTCTCCGACGCAGCCTGGACCTCACCGAGGGAACCGGCAGCGTTCTTTGCTTAAAATGCGCGCGTTTACTTCCTTCCGTGACGTCACGGCTTGTGATTGGTCGCGTGCCGCCCATGTGGCCGCGACGCGACCAATCACAGCAAGCCGTGACTTAATTTTCAGGTCCTGAATGCTGAATTAGGCATACAGGACCTGAAATTACATCACGGCTGGCTGTGATTGGTGGCGTCGCGGTCACATGGGTGGCACGCAACCAATCACAAGCCGTGACGTAATTTTAAAATGCGCGCGTTTCCTGCCTCCCGTGACGTCACGGCTTGTGATTGGTCGCCTCGCCCATGTGACCGCGACGTGACCAATCACAAGCCGGATCGTAATTTTAAAATCCTGAATGCCTAGAATTAGGCATTGAGGACCTGAAAATTACGTCACGGCTTGCTGTGATTGGTCGCGTCGCGGCCACATGGGCGGCACGCGACCAATCACAAGCTGTGACGTCACGGAAGGAAGTAAACGCGCGCATTTTAAGCAAAGAACGCTGCCGGTTCCCTCGGTGAGGTCCAGGCTGCGTCGGAGAGGTGAGTATAGCAATATTTTTTATTTTAATTCTTTCTTTTACACATTAATATGGATCCCAGGGCCTGAAGGAGAGTTTCCTCTCCTTCAGACCCTGGGAACCATCAGGGATACCGTCCGATACTTGAGTCCCATTGACTTGTATTGGTATCGGGTATCGGTATCGGATTAGATCCGATACTTTGCCGGTATCGGCCGATACTTTCCGATACCGATACTTTCAAGTATCGGACGGTATCGCTCAACACGACAAGTTATATTTGCTTTCGAAATCTTTAAATGTAGGAAAATTGTCATCATTATATACAGCTCTGGCAAAAATTAAGAGACCACCACATCAAAACCCTGTCATGGGCAGCCCAATCTCCAGACCTGAACCCCATTGAAAACCTCTGGAATGTAATCAAGAGGATGATGGATAGTCACAAGCCATCAAACAAAGAAGAACTGCTTACATTTTTGTGCCAGAAGCAGTGTGAAAGACTGGTGGAAAGCATGCCAAGACGCACGAAAGCTGTGATTAAAAATCATGGTTATTCCACAAAATATTGATTTCTGAACTCTTCCTGAGTTAAAACATTAGTATTGTTGTTTATAAATGATTATGAACTTGTTTTCTTTGCATTATTTGAGGTCTGAAAGCACTGTTTGTTTGTTTTTCATTTTGAACATTTTTCTTTTTCAGAAAAAAATACAAAAATTATTGCTTGGAAATTCGGAGACATGTCAGAAGTTTATAGAATAAAAGAACAATTTACATTTTACTCAAAAATATACCTATAAAGAAAAAATCAGTCAAACTGAACATTTTGCAGCAGTGGTCTCTTAATTTTTGCCAGAGCTTTATATATACAGTATATATATATATATATATATATATATATATATATACACACTCACTGGCCACTTTATTAGGTACACCTGTCCAACTTCTTGTTAACACTTAATTTCTAATCAGCCAATCACATGGCGGCAACTCAGTGCATTTAGGCATGTAGACATGGTCAAGACAATCTCCTGCAGTTCAAACCGAGCATCAGTATGGGGAAGAAAGGTGATTTGAGTGCCTTTGAACGTGGCATGGTTGTTGGTGCCAGAAGGGCTGGTCTGAGTATTTCAGAAACTGCTGATCTACTGGGATTTTCACGCACAACCATCTCTAGGGTTTACAGAGAATGGTCCGAAAAAGAAAAAAAATCCAGTGAGCGGCAGTTCTGTGGGCGGAAATGCCTTGTTGATGCCAGAGGTCAGAGGAGAATGGGCAGACTGGTTCGAGCTGATAGAAAGGCAACAGTGACTCAAATCGCCACCCGTTACAACCAAGGTAGGCCTAAGAGCATCTCTGAACGCACAGTGCGTCGAACTTTGAGGCAGATGGGCTACAGCAGCAGAAGACCACACCGGGTACCACTCCTTTCAGCTAAGAACAGGAAACTGAGGCTACAATTTGTACAAGCTCATCGAAATTGGACAGTAGAAGATTGGAAAAACGTTGCTTGGTCTGATGAGTCTCGATTTCTGCTGCGACATTCGGATGGTAGGGTCAGAATTTGGCGTAAACAACATGAAAGCATGGATCCATCCTGCCTTGTATGGAGCATCTTTGGGATGTGCAGCCGACAAATCTGCGGCAACTGTGTGATGCCATCATGTCAATATGGACCAAAATCTCTGAGGAATGCTTCCAGCACCTTGTTAAATCTATGCCACGAAGAATTGAGGCAGTTCTGAAGGCAAAAGGGGGTCCAACCCATTACTAGCATGGTGTACCTAATAAAGTGGCCGGTGAGTGTATATATATCACAGAATTTTTCATGTGATTGATTAAACATGAAAGAATTTTAAATAACAATCTATAGGTAAAGAGAGAAAGAACAAATTAGCCTTTGTCTTTGTGAGTTGGGTCTTCTGAAAGAGATGTAATAAAATTTAGCCCGTCACTAGGGGAGTTAATAGGAATAGTTTTAACCCTATATAGAATTAATAGTTTCATGGGAAAACACCATCTATATGGGATTTCCATCTCTCTAAGTTTGATTGTCACTTCTCTAAATGAATAGAGGCTTTAGAAAGATCAGAGAATATTTTAATATGGCTGTAAGGATCTGGAATGAGCCATTTTCTTTTATATAATTTTGGACTCTTTCTTTTGTACCAACAAAATGCAAGCGTAAAATAATGTCTCTCGGTTTATCTGGAGAAATACCATTGGGGCATGGGAGATGATGAATTCTATCTACCGTATATACTCGTGTATAAGCTGACTTTTTCAGCACTTTTTTTGTGCTAAAAATGCCCCCCTCGGCTTATACACAAGTCACGGTCCCAGAAAGCCAGCAGGGGAGGGGGAGTGGCGGAGCAGTGGGTCACAGCCTGTGCTGCTGCTGTAATAGTGCACAGTGCCAGCTGCCAGCTTCCAGCACTCATCATACTCACCTACCGGTGTGCCTTCGGTGCTGGCACTGTATCTCGTTCCGGCCGCCAGCGCCCACAGTTCTGCCTGCAGAGAGATCACGTGGCACTACTCATTAAGGTAGTGAATATGCTCGCCTTTCCACTCCAATAGGCATGGCGTACATATTCATTACATTAATGAGTGGGGCCATGCGATCGCTTGGCAGGAAGAGCTGCTGATAGCCGGAACAAGATGCAGTGCCACCGAGGTAGGGCAGGCAGGTAAATAAGATTTTTTTTATAACAGCAATCATAAATAGGGATAAGGAGATAAGGAGCCATGCACACCAGGACAGGGACTGGGGAGTCATGCACACCAGGACAGGGACTGGGGAGCCATGCACACCAGGACAGGGACTTGGGAGCCATGCACACCAGGACAGGGACTGGAGAGCCATGCACACCAGGACAGGAACTGGGGAGCCATGCACACCAGGACAGGGACTGGGGATCCATGTACACCAGGACCGGGAATGGGGAGCCATGCACACCATGACCAGGACTGGGGAGCCATGCACACCATGACCAGGACTGGGGAGCCATGCACACCATGACAGGGACTGGGGGGCCACGCACACCAGGACAATGATGGGAGAGCCATGCATACCAGGACAGGGATGGGAGAGCCATGCACACCATGACAGGGACTGGGGAGCCATGCACACCAGGACAATGATGGGAGAGCCATTCATACCAGTTCAGAGATGGGAGAGCCATGCATACAATGACAGGGACTGGGGAGCCATGCATACAATGACAGGGACTGGGGAACAATGCATACAGTGACAAGGACTGGGGAACCATGCATACAGTGACAAGGACTGGGGAGCCCTGCATACAATGGCAGGGATGGGGGAGCCATGCATACCACGATAGGGATGAGGTGACAATGCATACCCGGCTTATACTCGAGTCAATAAGCTTACCCAGTTTTTCATGGCAAAAGTAGGTGCCTCGGCTTATACTTGGGTCGGCTTATGCTCGAGTATATACGTTGTATTTAAATCTAAATCGGTTATAGATGGCAAAGCTCTTTTGAAGATAGATTTAGCATATTCCAATAGATTATTTTGTAGAATACTCTCTGGTATTCCTCAAATTTTCAAGTTGTTATGCCAGCTTCTGTGGTCTAAATCTGGATTTGGATTTTAAATTTCAAATTTTTGCTTGAGTATCAAAATTTTGTTTTAAAAGAGTTTCTGTCTTATTCTCTTCCACTCCTATTATTTTCTCGTTATCCTCAAATCTCTGATTAAAACCACTGCAAACTGACTTAAATGCTTCTTGTTGCTTTCATAGACTAATCTTAGGTTTTCATTAAGCACATAACTTTCAGAGACTTGTTTTCCCGAAGTAGGAAGATCCTCAATAATAATAAAAGGAATAAAAACCTCATCAGATTTAGATGATAAGGGGTGTTCTCTTTTAACCCAATTTTTAATGAGACTATTATTTGGAGATGTATCATCAGAGAGATTATCTGAGTCATCCTGATAAATAACCCCTTCTTTATCACATTCGCTAGGACCTTTCGTTTTAGCTGAGGATGAAAGATTCATATCCTCTATAAATGTAGTGTCTAATGGAAGAGATACGGGAAATATATATATCTTGGTACCGTGTTAGCCAGTCGATAGAAAAATATTTAGAATCCTCAGTTTTTCAGTAAGCCATTAAAAGGTATCAACCACTGAGGACTCTCAATTCTAAATATTTTTCTAATGGAAGAGATGTAATTTTTCCCTTTTTTGAGTCTATTGTTGAGGGTGTCTTATTGCAGGGGTTTTCATGGCGTTAGTGTATGAATTAAAAAAGGATTGTTTGTTAGGGTTAGAAAATGACTCTTCTCTTTTTAAAGGGAATCTAAATTTTTCAGAAATTATTAGACTAGGAAAGTCCTCAGATGATTTTGATTGAGAATTATATATTGAGTGTCTGTCTCTCTGATTTTTATTTTTGCCACTGATTGGTAGCCGCAGGAACAGTAGTTTTTAATTTAGTTCCCCTTCTTTCCATCTTAGTATATTGAGATGAGCAGAACAACAACCAAAGTGAGACAGACTCACCATAAGATAGCTACATTAGCTAGGATATACACAGAAATGTAATTACTATACTCAAAATTAGTGAATAAACCAAATAAATCAGAGTATACCTACAATATATAATTTTATTGAATCATGATAATAAAAACGTAGGGGGTAAGGAGAACACCAAAGAACAAAATACAGAAACCACAGCACAAAAAAATCAATAGTGGGTATACTGACTAAATAGCATAATGATACATTATAAGAAATGTATGAGAAAGCCACCCACGAGGCAAAACGTACATTGGAGTCACAGGAGCCACGGGATACTGATTACTGGTATACAGTGGGGGGGGGGAGTATTTTAGTCAGCGACCAATTGTGCAAGTTCTCCCACTTAAAAAGATGAGAGAGGCCTGTAATTGACATCATCCCAAGCACACCGCCAGGGCAATGAAGGAGTGGCTTTGTAAAAAGCATATGAAGGTCCTGGAGTGGCCTAGCCAGTCTCCAGATCTCAACCCCATAGAAAACTTTGGGAGGGAGTTGAAAGTCCGTGCTGCCCAGAGACAGGCCCAAAACATCACTGCTCTAGAGGAGATCTGCATGGAGGAATGGGCCAACATACCACCAACAGTGTGTACCAACCATGTGAAGACTTACAGAAAACGTTTGACCACTGCCATTGCCAACAAAGGATACATAACATATTATTGAGATGAACTTTTGTTAATGACCAAATACTTGTTTTTCACCATAATTTGCCAAATAAATCTTGCCAGATCAGACAAGGTGATTTTCTGGATTTGTTTTCTCATTTTGACTTTCATAGTTGTGGTCTACCTATGATGTCAATTACAGGCCTCTCTCGTCTTTTTAAGTGGGAGAACTTGCACAATTGGTGGCTGACTAAATACTTTTTCCCCACTGTATATGAGTTTCACTTTCTGTATTGAAGAACTGAAATAAATTAACTTTTTGATGATGTTCTAATTTTGTGAGAAGAACCTGTATATTCTCCTAAGAAAGACAAAACCTCACTTTTACTTCTGACATATTCAGGTTTCAAGTTCTTTAACCTTTTAGATTGACTGGCTGCACTATAGTTGCTAAAGGGAGCCAGTCATCAGGTTTTACCAATATAAACTATGGCTCTGAAGGGTTCACAAGGTTTAAATCACGGTTTAACAGAAAGTGACCCCACACACGTCTTTTTGAGTATGCATTGAGAACACTTTTTTAGCAGTGTAGGATGTTGAGACAGCATCAAACTTTTAATATCATATGGATGCACGAGTGCTTCAGGTGGATACTGTCTCTCCTGAAATTGCTTTTAAATATACACAAAGACATAGTTCTGGGCTAATACAGAGCTATAACTGTCTCATGGACATCTCAACCTAGACTTTCTCATTGATGGCAAAGAAGTATGGTCCAATAATTTCCTTTAATGCACTACAATTATGTCTCTCAATGAATCTGGATGCCCCAAAGCTTTGTGCAATGTCAAGTATTACATACTTTACATCCCATTGGTTACATAGCACTAAAATATTCCACAGTGCTATACAGGCATTGTCACTGTTCACAACATGACCTCTTAGTACATTTTTGGAGAATGAGAGGAAACTCATGGCAAAACAGGGAGAAACTCCTTGCAGATATTTCTCTTGAGTGTATTGAAATCTAAAACTCAAAGTATTAAAAAGATAATGTGGGACACTGGAGTATTGGAATATATTGTTGGCTTAATCACTCTTACAAACCAGTAGAGCCAATGGATACATAGTGTACAGGCTATTTCTCATCACAACCTCATAGTTACATTGCTACATAGGTTGATAGTTGGCTCTTTGCATATACCAGCCCCCCTAAATCCTCATTGACCCCCACTGCCTCACTCTCTCTCTCTCTGTCTACTCTATCTATCCCCTTTTTAGCACAACTACACTCCTTTACCCCAGATCTTAGTTTAAAAGCTCCTCCATCTGTCTGGCCATTTTTTCCCCAAGCACAGCTGCATCCTCCACATTGAGGTGCAACCCTTCCCTACAGTAGAGCCTGTAACCTATAGAAAAATCGGGCCAGATCTCAAAGAACCCAAACCCTTCCTTCCTGCATCAATTTATAAACCACTTATTTTTCTCCCTTGCGGCACTGGCAGTATTTCTGATAACACCACCTTGGAGGTCCTTGCCTTCAGCTTCTCTCCTCGTTCTATGTAATCGTTATAAGGACCTTCCAACTTCCACTAACTTTGTCATTAGTACAGATGTGTACCATGACTGCTAGGTTTTCCTCAGCCCCACCAAGTAATCTGTCTTTTCGATCCACAATACAACGAACTTGAGCACCGGGCAGACAACACAATGTTCGTCATTTATGGTCTCGGCGACAGAGGACCCTGTCTGTCCGCCTAATTATAGAGTCGCCTACCACCAACATCTGTCTAGCCTTTGCGGCACTCCAATTTCCCTCCTTTCTACAGCAGCCATTTTCCTGGTTGATAGGAGCAATGTTCTGATGTATTGATCCCAGTCCTGGGCCTGCGTTCCTAATATCAGCCAAACAGGCATATTTACTCATTTGTGCCAGATCAGGACTGAGCTCTCTGGCATTTTATCCCCTACCTCTTCTTGTAACTGTCACCCAGCTATGTACTTTTTTGTCCTGATCTTCCCCACCTCCACCCTCCTCCATATCACTGGCCACAGACAGCGCATGCTCATTGAGCTCTAATCTCCTTTACAGGTTTGCGATGTTCCTGCGTGTTGCAAGCTGCACATTTAGATCCAGTATCTGGGCTTCCAAACATGTAACATGCTGACATTGAGTGCTGATATATTCACCCTCAAACGGCTGTTGAAGGCATGCATGCATCTCACAAGATGCACACATAGTAGCATTGTCCATGGAGCCCATACTAAATGGTGATGAACAGTAATGAAACAAGTAGAAAAACAATGGGAAACTAGTATGGAAAATATCAAACTATGCTTTTGTGCTAAACTCACTTAGAGTCACTGGAACTTGTAGTTCTCCAACGAGCAAAGCACAGGTGGAGCTGCTAGAAGCTACTAGAACACATAAATCACAGACACTTGATCACATGGACCAATCAGAAGATCCCTTTTATCCCAACAAGCTTCAACCCACCCACAAACACAGATAGTCACCCCCAAAATCAAGTATTAAAGAGTTATCAAAAACAATGATATTTTGTTTATCTATGCCCTTATTTTGTTTATCTATGCCACGCACTTAGCATTTGTATATTTCTTTTTAAATTCCCTGCCTAACAAGCCCTTTATACAGCGGCATGTAAAAGTTTGGGCACCTCTGGTCAAATTACTGTTATTGTGAACAGTTCAGCAAGTTGAAGATTAAATAATCTCTAAAAGGCCTAAAGTTAAAGATGACACAGCCCCCACTCCGCTCAGCAGCCTCGCTTAGAGTCACTAGAACTTGTAGTTCTCTGTCCAGCAAAGCACAGGTGTTATCCTCTTTTCTTTCTTTGTGTGAAATGAGGACTATCCTAAGTTGCTGAGGACAGGTTGACATGAACCAATATGAGGTGGTGGATATGACAACATTTTTTGATTTTGACATATAGGAAAAACATTGTGAGCACAACCTTTTAACTACAGTATATCTTTACTTTAAGCATGTCAGACATGACTATTTGTGTATAAGATTATTGATCTACATCACTGCATGTTTTGTGTTCATAGCTGAGCTAAACACAAAGTGATATCACAGCATTGATGGCCTCATTATTTTTCCATTTTATATCCAGTCCTATCAAAGTTTTCTGAGATAATTTAGCAAACTTTAACATTTGTTTTGTTTGCTTTTTAAAGTGTATTTTGTGCCCTGGAAGAGTTGCCAACACTTAGATCCAAAGTCCCCTTTTCACTGTAATATGTGGTCACTGAACGCGCACTCTTCTTTTTTGCCGATCTCATTCTGTACATGTTATTTTAGAATGACCTTGTCCTTTGCTGTTGGTCTCTGTTTTCCAGCTCTCATTATCCGTTAATCTTTTTTTCTCTTTCTTATATTTCCAATAAAGCTTCAATAAGAAATCAGTATACGGTACATATTCTTCCTAAACTTTTCCGCTTGAAATTTAATTAGTCTGACATGTATTTATTTCCTTGTTTATTAAGTTCAATAAATTCAGATGTTGGAATAGAAGCATGCTGATTAATAAATAACTGATCTTGCTACCTCTGTTAGCAAATCCCTATTTTTTTATGCAGACTGGCCAAGTTTGCAGATGGATATAGCAATCACGTAAGGTTAGGAATATTTATTTCAAATTACTCAAGAGGGTTTTTCAAAATCAAAAATGGATGAAAGTGGATCAAAAATATTTTTTAAACGGGCTGAGATTACACTCTGATCCCTTGTAGCTATAGATGTAATAATTAGCTGATCCCTACTGCTATTGACTTCCTGCTTCTGTCTCAATGGACTGCAAATTGCTAGAAGCACCCACTCAACTAATCACTGGCCATACTGGTGACCTACCTTAGCCAGCGATTGTGTCATGATCAAGCATTAAAGAACACTGAAAATGTAAAATTATTTGGATTGGAACTGTAAGGCATGACTGAGGAAGAGAATTCCTATTTTAAAAAAAACTTTAAAAACTTACTTTAATAGTTGTAATAATTTTAATAATAATTTTAAAGGGTAACCTGCTTTTGATAATCCCTTTTTAATAAGAGTCTCCTGAAAATATGATCAACAAAAGGTGTTCTTCTGCAGGGACCCCAGAAATCTGCTTATGTCTGTAAAATAATATGGTAACAAATGTCCAATTCCCTTACAGTCCAGTTTCCAGGACAAAGAAGCATTAAATGGCACCAAATTAACGACTGCCGATATGCCCTTTAACAGCAGCAGTTAAGGGTACTTATGCCGCAGTGTGGCTTTTTAATGGCGCTGAGAAATAAGTGTATGGCACCCCCATAGTCGGGGGTAGCTGAGACCCCAGAGAACATGATTCAGGTCGGTTTTTACCGACCTCAGTGTTGTGATCACCGTTATTAACGGAATAACGGCGACCGCAAACAAAAAGAGTCTGTTAGGTGTCGAGTTTCCGCCGCTGCACAGGGGGAATCTTGAGCCACCTCCGCTGCGGTCTCTCATTCTTCTTCAGCCGCAGTGGAGCCTGCTCAGCAGAGACGTCTGTCCCAGCATCTGGCTCAGGCAGATACTGTGCGCTTGGTTACTGCTGATCTTCCAGGCTCAGCCATTGTAACCAGCACTGTTCTGCAGCGAGCAGGTCCTGCCTTTCCGCTACTGGGCATGCCCAAGGGATGACCTCTCATTGGAGGTCGGGGGTCACATGCTCAGGTCCTGAAGCAGTTCCTATTGGACAACTAGGAAGGTCCTTGAGAGCTTTCTCTATAAAAGGTTTGCATGGCTGCACGGCCATGCTCTAGTATCAACTTATGTTTATGAGCTTAGCTACCTTGTGGTCTGTCTGCATGTGCTCAGGGTCGGCTGTATAGCCACTAGCATTCCGGCACTTCCGGAGAGGAGTTTGTGTGTGTGAATTTAGGACTCGCGTATAGCCACTAGAATACCGGGTGACAGAACCCGTGTCTATTCAGGCGTTGTACTGCCATATAGAGCCGCCATTTACTAGCAGCAGGTTCCACTCCTGCACGGTGGACCCCGGGCTGTGAACGCACCTATATTATCTCAATATTTACTTGGTGCGTTCCGCCATCCCTAACAAAGTCTGATTTCCCATTTAATTTCTCTCTCCTCCGACGTGATCGCACATCAGAGGAGAGCAAAACGGGGTCCCCAATTCCTCCCAGTACCTCTGATGTCCCTGCAACCCCCTGTGAATTTCCCCAGGCTGCCGACATCTTTTTCTGGGAAGAAAATGGCAGGTACATGCGCAGTGTGCCCGCCGAGATCTGCCGGCTGGCACCCGGCAACATTAGGAAATTTTTCCTAATGGTTAATTTTGATCACTGTGATAGACCCTATCACAGTGATCAAAATAAAAAAAATAGTAAATAAACCCCATATATTATTCAGCCGATGGTATTATCCCAGAAAATTATATCAACAACTCATATAGGATAAAATATAACTTTTACTTCTTATCTTAAAAGCCTTAAGCTCCCATTAAAAATGCAGAGTGCATAGTACAAACAAACATACAGATAACTGTGGAAATTAGCGCTGAAGATCCTATTCGGAAAACTATACCCTATAGCCCTGATCTGTTATTCAGGAATATTCAAATAGGGTACAACAGCACAGAACCTCTATGGTCACTAATATCCTGTAGCATAAGCATAGCGCATCATTACTACCATCAAAGTAAGAACCTTGGACATGTGACACCACTAAGAGGTTTTTTCATTCCAGTCTAGCAGTAAAAACCATAATTATTTATACACTGCAGTCTGGAATACAACAATGGTTTCACACTTGCCAAAATTACATCGATATTCAGTCTATCCAAGACTCATCCATAACCTTAATAGGTTCACTAAAAAACCATTGGTTGTGGCTGGTTTATGCAGAAATAATAAAGAACGATCTCACCCGCATCAAGCCATAGTCATTCGCTGTACTCTATTATACTGGTGGCGGTGGATGTTCTCCCCTTTTGTCCCATTTTTAATGGGAGCTTAAGGCTTTTAAGATAAGAAGTAAAAGTTATATTTTATCCTATATGAGTTGTTGATATAATTTTCTGGAATAAAACCATCGGCTGAATAATATATCTTATATAGAGTATGGCAGGTTTTCTCTCAACAGGGATAGACATGAATACATGGATATCAGAAGCTAGGGACGTGTTTTCAGAGAGAGAGTTTGTGCAGAAAAGGTACACTCCCTCCTACAACACTGCATTTAGGGAATTGGAAAAAACGTACAAAAGTCAAATTACATCGTGGTGGGAAGTCCAAAGTTTCGACAGTTATATAAAAGCAGGAATAGTCCTACGTCACTTAAGAATATCGCTGACTCCGGGATATAGGTACAAGAACTCTGGTTTATTGGCAAAGTGGAAGAAGGAGGCCACTGAAAGCTCCATTAGATTAATGAGATTGCTGCTAGAAGAAGAGAAAAACACTCTCAGCAAGTTAAATGAGACATTAAAGGAGCATATAGAGGTCACAAAGAAGTTTGCAAGTGAGCCTGATTTCTCAGTAAAAGAGATTGGCCTACAGAATAGCCTGGAGAGATTTCAGTTTCATTTAAAAGAACGCAAACATAAGTTTTATAACAGGGACCTCTTGGAATTCAAAGAGAACAAGGCTTACTCTGTAGCTAATAATCGTAATTTCAAAGGCCCAGAGACTGATATTTCCTCCTCGGAGGCGGAGTTTTCGGACTCGGAAACAAAATTTAAGCATCAGAGAGGTAGAGGAAGAGGAAGAGGGGGACGGGGAGGTGTGAGAGGAGGTGGTAAAAGGTCGCCGCAAAGGGATTTTTAAGAACTAAGTTACCCGCTCAGAAATCGGCAAAACCTACACAAAGCTCCATAGAACCCCAAGTCCTTAATTTATCCTCACGTAATTTAACAACTAACAAGATGTGTGTTCTGAGTAAAGGACTTTCCTTTGTCCCCTCCAATGACTATAACTGTGTTGAAACAATTAAAGACCTGCACCTCTTTGCACGTAAGCTAAAATGAAGGAAGCATTTTGCCAAAGAGGAGAAGAGGGTCTCAAGTGAATTAGGTATCCCTGATGAAATGTTATCTGATGTGCGTTTACTTTTCCATCTTGGAGATGTTGATCCTAATAGTAGGGGGGATGGTCCGTTTACCAATTTAAGGACTAAGGGTACCGTCTCACTATACGATTTACCAACGATCACGACCTGCGATACGACCTGGCCGTGATCGTTGGTAAGTCGTTGTGTGGTCACTGGGGAGCTGTCACACAGACCGCTCTCCAGCGACCAACGATGCCGAGGTTCGCTGGTGACCAGGTTAAACATCGGGTTACTAAGCGCAGGGCCGCGCTTAGTAACCCGATGTTTACCGTGGTTACCAGCGTAAAAGTAAAAAAAAACAAACAGTACATACTCACCATCTGATGTCCTTCAGGTCCCTTGCCGTCTGCTTCCCGCTCTGACTGAGTGCCGCCGTACAGTGAGAGCAGAGTGCAGCGGTGACGTCACCGCTGTGATCTGCTCTCACTTTCCGGCTGACGAACGAAAGTTTCAAACGATCTGCTACGACGTACGATTCTCAGCAGGGTCCCTGATCGCTGCTGCGTGTCAGACACTGCGAGATCGTAACTATATCGCTAGAACGTCACGAATCGTGCCGTCGTAGCGATGAAAATGCCACTGTGTGACGGTACCCTAAGAGTAAAAAAATGCCCCCAATAACGGCAGATGTTAATTCGGTTGATGTTTTTGTTAATTTGGTAATGGAGCAACTGTTGAAAATACCAAAGTCAATTAATAGGTGGAACCATAATCTCTCTAAAGAGGAAATGATGAGCTTGAGCAATCTAGAGAATAATGATAGTATAGCTATTAAGCCCTCCGATAAGGGGGGCAATGTGGTTGTTCTGGACTCATCTAAGTATAGATCGATGTGCATGTCTCTACTTGGGGACACTAATGGTTATGAAATTCTTACCCAAGACCCGTGTGAAAGTATCATGAGTTGTCTTAAAAACATAATCAATGAGGGATATGAAATTGGGGTGATAGACCAAAATGAAAAAGAATTTCTAACCCCTGTTCACCCGGTAATGGCCACGTTCTACTGTTTGCCAAAAGTGCACAAGGGGACTAACCCTTTGAAGGGGAGACCCATAGTGGCGGGCATTAACAGTATGACTCAAAATCTTGGCCTATACATCGATCAAGTGCTAAGACCATTTGTTTTGGCACTAAATTCCTACGTGAGAGATACGACCGACTTTCTCAGGAGATTGGATGGCATCTATATGGAAACAGACATGATACTCTGCAGTATTGATGTCGAATCATTATATTCCTCTATCCCGCATAATGTAGGCCTGAGGGCCGTGAGTGATTTCTTGCAAACAAGGGGCCGGCAATTTAATAGGCATAATGAGTTTGTGCTAAAAGCCTTACGTTTTTGCCTAGACAACAACGTGTTCTTGTTTGACGGCAGACACTTCCACCAGCTCAGGGGCACCGCGATGGGGAGCCCTTGTGCCCCAACTTACGCAAATTTGCTCCTGGGCTGGTGGAAGGAAAAATTCGTGTTTGGCGAGACATCCAAGGGTTTGGAAGAGAAAGTGGCGTTATGGCTTAGATATCTGGATGATGTCTTTGTGTTGTGGAGGGGTAGTGAGTTGGATTTTCACAATTTTGTGGATAATCTGAATGAGAACAACCTTGGATTGCATTTTACATGTGAAATGGACAAAAACAGTCTAGCTTTCCTTGATGTCCTGGTCCAGAGAGGAGATGGGGGTATGATAGTTACAAAAAATTATCGAAAACCCACGGCTACAAATTCATTGTTAAGGTGGGAAAGTAACCACCCCAGATCCCTTAAGCAGGGTATACCGAAAGGGCAATATTTAAGACTCCGCCGAAATTGCTCTGAATTAAGTAACTTTAAAGAACAAGCAGATGATTTGAGAGGAAGATTCCGTGATAGAGGGTACCCTGAAGGTGTACTTAATGAAGCATACAGATCCTCTCTTACAAGAGAACGCAGGGAGTTGCTGATACAAAAACCAAAAAAGGGGGAGGAAGGAATCACACGATTTATAACTCGGTTCTCCAATGGTGCGAATGAGATTCGAAAAATTCTAGGAAAACATTGGCAAATTCTCTGTATGGACCCGGACATCAAGAGTAGCATAAACTCATTACCTCAAGTTACTTTTCGTAGGGGGAAATCTATAAAGGACAGACTTGTCCATAGCCACTACCAGAATAAAAGGAATCACTCATGTCTCAGTATGCAGCCGGCTGGCTGCTACAAGTGTGGCAGATGTAAAGCCTGTATTTCGGTACAGACAAGCAAAACATTTGTGGGAAATAATACAGGAAGGACTTACCAGATCAGGCAATTTATCAACTGCCAGACAAAGGGAGTGGTGTATAAAGCTACATGCGAATGTGGACTTGAATATGTAGGAAAAACTAAGAGGGAGTTTTGTAGAAGGATAAGAGAACATATACGTGACATTATAAATAAGAAGGATACCTCTATAGCTAATCATGTAAATAGACACCACCAAGGTAACAGCAAGAAGATGACCTTTGTAGGAATTGATAGAATCAAACCACCAGCTAGAGGTGGGAATTGGGATCAAATGATTCTCCAAAAGGAGTGTAAGTGGATTTTTTGGTTGGGTACCGTCCATCCAAATGGTCTGAATGACCAGCTCTCGTTTGCTTCCTTCCTTTAATATAGGGAGTATTAGGGTCAATAGAGAGGGTGAGTCGACGTTGAGTGGGGGCGCCACTGCGTAGGTCCTAGGGTGCCAACCTCTGCGTGAGGTAGGGTAAGGAGTGTAGGGCCCCCTAGGGGCTTACTAGGCTTTTTCTCCACTCAATCTCTTTCTATCTGATACTATCCCCTCCATGCCTCCAATGCTCCTGGGAATAGTCTGTCGTAATTAATTGAAAATCTAATTTATGGTTCTTTTATAGTCTATTTTGCTTTGATTATGGTTTTTTAGTCCCCAATGTGGGTAGTGTACTTGATCTATACAAACTTGATCTATGTCTAATATGACTGATGATACCGTAATGGATGTCTTACCGATAAGAGAAATAACATGCACATAATATGGTGGTAAAACACTAGGGATGCAGGATAAATGATATTTGGTAAATGCATCACTTGGTGATTTACGCATGGAAACTGGGTTGCTATTTGTTACAGTTATCAGGCGGTATTTAAAATGAATAGATGATCGCAAATTGATAGCGCAGGCGCTTGAAGAGTGTTTGCGTTCCAATAGATACTGCAAGTTAGAGCGCATGCGCATAGAAAAGCTTGCGTTCCAGAGTAGTTATGTATACAGCTGACTTACCCTTCAGTCAGCTGATGCGGTCAGATGATCTCACATCCGGCCGGATGTTCAGCTTCAGGCGGTACACGGACCGGATGTCGGTATGTGAGATGCATTATATAAAAAGCGGGCATGCATATACCTAACACGCGCATGGATTGGCAGCGTCGGCTGGACGGACACACTATATTAATCCCGCTGATATCCCCGGAGGAGTTGAAAAGTAAATAAACCCCCCATTATCACCACTTTATTTAGTGAAAAATAATAAAATAAAAATATATATATTTATTTCCATTTTTCCATTAGGGTTAGAGTTGGGATAAAAATAGAGTTAAGCTAAAGTTAGGGTTGGGCTAAAGCTAAAGTTATGGGTGGGCTGAAGCTAGGGTTAGGGTTGGGCTAAAGCTAGGGTTAGGATTGGGCTAGGGTTACAGTTGGAGATAGCGTTAGGGTTGGGCTAAAGTTAGGGCTGGGTTAGAATTAGGGTTGTGGTTATGGTTGGGATTATGCTCGGGTTGGGATTAGGGGTGTGTTAGGGTTAGATTTATGGTTAGGGTTATGGTTAGGGTGGGAATTAGGGTAAGGGGTGTGTTGGGGTTAGGGTTGTGGTTAGGATTGAGATAAGGATTAGGGGTGTGTTGGGGTTAGGGTTGGAGTAAGAATTGGGGGGTTCTACTGTTTAGGTACATCAGGGGTCTCCAAACACGACTTGGCGCCACCATTGATTTCAGCCAATTTTGCGTTCAAAAAGTTAAATGGTGCTTCCCTCCATTCTGAGCCCTTCCATGTGCCCAAACAGTGGCTTTCACCCACATACGGGGTATCGGTGTAATCAGGAAAAATTCAACAACAAATTTTGTGGTCCATTTTCTCCTGATACCCTTGTGAAAATAAAAAACATTGGTTCCAAAGTAAATTGTTCATTTTTTCCTTACTCTTTGCTTTAGTTCTCGTGAAGCACCTGAAGGGTTAATAAACTTCTTGAATGTGGTTTTGCGCACCTAGAGGGGTGCAGTTTTTAGAATGGTGTCAGTTTTGGGTAGTTTCTGCTATATTGACCCCCCAAAACTCACTTCAAATGTGAGGTGGTCCCTAAAAAAGATTTTGTAAATTTTGTTGGAAAAATGAGAAATCGTTTGTCAACTTTTAACCCTTATAACGTCCTAACAAAACAAAATTATGTTTCCAAAATTGCGCTGATGTAAAGTAGACATGTGGAAATTGTTATTTCTTAACTACTTTGTGTGACACCACTCTGATTTAAGGGTACAAAAATTAAAAGTTTGAAAATTGGAAAATGGTTTACATTTTTGCCAAATTTCCATTTTTTCATAAAAAAGCAAGTTATATAGAATAAATTTTACAACTAATATGAAGTACACTATGTCATGAAAAAACAGTCTCAGAATCAGTGGGATACTTTGAAACGTTCCAGAGCTATAACCTCATAAAGTGACAGTGGTCAGAATTGTAAAAATTGGCTTGGTCATTAAGGACCAAATTGGTTCTGTCTTTGAGGGGTTAAATCACTGTGTTTTTACTTGTAACAGAGTAAATTAATCCACCATCCCCTTTTGCCACCTGAACTCCACTGTTTTGTTCTGATCAAGACAGGACACTTGTTTTTTGTTTGCTGTGTTTTGCCCTTGATCCTGTTGTGAATACCACCTGGTTAGACATGCCACCTTAGCACTATGTAAATGTCATATTTATACTGATGTTGTGCCACATCATGGGATAGTATTTTATACCTGATTTGTAGCACCGGCAATGTCATGCCAGATAAGTAAACATTGTCACTATAAACTTTAGTTATAATATTGTTAATGTGTGGTGCTGTGACTCGCTTGTGACAGATATGTGATAATATGTGCAACAATTTTGAGTAATGTTGCATTAAAGGGAACCTGCCATGTCCCCCATGCCCACCAACACACTAGCATTTGCATATTTCTTGCTAAATTCTCTGGCCATTTATACACTGTCATGTAAAGGTTTGGTCACCCCTGGTCAAAATTGCTGTTATTGTGAACAGTTAAGCAAGTTGAAGATGAAATGATCTCTAAAAGGCCTAAAGTTAAAGATGACACCTTTCCTTTCTATTTTAGGCAAAATAAATAAATAAAACAGTGAGTACGGAAAGTATTCAGAACCCTTTAAATTTTTCACTCTTTGTTTCATTGCAGCCATTTGGTAAATTCAAAAAAGGTAATTTTTTTCACATTAATGTACACTCTGCACCCCATCTTGAAAAAACAGAGATGTACAGTAGAAATTTTTGCAAATTTATTAAAAAAGAAAATCTGAAATATCACATGGTCATAAGTATTCAGACCCTTTGCTCAGACACTCATATTTAAGTCTATTTCCTTGTGATCCTCCTTGAGATGGTTTTACTCCTTCATTGGAGTCCAGCGGTGTTTAATTAAACTGTTAGGACTTGATTTGGAAAGGCACACACCTGTCTATATAAGACCTCACAGCTCACAGTGCATGTCAGACCAAATGAGAATCATGAGGTCAAAGGAACTGGCCAAGGAGCTCAAAGACAGAATTGTGGCAAGGCACAAATCTGGCCAAGGTTACAAAAGAATTTCTGCAGTACTCAAGGTTCCTAAGAGCACATTGGCCTCCATAATCCTTAAACAGAAGGAGTTTGGGCCCACCATAAGTCTTCCTAGACCTGGCTGTCCAGCCAAACTGAGCAATCATGGGAGAAGAGCCTTGGTAAGAGAGGTAAAGAAGAACCCCAAGATCGCTGTGGCTGAGCTCCAGAGATGCAGTAGGGAGATGGGAGAAAGTTCCACAAAGTTAACTATCACTGCAGCCCTCCACCAGTCAGGCCTTTATGGCAGAGTGGCCTGACGGAAGCTGTTGTGAATTAGACTTTTTTGGCTCCCTCTTGTGGTCACTAGTGATATGACTCTGGGATTGTCTTTCCTCAGTTTGGCACCCACCTGGGTCGTTAGTCCAGGGGTGTTGCTATATAAACTTCCTGGATCCTCAGTCCAGTGCCTGGCATCGTTGTAATCAGTTCTTTCTGTTTGCTCCTGTCTGCTGGTCCGGGTTCTTGCAAAATTAAGCTAAGTCTTGCTTCCTTGTCTTTTGGTTATTTGCATTGCTCTTATTTTTTGTCCAGCTTGTACTAAATGTGATTCCTGATTTTGCTGGAAGCTCTAGGGGGCTGGTATTCTCCCCCCGGGCCGTTAGACGGTTCGGGGGTTCTTGAATATCCAGCGTGGAAATTTTGATAGGGTTTTTGCTGACCGTATAAGTCATCTTACTATATTCTGCTATTAGTCAGTGGGCCTCTCTTTGCTAAATACCTAGTTCATTCTTACGTTTGTCTTTTCTTCTTACCTCACCGTTATTATTTGTTGGGGGCTTGTATCCAACTTTTGGGGTCTTTTCTCTGGAGGCAAGAAAGGTCTATCTTTTCCCTTCTAGGGTTAGTTAGTTCTCCGGCTGGCGCGAGACGTCTAGAACCAACGTAGGCACGTTCCCCGGCTGCTGCTATTTGTGGTGCTAGGATTAGATATACGGTCAGCCCAGTTACCACTGCCCTATGAGCTGGTTTTTTGTGTTTGCAGACTTGGTATTTATTTCTGAGACCCTCTGCCATTGGGGTCATAACAGTATGCCAGGCCAACATTGAATGTTTAATGCATTGCAGAAGTGGGATAATAAGAAAGGAAATTCTGAGTTTTTTTTTCCTCTCTTTCTTCCTCCCCTTTACCTCTGAGTGGCTTGTGCTTGCTGCTGACATGAATGTCCAGACTTTGATTACAAGTGTGGATCAGCTTGCTGCTCATGTGCAGAGCATACAAGAGTTTGTTACCAGTAGTCCTATGTCTGAACCTAAAATACCTATTCCTGAACTGTTCTCTGGAGACCGATTTAAGTTTAGGAATTTCAGGAATAATTGTAAATTGTTTCTATCTCTGAGACCCCGTTCGTCTGGAGACTCAGCTCAGCAAGTTAAAATTGTTATCTCTTTCTTGCGGGGCGACCCTCAGGATTGGGCTTTCTCGCTAGCGCCAGGAGATCCGGCATTGGCGAATATTGATGCGTTTTTTCTGGCGCTCGGATTGCTTTACGAGGAACCCAATCTTGAAATTCAGGCAGAAAAAGCCTTGCTGGCTATTTCTCAGGGCCAGGATGAAGCTGAAGTGTATTGCCAAAAATTTCGGAAATGGTCCGTGCTTACTCAGTGGAATGAGTGTGCTCTGGCCGAAAATTTCAGAAATGGCCTTTCTGAGGCCATTAAGAATGTGATGGTGGGTTTCTCCATTCCTACAAGTCTGAATGATTCCATGGTGCTGGCTATTCAAATTGATTGGCGTTTGCGGGAGCGCAAAACTGCTAATCCTCTGGTGGTGTTGTCTGAACAGACACCTGATTTAATGCAATGTGATAGAATTCAGACTAGAAATGAACGGAAAAATCATAGACGTCAGAATGGGTTGTGTTTTTACTGTGGTGATTCTACACATGTTATATCAGCATGCTCTAAACGCCTAACAAGGGTTGTTAGCCCTGTCGCCATTGGTAATTTGCAACCTAAATTTATTTTGTCTGTGACTTTAATTTGCTCATTGTCTTCCTACACTGTTATGGCGTTTGTGGATTCAGGTGCTGCCCTGAGTCCTATGGATCTGTCATTTGCCAGGCGCTGTGGTTTTGTTCTTGAGCCATTGGTAAATCCTATCCCTCTTAGAGGTATTGATGCTACGCCATTGGCGGAAAATAAACCGCAGTTTTGGACACAGGTAACCATGTGTATGACTCCTGAACATCGGGAGGTGATTCGTTTTCTTGTTCTGCATAAAATGCATGATTTGGTTGTTTTGGGTCTACCATGGTTACAGACCCATAATCCAGTCTTGGATTGGAAGGCAATGTCTGTGTCAAGTTGGGGCTGTCAGGGAATTCATGGTGATTCCCCGCCGGTGTCTATTGCTTCCTCTACTCCTTCGGAAGTTCCTGAGTATTTGTCTGATTTTCAGGATGTATTCAGCGAGTCCAGGTCCAGTGCTCTGCCTCCTCATAGGGACTGTGACTGCGCTATAGATTTGATTCCAGGTAGTAAATTTCCTAAGGGAAGACTATTTAATCTGTCTGTACCTGAGCATACCACAATGCGTTCGTATATCAAGGAATCTCTGGAGAAGGGGCATATCCGTCCATCCTCTTCCCCTCTTGGTGCGGGATTCTTTTTTGTGGCCAAGAAGGACGGATCTTTGAGACCTTGTATTGACTATCGGCTTCTGAATAAAATCACTGTTAAATTTCAGTATCCTTTGCCTCTGTTGTCGGACTTGTTTGCCCGGATTAAAGGTGCCAAGTGGTTCACCAAGATAGATCTTCGTGGTGCGTACAACCTTGTGCGCATTAAGCAGGGAGATGAATGGAAAACTGCATTTAATACGCCTGAAGGTCATTTTGAGTACTTGGTGATGCCTTTTGGGCTCTCTAATGCTCCTTCAGTGTTTCAGTCCTTTATGCATGATATTTTCCGGAAGTATCTGGATAAATTTATGATTGTTTATCTGGATGATATTCTAGTTTTTTCTGATGATTTGGACTCGCATGTAGAGCAGGTCAGGATGGTGTTTCAGGTCTTGCGTGAGAATGCTTTGTTTGTTAAGGGCTCAAAGTGTCTCTTTGGAGTACAGAAGGTTCCCTTTTTGGGTTTTATTTTTTCCCCTTCTGCGGTGGAGATGGACCCAGTCAAGGTCCGAGCTATTCATGATTGGACTCAACCCACGTCAGTTAAGAGTCTTCAGAAGTTCTTGGGTTTTGCTAACTTCTACCGTCGTTTTATCGCTAATTTTTCTAGCGTTGTTAAACCTTTGACGGATATGACCAAGAAAGGTTCTGATGTTGCTAACTGGGCTCCTGCAGCCGTGGAAGCTTTCCAAGAGTTGAAGCGCTGGTTTACTTCAGCGCCTGTTTTGTGCCAGCCTGATGTCTCACTTCCCTTTCAGGTTGAAGTGGATGCTTCTGCGATTGGGGCAGGAGCCGTTTTGTCGCAGAGAGGCCCTGGTTGCTCTGTAATGAGACCATGTGCTTTTTTCTCTAGGACGTTTTCGCCTGCTGAGCGGAATTATGATGTTGGCAATCGGGAGTTGCTGGCCATGAAGTGGGCATTTGAGGAGTGGCGTCATTGGCTCGAGGGTGCTAAGCATCGTGTGGTGGTCTTGACTGATCACAAAAATCTGATGTATCTCGAGTCTGCTAAACGCCTGAATCCTAGACAGGCCCGTTGGTCATTGTTTTTCTCCCATTTTGACTTTGTGGTCTCGTATTTACCAGGTTCAAAGAATGTGAAGGCTGATGCTCTTTCAAGGAGCTTTGTGCCTGACTCTCCTGGAGTCGCAGAACCAGTTGGTATTCTTAAAGAGGGAGTAATCTTGTCAGCCATTTCTCCGGATTTGCGACGTGTGTTGCAGAGATTACAGGCTGGTAGACCTGACTCTTGTCCACCTGACAGACTGTTTGTTCCTGATAAGTGGACCAGCAGAGTCATTTCCGAGGTTCATTCCTCGGTGTTGGCAGGGCATCCGGGAATTTTTGGCACCAGAGATTTGGTGGCTAGGTCCTTTTGGTGGCCTTCCTTGTCACGGGATGTGCGGTCATTTGTGCAGTCCTGTGGGACTTGTACTCGAGCTAAGCCTTGCTGTTCTCATGCCAGCGGGTTGCTCTTGCCCTTGCCTGTCCCGAAGAGGCCTTGGACACACATTTCCATGGATTTCATTTCAGATCTTCCGGTGTCTCAGGGCATGTCTGTCATCTGGGTGGTATGTGATCGCTTTTCCAAGATGGTCCATTTGGTATCTTTGCCTAAGCTGCCTTCCTCTTCCGATCTGGTTCCTTTGTTCTTTCAGAATGTGGTTCGTTTACACGGCATTCCTGAGAATATCGTGTCTGACAGAGGATCCCAGTTTGTTTCCAGGTTCTGGCGATCCTTTTGTGCTAAGATGGGCATTGATTTGTCGTTTTCGTCTGCCTTTCATCCTCAGACTAATGGACAAACGGAACGAACTAATCAGACTCTGGAGGCTTATTTGAGGTGTTTTGTTTCTGCAGATCAGGATGATTGGGTGACCTTCTTGCCGTTGGCTGAGTTTGCCCTTAATAATCGGGCTAGTTCCGCTACTTTGGTTTCGCCATTTTTCTGCAACTCTGGTTTCCATCCTCGTTTTTCCTCGGGACATGTGGAGCCTTCTGACTGTCCTGGGGTAGATTCTGTGGTGGCTAGGTTGCAGCAGATTTGGAATCATGTGGTGGACAACTTAAAGTTGTCACAGGAGAAGGCTCAGCGTTTTGCCAACCGCCGCCGCGGTGTGGGTCCCCGACTTCGTGTTGGGGATTTGGTATGGCTGTCTTCTCGATTTGTTCCTATGAAGGTCTCCTCTCCTAAATTTAAGCCTCGCTTCATCGGTCCTTACAAGATATTGGAAATCCTTAATCCTGTGTCCTTTCGCTTGGATCTTCCGGTGTCGTTTGCCATTCACAACGTGTTCCATAGGTCTTTGTTGCAGCGGTACGTTGTACCTGTGGTTCCTTCTGTTGAGCCTCCTGCTCCGGTGTTGGTTGAGGGCGAGTTGGAGTACGTGGTGGAGAAGATCTTGGATTCTCGTCTCTCCAGGCGGAGGCTTCAGTATCTGGTCAAGTGGAAGGGCTATGGTCAGGAGGATAATTCCTGGGTGGTTGCCTCTGATGTGCATGCGGCCGATTTAGTTCGTGCCTTTCACGCTGCTCATCCTGATCGCCCTGGTGGTCTTGGTGAGGGTTCGGTGTCCCCTCCTTAAAGGGGGGGTACTGTTGTGAATTAGACTTTTTTGGCTCCCTCTTGTGGTCACTAGTGATATGACTCTGGGATTGTCTTTCCTCAGTTTGGCACCCACCTGGGTCATTAGTCCAGGGGTGTTGCTATATGAACTTCCTGAATTCTCAGTCTGGTGCCTGGCATCGTTGTAATCAGTTCTTTCTGTTTGCTCCTGTCTGCTGGTCCGGGTTCTTGCAAAATTAAGCTAAGTCTTGCTTCCTTGTCTTTTGGTTATTTGCATTGCTCTTATTTTTTGTCCAGCTTGTACTAAATGTGATTTCTGATTTTGCTGGAAGCTCTAGGGGGCTGGTGTTCTCCCCCCGGGCCGTTAGACGGTTCAGGAGTTCTTGAATATCCAGCGTGGAAATTTTGATAGGGTTTTTGCTGACCGTATAAGTCATCTTACTATATTCTGCTATTAGTCAGTGGGCCTCTCTTTGCTAAATACCTAGTTCATTCTTACGTTTGTCTTTTCTTCTTACCTCACCGTTATTATTTGTTGGGGGCTTGTATCCAACTTTTGGGGTCTTTTCTCTGGAGGCAAGAAAGGTCTATCTTTTCCCTTCTAGGGTTAGTTAGTTCTCCGGCTGGCGCGAGACGTCTAGAACCAACGTAGGCACGTTCCCCGGCTGCTGCTATTTGTGGTGCTAGGATTAGATATACGGTCAGCCCAGTTACCACTGCCCTATGAGCTGGTTTTTTGTGTTTGCAGACTTGGTATTTATTTCTGAGACCCTCTGCCATTGGGGTCATAACAGGAAGCCTCTCCTCAGTGCAAAACATATGAAAGTCCACATAGAGTTTGCTAAAAAAAACACATGACGGACTCCCAGGCTATGAGAAATAAGATTCTCTGGTGTGATGAGATGAAGATAGACCTTTTGGTGATAATTCTAAGTGGTATGTGTGGAGAAAACCAGGCACTGTTCATCATCTGCCCAATACAATCCCAACAGTGAAACATGGTGGTGGTAGCAACATGCAATGGGGGTATTTTTCAACTGCAGGGACAGGACAACTGGTTGCCATTGGAGGAAACATGAATGCAGCCAAGTTCAGAGATATCCTGAATGAAAACCTCTTCCAGAGTGCTCTGGACCTCAGACTTGGCTGAAGGTTCAACTTCCAACAAGACAATGACTCTAAGCACACAGCTAAAATAACAAAGGAGTGGCTTCAGAACAACTCTGTGACCTTTCTTGACTAGCTCAGCTAGAGCCCTGACCTAAACCCAATTGAGCATCTCTGGAGAGACCAGAAAATGGCTGTCCACCAACGATCACCATCCAACCTGACGGAACTGGAGAGGAACTGTAAGGAAGATCCCCAAATCCAGGTGTGAAAAACTTGCATCATTCCCAAGAAGACTCATGGCTGTACTAGCTCACTAGCTCAAAAGTGTTCTTCTATTCAGTACTGAAAAAAGGGTCTGAGTACTTATGACCATGAGATATTTCTGTTTTTCTTTTTTAATAAATTTGCAAAAATGTCTACATTTCTGTTTTGAAACAATCATACAAGGTGATTTTCTGGATTTGTTTTCTCATTTTGACACTCATAGTTGTGGTCCACATGACATGATATCACTTACAGGCCTCTCTCTGGCTGACTAAATACTTTTTTTCCCCACTGTATATGTGTGACTCCTGTCATGAGTCATGACCAAAACTTCCAGTATGGTGCCACTTTGGCTTATTCTCTGCTCTATTATCATCCTTTTCTCCCCTTGTGACATGTTGCAGGATACACCTGACGGCTGTATCTCTCGACCATACCCTTCTGTCTCCTCTGATACAGCACCACTGCACAACACAAACTTGTGTCTCAGGCACATCTACTGTACACTTATTTTCATGTCCTTGCTGGATCTTCTTCCCCAGATGTATCCCGGACAATGGTTTTAGCCTTTTCTGCTGGGCATCGCAGGTACATCTGATAGGGCATCTCTTATCTGCAATACTTGCAGCAGGTATTTTATTTTCTTCTGAGGAATTAAGACTTTCACTGGAATCTCCTTCATCGGGAAAACATAAAACCCATTATAACATGATGAATAATATTGCTGATTGAAGAAATGATGGATGTTTTGAGGTTTTGAGCGCAGCAGTATCCTGCATTCTATGACCTCATTTATTTATTTATTGTGATAGAGAAATTTGGATGTGGTAAAGGACAGAACAGAACAATATAATAGTCAAAGAGCAATAATGGTCTTTATTATAGCTGTGGCTATACATTTTATGTTGTGTGAAATGTTGTGGAAGGGGGTGTCAGAACTTTAAGGCTGCTGATGTTTTACAATTATTATTGGAAAGTAATAGGAGAATATAGAGACAATTTTGTAATAATTCATCATATGTTTTATTCATTTGGAAAATTTGTTTGAGTGATTTTTAAAATTTTTTCTCTATACTTATGTTCTTTTTAATTTGATTCTGTGGATTCTAATTCAGATTCCATTTTGATACTAATATAATAGAAATAGTTGAGGTTCAATGAAACAGCACAGAACAGATGTGAGAGCTAAATATGTAAGGGAGGTTGTCTTGATTTAATAGTATTTGAAAAATAATCATATTTTAGCCATAAGCTCATTTTGTAATGGTGTTCATTAATAAGTCATTTTAAATACATGCTTCAGTTGCAAACTTAACCCCTTTACCCCCAAGGGTGGTTTGCACGTTAATGACCAGGCCAATGTTTACAATTCTGACTACTGTCCTTTATGACTTATGAGGTTATAACTCTGGAACGCTTCAACGGATCCTGATGATTCTAATCCTATGTTTTTTCCTAACATGTTGTACTTCATGATAGTAGTAAAATTTCTTTGATATTACCTGCGTTTATTTGTGAAAAAAATGGAAATTTGGCGAAAATTTTGCAATTTTCCAACTTTGATTTTCTTTGCCCTTAAATCACAGAGATATGTCACACAAAATACTTAAGTAACATTTCCCACATGTCTACTTTACATCAGCACAGTTTTGGAACCATAATTTTTTTGTTAGGAAGTTATAACGATTACAAGTTGACCAGCAATTTCTCATTTTTACAACACCATTTTTTTTTAGGGACCACATCACATTTGAAGTCACTTTGAGGGCTCTATATGATAGAAAATACCCAAGTGTGACACCATTCTAAAAACTGCACATCTCAAGGTACTCAAAACCACATTCAAGAAGTTTATTAACCCTTCAGGTGTTTCACATGAATTTTTAGAATGTTTTAAAAAAAAATGAACATTTAACTTTTTTTCACAAATAATTTACTTCAGATCCAATTTGTTTTATTTTACCAAGGGTAACAGGAGAAATGAGACCAAAAAAATAGTTGTCCAATTTGTCCTGAGTACGTTGATACCCCATATGTGGGGGTAAACCACTGTTTGGGTGCATGGCAGAGCTCGGAAGGGAAGGAGCGCCATTTGACTTTTCAATGCAAAATTGGCTGGAATTGAGATGGGACGCCATGTTGTATTTGGAGAGCCTCTGATGTGCCTAAACATTGAAACCCCCCACAAGTGACATCATATTGGAAAGTAGACCCACTAAGGAACTTATCTAGATGTGTAGTGAGCACTTTGACCCACCAAGTGCTTCAGAGAAGTTTATAATGTAGAGCCGTATAAATAAAAAATCATATTTTTTCACAAAAATGATATTTTCACCCCCAATTTTTTATTTTCTCAAAGGTAACAGAAGAAACTGTACTGCAAAAGTTGTTGTCCAATTTGTCCTGAGTATGCCGATACCCCATATGTGGGGGTAAACCACTGTTTGGGCGCATGGCAGAGCTCGGAAGGGAAGGAGCGCCATTTAACTTTTCAATGCCAAACTGACTGGAATTGAGATGGGATGCCATGTTGCGTTTGGAGAGCCTCTGATGTGCTTAAACCTTGAAACCCCCCACATATGACTTCATTTTGGAAAGTAGACCCCCTAAGGAGCCGTGAAAATAAAAATTCTTTTTTTTCCACAAAAATTTTTTTTTAGCCCCCAGTTTTGTATTTTCCCAAGGGTAACAGGAGAAATTGGACCCCAAAAGTTGTCCAATCATGCATGTGTGTGCTATTATCCAAATGCACCAGTGTGTTGGATTGTTATATGCTTTCACAGCCTTCTCTATAGGGAAAATAGCTACAAAAGCCAGTAAACACATGAAAACCATGATTTTTTTTTAGAAAAGACAAAAAACTGTGTAACAGATTCTGAACTAAGGATAACTAAGCCAAAGGAAGACGAAAATGTAAATTGGTAAATTCTGACAGATTAATTAATATTAGATTTTGTCTGAAAAATAAACATTCTTTTTTCAAAAGTAAAATGTTATTATAATGTTATAATATTATCAGCCCCTGCCTGGGCAGAGCCCAGTGGAATAACCTTGTGTTAGGGCTAGCGGAACGCACCAAATAGTTAGGAAGATAGAGTAAGGTGCGTTCGCAGCCCGGGGTCCACCGTGCAGAGATGGAACCTGCTGCTAAGTAATGACGGACTATATGGGGGTACAATGTGGATACACACGGGTTAACTTCACCCTGTGTGGAGAAAGCGAACCCTGTTGCTTCAGAGGGCCGCGGTACCGCACAAAGAGCGCAAGCAAGGAGTCCCAGAACTCAATCCCAAAACACAGGATTTGAGTTCATATAGACCTCTTGCGCTCGACACCGCAACTGGGGTGTCAGAGAGAAAGAAATAATATTAATAAAGATGAACGAGAGTGTGCGCTGTGCGGCACTGGCGGACACCACTAACCACCCAGGCTTGGGTCAGGAAAGCGCTGTGAAAGCGCACGGCGCCGCACTGGCGGTCACAGCAATTAGACGCTGTTTTGTGTGTTACGTGCTGATGGCTAAGTCGGGCGCTAGATATCAATCATCCACCTTATGCGAGCAGTCATACAATAGGGATGGGATATTTAAGGACGACTTGCACTCATCAACACACACACACACATATACAAATGTACACTAGCGCATGGCCGTGCGGTCATGCGAACCTTTTATAGCTGCAGCATGTACAGGACCATCCCAGAAGGACCAATGGGAAGCTGCCACAGAAGTTGAGCACCTTCAGGACCTTCCTGGAGGACCAATGGGATCCGCTGCAGTATCTGAGCATGTGACCCTCGATCTCCAATGGGAGATCTTTCCCTGGGCATGCTCAGAAGGGGAAAAGCAGGACTTAGTCCCAAAAGCATCTGCTCTCCGCTGCCCAGCACTGGCTTCAATGGCAGAAGCTGGAAAAGCAGCAGTAACCCTATGCACAGAGTGAGACTGAGCAAGACGCTGGGACCGATGTCTCCGCTGAGCAGACTCCACTGCGGCTGGGGAAGAATGGGAGACCGCAGCGGACATGGTTCAAGATTACCCCTGTGCAAAGGTGGGAACTTGATACCTAACACCTTGAATGAAGAAATAGCATTTTGAACTGATACAGGTGCTTTTCACCCAATTAGTATATCATCAAAAAGGTAATTGATTTCAGTTCTTCAATACAAAAAGTGAAACTCATATATTGTATAGAGGCATTACAAACAGAGTGACCTATTTCTAGTGTATATTTCTGTTAATGTTGATGATTGTTGCTTACAACCAATGAAAACCCAAAAGTCATTATCTCAGTAAATTAGAATAATTAACAAACAATACCTGCAAAGGCCTCCTAAGCATTTAAAAAGGTCCCTTAGGCTACTTTCACACTAGCATTGTTTTACATACGTCGCAATGCGTCGTTTAGGAGAAAAAACGCATCCTGCAAAGTTGTCTGCAGGATGCGTTTTTTCCCATAGACTAACGTTAGCGACGCATTGCGACTAGTGTTGAGCGATACCTTCCGATATCGGAAAGTATCGGTATCGGAAAGTATCGGCCGATACCGTCAAAATATCGGATCTAATCCGATACCGATACCCGATCCCAATGCAAGTCAATGGGACGAAAATATCGGAATTAAAATAAACCCTTTATAAACTTGTAGGTTCATTCTACATGAAGGAAAACAACTAAGAATAATGTAGGATGTATTGGGGGACGTGGCGGAGACATTAAAGGCACAGAGGTTTAGCCCAATGTAATAGAATAGCAGGATTTTGGGGTTTTTTTATGACGTTCGGCGGTAGAAAGATTTTGACTATGTTAATTTTTTTTTTTATTTTGTCAGATATTGATGTTTCACTACTTCCACGCCCTTCACCTTCTTTTTTACTTCTCCCACACTTTATTCTTCATTATCCTCATCATCAGCTTCTTTGACATCAACTTCTTCACCTTATTCATCTTCTTCTTCATCTTCTACCTATTATTTTTTTGGTTACATTGTTCATATTCTTTTTATTTTACTATTATCTTCATCATATTCTACTTCTTCATCATATTCTTATTTGTGACAGGCATTCCCGTAGTTGTTATCTATAAAAGTTTGAAGATTACACCTTCCGTTCTGCCTGTCACAAAACAGTTACATTTGTCCGCGTTCAGTTTGGCCTGCAGCATCAGGCTTTATCCAGGGGCACCACGAGGAGGAACGGACTCACCCCCATACACTGCTTAGTCTTCTTCTGCTTATAATTTAGATAATATTTTTTGCTCTGATATTTAGTGTTATGCTTAATGTTCTTCTGCTCTTTGTTCTGCAGCCTCTTGTTCTTCTGCTTCTCGGTCTTCCAGGTCGTCGTCGTCTCCAGGGTCGTCGTCTCCGGGGTCGTCGTCATCGGGGTGGTCTTCAGGGTCGTCGTCTCCGGGGTCGTCGTCATCGGGGTGGTCTTCAGGGTCATCGTCTCCAGGGTCATCGTCATCACGGTGGTTGTCGTCTCTGGTGTTGTCGTCATCTTAGGGGTGGTCTTCCGTGTCATCGTGTTTAGTCTCTTGAACTTGGAAATGTAGCAGAAGGTACAAGAAGGCTGAGAAAATGCCGAGAACCAGCTGATGGAACTGGAACTCGGATGGCTACCCGAAGGTCCAAGAGCCAATGGAACTACCGAGGACCAGCTGACGTTACTGGAACCCGGTTACTAAGCAGGAGGTACCCGTGCTTGAAAGCACTACCAAGGACCACCTGATGTTGGTGGAACTCGGATACCCAGAGGGAGGCACCTAAGCCAAAGGCTCTGCCCGGAACCAGCTGACGGTACTGAAACCAGGATGGGGAGCAGAAGGTACAAGAGCAAAAGACAGTGCCGAGAACCAGCTGACGGTGCTGGAACCCGGATGGGTAGCCAAAGGTCCAAGAGCCAATGGAACTACCGAGGACCAGCTGACGTTACTGGAACCCGGTTACTAAGCAGGAGGTACCCGTGCCTGAAAGCACTACCAAGGACCACCTGACGTTGGTGGAACTCGGATACCCAGAGGGAGGCACCTAAGCCAAAGGCTCTACCCGGAACCAGCTGACGGTACTGGAACCAGGATGGGGAGCAGAAGGTACAAGAGCAAGTGTCTGCGTGGCTTTTGCAGGACACGATGCCGGCTGCACAGCAGGGGAACAGCTGGCGGTGCTGAACCCCACTGACACATTGGCTGGTGTTTTTCTCTGTGCAGCTAGCAGTACCGGGCCCCAACTGGCGGTGTTAGAGCCCGGGGTCAGCAGGAGGAGGAGAGGGAGCAGAGTGTAGGCCGAAGCCTGCACTGGCGGCAGCTTTGGGTCTGTTGTGCCTGCGTGGCAGTTGCAGGACACGTTGCCGGCTGCACAGCAGTGGAACAGCTGGCGGTGCTGAACCCCACTGACACATTGGCTGGTGTTTTTCTCTGTGCAGCTAGCAGTACCGGGCCCCAACTGGCGGTGTTGGAGCCCGGGCTCTGCAGGGGGAGCAGAGTGTAGGCCGAAGCCTAATTGAACCAATTTCAAAGGTAACCTTTAACCCCCCCTCAGGGGTTACAAAGTAGAAGAGCCACAGCTTATGCAGCAGTAGTGCTGCACAAGTCAAAGGTTGCTCTTTTAATGTTTCTCCTTGCACACGCTGAATGAAACACGTATAACATTTAGCCCTTTATACAGTCAAACTGTGTTGGAGGCGCGAGTTCCCTTTGTAATGAGACGCAGCACAGATGTCAAGAATTCCAACCTTGGTGCTGGGTGCAGCCTCCTGAGCGTTGTTATTTGCTGTACAGGAGTCTGCGCTGTCGTGTTATCCCCTGGCCTAGCGCTGTTAGCGCTGCCCATCTTCTGACATCATTTAATGTCGGCCGGTGCGGTTCGCGATGACCATGAATCCCAGCCCCGCAGTGTCTTAACATTGTTAAAACACTGCGGGGCTGGGATTCCTGGCCTGGCGCAGCACATATGTTCGCCTCTCACACTCGGGTCCTTACACCCGCTTCAGACTGTGCGGCGTCAGCTGATCCCTTATCGCATGCCACGGCCATGAAGCCGCACAGTCTGAAGAAGGCGGAAGGAGATGAGGGACAGGCGAACTGATGCACTGATCATGCCCATCAATCACACCCTCGCAGTCCCAATAAATAAGACACCGAGGGGCGTTGTGTGGGTCAGGGCGGCCGCAGAGGCGCAGGCAGCCAAACAATGATGCCAGAAGACGGGCAACGCTACCAAGGGGGTTGCAGCGTGTCATTACAAAGGAAAGTCACACCACCGGGACGGTTAAATGGTCACACAGAGGACACATTTTAGACGTGTTTTCAGTTCCACATATGCGAGGAGAATACGTTTATGAGCCACCTTGCACACATGCAGCATTACCGCTGTACAAGGTGGCTGTAAAACGTACAAACGCCTGGGGGAGGGGGGACAGGTTCCCTTCAATTTCAGTTCTGGTGTCTGCGTGGCTTTTGCAGGACACGATGCCGGCTGCACAGCAGGGGAACAGCTGGCGGTGCTGAACCCCACTGACACATTGGCTGGTGTTTTTCTCTGTGCAGCTAGCACATCTGGGCCAAAACTGGCGGTGTTAGAGCCCAGGGTCAGCAGGAGGAGCAGGGGGAGCGGAGTGTAGGCCGAAGCCTGCACTGGAGCAAGTTGAAAGGAAACCTTTAACCCCCCCCCCCCAGGCGTTTGTAGCTGAAAGAGCCATTGTGTACAGCACTAATGCTGGAAAAGGTAAACTTAGCTCTTTTAATTATGGTCCTTGCACATGCTGAACCTAACACTTATGAAATGTGTCCCCTCACAGCGTTAAACCGTTTTGCAGGTGGAACTTTCCTTTGTCGTGTGACGCAGCACAGCCATCATTTTTACCCCCTTGGCGCCGTGCGCCGCCTCCTCAGCGTTGTTTGAATCTGTCCCGGAGCCTTGGCTGTTAGGTTAGCCCTTGGCCATGCACACATGTTGCGCTGCCCGTCTTCTGACATCATTTGGTGTCAGGCTGGCTGCGCCTGTGCGGGTGCGCTGGCCGAGATCCCGCCTCGCAGTGTCGTCTAATGTAATCCCACCGCGGGCCTGGGATCCATGGCCATGCGCAGTGCATATCCTCGCCTCTCACTCCCCTCCCTACGGCTTCTTCAGACTGTGCGGTGTCACGGCCGTGGCATGCTATTAGGGATCAGCTGACACCGCACAGTCTTAAGAAGCCGTAGGGAGGGGAGTGAGAGGGGAGGATATGCACTGCGCATGGCCACGGATCCCAGGCCCGCGGTGTGATTACATTAGACGACACTGCGAGGCGGGATCTCGGCCAGCGCACCCGCACAGGCGCAGCCAGCCTGACACCAAATGATGTCAGAAGACGGGCAGCGCAACATGTGTGCATGGCCAAGGGCTAACCTAACAGCCAAGGCTCCGGGACAGATTCAAACAACGCCGAGGAGGCGGCGCACGGCGCCAAGGGGGTAAAAATGATGGCTGTGCTGCGTCACACGACAAAGGAAAGTTCCACCTACCGGACGGTTTAACGGTGTGTGGGGACACATTTCATAAGTGTTAGGTTCAGCATGTGCAAGGAGCACCACGAAAAGAGGCACTTTTTCCCTTTGCATCATTACTGTTGCACAAGGTGGCTCCTTCAGTAACAAACGCCTGGGGGGGGGGACAGGTTCCCTTAAATTTAACTTGTTGTGCCTGCGTGGCGGTCGCAGTACACGTTGCCGTATACACAGCAGGGGAACAGCTGGCGGTGCTGAACCCCACTAACACATTGGCGAGGTGTTTGGCTCTGTGCGTACAGCACTTCTGGACGGCAACTAGCGTTGTTGGAGCCCAGGGACAGGTGGAGGAGGAGGAGGTAGGAGGAGGTAGGAGGGATTGCCACACACACAGCTGGGGAACAGCTGACGTTACTGAACCCCAATAACAGAGGAGGGACTGTTGACTGTGCGTACAGCACTACTGGATGGCAACTAGCGGTGTTGGAGCCCAGGGACAGGTGGAGGAGGAGGAGGTGGAGGAGGTAGGAGGGATTGCCACACACACAGCTGGGGAACAGCTGACGTTACTGAACCCCAATAACAGAGGAGCGACTGTTGGGACTGTGCGGACAGCACTTCTGGATGGCAACCAGCGTTGTTGGAGCCCAGGGACAGGTGGAGGAGGAGGAGGTGGAGGAGGTAGGAGGGATTGCCACACACACAGCAGGGGAACAGCTGACGTTACTGAACCCCAATAACAGAGGAGGGACTGTTGACTGTGCGGACAGCACTTCTGGACGGCAACTAGCGTTGTTGGAGCCCAGGGACAGGTGGAGGAGGAGGAGGTAGGAGGAGGTAGGAGGGATTGCCACACACACAGCAGGGGAACAGCTGACGTTACTGAACCCCAATAACAGAGGAGGGACTGTTGACTATGCGGACAGCACTTCTGGACGGCAACTAGCGGTGTTGGAGCCCAGGGACAGGTGGAGGAGGAGGAGGTGGAGGAGGTAGGAGGGATTGCCACACACACAGCTGGGGAACAGCTGACGTTACTGAACCCCAATAACAGAGGAGCGACTGTTGGGACTGTGCGGACAGCACTTCTGGACGGCAACCAGCGTTGTTGGAGCCCAGGGACAGGTGGAGGAGGAGGAGGTGGAGGAGGTAGGAGGGATTGCCACACACACAGCAGGGGAACAGCTGACGTTACTGAACCCCAATAACAGAGGAGGGACTGTTGACTGTGCGGACAGCACTTCTGGACGGCAACTAGCGTTGTTGGAGCCCAGGGACAGGTGGAGGAGGAGGAGGTAGGAGGAGGTAGGAGGGATTGCCACACACACAGCAGGGGAACAGCTGACGTTACTGAACCCCAATAACAGAGGAGGGACTGTTGACTGTGCGGACAGCACTTCTGGACGGCAACTAGCGTTGTTGGAGCCCAGGGACAGGTGGAGGAGGAGGAGGTAGGAGGAGGTAGGAGGGATTGCCACACACACAGCAGGGGAACAGCTGACGTTACTGAACCCCAATAACAGAGGAGGGACTGTTGACTGTGCGTACAGCACTACTGGACGGCAACTAGCGTTGTTGGAGCCCAGGGACAGGTGGAGGAGGAGGAGGTAGGAGGAGGTAGGAGGGATTGCCACACACACAGCAGGGGAACAGCTGACGTTACTGAACCCCAATAACAGAGGAGGGACTGTTGACTGTGCGTACAGCACTTCTGGACGGCAACTAGCGTTGTTGGAGCCCAGGGACAGGTGGAGGAGGAGGAGGTAGGAGGAGGTAGGAGGGATTGCCACACACACAGCAGGGGAACAGCTGACGTTACTGAACCCCAATAAAAGAGGAGGGACTGTTGACTGTGCGTACAGCACTACTGGACGGCAACTAGCGGTGTTGGAGCCCAGGGACAGGTGGAGGAGGAGGAGGTGGAGGAGGTAGGAGGGATTGCCACACACACAGCTGGGGAACAGCTGACGTTACTGAACCCCAATAACAGAGGAGGGACTGTTGGGACTGTGCGGACAGCACTTCTGGACGGCAACCAGCGTTGTTGGAGCCCAGGGACAGGTGGAGGAGGAGGAGGTGGAGGAGGTAGGAGGGATTGCCACACACACAGCAGGGGAACAGCTGACGTTACTGAACCCCAATAACAGAGGAGGGACTGTTGGGACTGTGCGGACAGCACTTCTGGACGGCAACTAGCGTTGTTGGAGCCCAGGGACAGGTGGAGGAGGAGGAGGTAGGAGGAAGTAGGAGGGATTGCCACACACACAGCAGGGGAACAGCTGACGTTACTGAACCCCAATAACAGAGGAGGGACTGTTGACTGTGCGTACAGCACTACTGGACGGCAACTAGCGGTGTTGGAGCCCAGGGACAGGTGGAGGAGGAGGAGGTGGAGGAGGTAGGAGGGATTGCCACACACACAGCTGGGGAACAGCTGACGTTACTGAACCCCAATAACAGAGGAGCGACTGTTGGGACTGTGCGGACAGCACTTCTGGACGGCAACCAGCGTTGTTGGAGCCCAGGGACAGGTGGAGGAGGAGGAGGTGGAGGAGGTAGGAGGGATTGCCACACACACAGCAGGGGAACAGCTGACGTTACTGAACCCCAATAACAGAGGAGGGACTGTTGGGACTGTGCGGACAGCACTTCTGGACGGCAACTAGCGTTGTTGGAGCCCAGGGACAGGTGGAGGAGGAGGAGGTAGGAGGAGGTAGGAGGGATTGCCACACACACAGCAGGGGAACAGCTGACGTTACTGAACCCCAATAACAGAGGAGGGACTGTTGACTGTGCGTACAGCACTACTGGACGGCAACTAGCGTTGTTGGAGCCCAGGGACAGGTGGAGGAGGAGGAGGTAGGAGGAGGTAGGAGGGATTTCCACACACACAGCAGGGGAACAGCTGACGTTACTGAACCCCAATAACAGAGGAGCGACTGTTGGGACTGTACGGACAGCACTTCTGGACGGCAACTAGCGGTGTTGGAGCCCAGGGACAGGTGGAAAAGCAGAGGAACACAATGTAGGCCGAAGCCTGAGAAAGTCGAAAGGGAACCTTTAACCCCCCCCAAGGCGTTTGTAGCTGAAAGAGCCAGCTTGTGCAGCACAAAAGATGCAAAAGGAAAAGGTGGCTCTTTTCATCATGCTCCTTGCAAACACAGAACTAAACACTTATAAAATGTGTCCCCTGAAACTGTGAAACCGTCCTGGAGGTGGGACTTTTCTTCGTAATATGCCGCAGCACAGCCGTCATTCCTACCCCCCGGCGCCGTGCCCCAGCTCCTCAGCGTTGTTTGATTCCGTCCCGGAGCCTGCGCTGTTATGTTATCCCGTGGCCAGGCACACTTAGCGCTGCCCATCTTCTGACATCATTTGGTGTCAGGCTGGCTGCGCCTGTGCGGCCGCGCTGGCCGAGAGCCCGCCTCGCAGTGTCTTCTGATTTAATCCCACTGGGGGCCTGGGATCCATGGCCATGCGCAGTGCATATCCTCGCCTCTCACTCCCCTCCCTACGGCTTCTTAAGACTGTGCGGTGTCACGGCCGTGGCATGTTATTAGGGACCAGCTGACACCGAACAGTCTGAAGAAGCCATAGGGAGATGAGTGAGAGGTGGAGGTTCAGATATGCACTGCGCATGTCCATGGATCCCAGGCCCCCAGTGGGATTAAATCAGAAGACACTGCGAGGCGGGCTCTCGGCCAGCGCGGCCGCACAGGCGCAGCCAGCCTGACACCAAATGATGCCAGAAGACGGGCAGCGCTAAGTGTGCCTGGCCACGGAATAACATAACAGCGCAGGCTCCGGGACGGAATCAAACAACGCTGAGGAGCCGGGGCACGGCGCCGGGGGGGTAGGAATGACGGCTGTGCTGCGTCATATTACGAAGGAAAGTCCCACCTCCGGGACGGTTTTACGGTATCAGTGGACACATTTTATAAGTGTTAAGTTCTGCGTGTGCAAGGAGCTAAACAAAAATAGCTACCTTTTCCTTGTGCAGCATTACTGCTGCACAAGGTGGCTCTTTCAGTAACAAACGCCTTGGGGGGGGGGGACAGATTCCCTTACATTTCAGTTGTTGTGTCAGCGTGGCGGTCGCAGGACACATTGCCGGCTACACAGCTGGGGATCAGCTGACGTTACTGAAACCCAATAACACTGGGTCGTATGTTTTGACTGTGCAGACGGCACTTCTGAGCCTCAACTGGCGGTGTTGGAGCCCAGGAATTTAAGTTCAGGTGGTAGAAAGATGAACACAACAGGAGACCTGGATAACGTATACAGTGACCTAATTATTTAATCAGGAAGAGGAGTGGCAAATTCCTGCGAGATCCAGGCCTTGTTCATTTTCAGGAAAGTAAGCCGGTCAACGTTATCGGAGGATAGTCGCATGCGACGGTCAGTTAGTACACCACCTGCAGCACTAAAGACACGTTCCGATAATACACTGGCCGCAGGGCAAGACAGCACCTCCAATGCATACTGGCTTAGCTCTGGCCATGTATCCAGCTTTGAGACCCAAAACTTGAAAGGGGAAGAGCCGTCTGGGAGTACAGCAAGAGGGCAAGACATGTAGTCTGTCACCATCTGACGGAACCGTTGCCTCCTGCTGACTGGAGCCGTCTGTGATGGTGTAGACTTTTGTGGGGGGCACAGAAAACTGTGCCACAGTTGGGCCATACTGGTCTTGCCTTGGGCAGAGGCACTGCTTCTGCTCCCTCTTTGTGCAGAGCCTCCACCACTGCCTGGACGCACTGAGCTGCTTTGGAATGCACTAGCAGCACTTCTCTCAGTTGGAATGGAGAAGATGATGGAATTGACCAGTGTGTCTTGGTACTCCCGCATTTTTCGCTCCCGGTTCAACGGTGTGATGAGGCTTTCTACATTGTCCCGGTAGCGAGGATCGAGGAGGGTGAACACCCAATAATCAGACATGTTGAGAATGTGGGCGATGCGGCGGTCGTTTCTCAGGCACTGCAGCATGTAATCCACCATGTGCTGCAGACTGCCAACTGCCCAAGAAACGCTGTCCCCTGCTGGAGGCGTGATCTCTGCCCACTCGTCATCACCCCACCCTCGCTGTACACACTGAGTACTGGACAATTGTGTAACTCCCTCCTCTGGACGGATGTCTTCCTCCTCCATTGACTCCTCCTCATCCTCCTCACAAACTGTCCCCTGCCTACGCGTTTGTGAGGAACCACGTGGCGCTGACTGTCCAGAAGATGATGGAAATGGTGAATCCTCATCCTCCACCTCTTTCACAACATCATCCCTTAGCGCTTGCAGTGATTTTTCAAGCAGGCAGATAAGGGGGACAGTCATGCTGACTAGTGCATCATCTGCACTCGCCATCCGCGTGGAATAATCAAAGGGACGCAAAACCTGGCAGACGTCATTCATAGTGGCCCACTCTGTGGTTGTGAAGTCTGTACGGCGCTGAGTGCGACTTCTTTGCACCTGAAGCAGCTGGTACTCCATTACAGCTTGCTGCTGCTCACACAACCGCTCCAACATATGTAACGTGGAATTCCACCTGGTAGGTAGGTCACATATGATGCGATGTTCCGGCAGGCGGTGTCGGCGCTGCAGAGCCGCAATGCGCGCTTTTGCCGTGCTGGAACGCCGCAAGTGAGCACACTCTAGGCGGACCTTGTGCAGCAGTGCATCAAGATCAGGATAGTCCCTCAAAAAGCTTTGCACGACCAAATTGAGCACATGTGCCAGACATGGGATGTGAGTGAGGTTGCCGAGGCCCAGAGCTGCCACCAGATTTCGGCCATTATCACACACTACCATGCCTGGCTGGAGATTCGCTTGCACAAACCACACATCGCTCTCCTGCTTGATGGCATTCCAGAGCTCCTGCGCTGTGTGGCTACGATTCCCCAAAAAAATTAATTTCAAGACGGCCTGTTGACGTTTGGCCACGGCTGTGCTCATGTCGGTCGTAACAGGTACACGTTCATCACGGGTCCATGTGGAGGTGGACTGTGACGGCTCCTGCAGCAATGATTCTGAGGAACTGGTGTAAGAGGAGGAGTCAATGCGTACAGAATGGATTCCTGCAATCCTTGGAGTGGGCAGGACACGTCCTGCGCCACTCGCACGGTCTGTACCCGGCTCAACGACATTAACCCAATGGGCAGTGAGGGAAAGGTATCGCCCCTGTCCATGTTGACTGGTCCACGCATCGGTGGTGAGGTGGACCTTGCTACTGACAGCGTTCAGTAGCGCGTGTTTTATGTGTCCCTCCACATGCTTGTGCAGGGCAGGGACGGCTTGCCTGCTGAAGTAAAAGCGGCTGGGCACATTGTACTGTGGGACTGCCAATGACATCAAGTCACGGAAGCTGTCAGTCTCCACCAGCCTGAATGACAGCATTTCCAGTGACAGAAGTTTGGCAATGCCTGCAGTCAGAGCCTGTGCTCGTGGGTGGTTTGACGAGAAAGGCCGCCTTTTCTCCCATGCCTGTACTACCGATGGCTGTAGACTGGGCTGGGAGTGTGTGGATGACTGGAAAAGTGGTGCTGCGGGTGGAATTACAGCGGGTCTCTGGACAACAGGGCCAGAGGTTCTTCCACGGCGATCCTGGGAGGAAGCCGAACCAGCTGCGTGTGAGCTGGAGGAAGAGGCAACACGAGCTGAAGAGGTGGTAGCTGCCGCTGTTGGTTGGCCTAGCTCTTCAGTGTGTTTTTCTAACTCCGCCGGGTGCCTGGTGCGCACATGTTTCCACATGTTGGAGGTATTGAGGTTGCTGACATTTTTCCCTCTTTTGACTTTTTGATGACACACCTTGCATCTGACATAGCAAATGTCATCTGCAACTGTGTCAAAAAAGGACCAGGCACTGCAAGTCTTAGGAGCGCCCTTTTTGGCTTTTGGAAGAGACATGCTCCTAACGGGTGCCAAAGCAGAGGCTGCAGGATCCGCAGTCTTCCCCCTCCCTCTCCCTCTTTGGGCCGTACGGGGAATCTCTTCCTCAGAGCTGCTCCCACCACCTTCCTGTCCCTCACGCCAAGATGGGTCAAGGACCTCATCATCTACACTACCCTCTGCCCCCAACTGCTCCTCCTGGGTAGTCTCAGCAGCAGAGCACGCACCAGTAAGTGGCCCCTGAGTGTCATCATCAGCTGATGCGGCCTGCGATGTGGTGACCGGAGCCACTGGCCCACCCGCCTCTTCAGAGGAAGAGAGAAAAAGCTGTTGGGCATCACTGCACCCTGCCTCTTCTTCCATTTCTCCAATGCTGCTTGGCTGGCCCCCTGTTTCCAAGCCAAGAGATTCAGAGAACAGAAGTAGAGACGGCTCCTGTCCTGGGCTCTCTGTCTGCCTGGGCAATTTGGCAGGTGGTGAAGAGACAGATGGCTGCTCTCCAGTGCTCTGTGTCTGAGAGGATGTGGCACTAATTGAAGTTGATGCATTAGCTGCCATCCATCCGACAACGGCTTCAATTTGTTCTTCATGCAGCAGCGGTGTACAGCGCTCTGACACAAAGCTGCGCATGAATGACTGTTGCCTGGTGAAAGTGGGTGCTGATGAGTCACCGGTGCCCGCAGCAGGCACAGAATCCCCACGTCCCCTCCCTGCTCCGCACCCACGCCCACGCCCACGTGCCTTACTCACTGCCTTCTTCATCTTGGTTGACTGATAAAGATAAGCAGAAAAGTACTAACGGCTTTGTGTGCTTATGAACAACTCCTCCTAACAGGTATAAGAAACACTAATTTTCTAAAGTGTGGACTAGACTTTAATATGAGCTAATGTGGCCTACACAAATGTAAAGTGGTGTAACTGGTGTGTTTGGTGAACTTTATTATTTATTTATTTTTTGGGGGCTGAACTGACAACAGATAGAGCTGCAGTCACACGGAGACCGTGCAGACAGACGTAAACGGCGCTGCAAGGCCCAAAAACCCTCCTCTACGTTACCCTATGTAGTGTTTTTCCACAAGTTAGCTGGAGACGGGTGGAAAGACACTAATAGGAATTTTTTGAAAAAATGTGCAGCAGCCTGCACTACTTAAAACAAAATGAAAATTGATTTGGCGGTATGACGCAGTGAAGAACCCTGAGCTGGAGACAACCAGGCTATGGCTGCTCACAGACTACAGGGCGAGCTGCAGTCACATGGAGACCGTGCAGACAGCCGTAAACGGCGCTGCAAGGCCCAAAAACCCTCCTCTATGTTATCCTATGTAGTGTTTTTCCACAAATTAGCTGGAGACGGGTGGAAAGACACTAATAGGAATTTTTTGAAAAAATGTGCAGCAGCCTGCACTACTTAAAACAAAATGAAAATTGATTTGGCGGTATGACGCAGTGAAGAACCCTGAGCTGGAGACAACCAGGCTATGGCTGCTCACAGACTACAGGGCGAGCTGCAGTCACACGGAGACCGTGCAGACAGCCGTAAACGGCGCTGCAAGGCCCAAAAACCCTCCTCTACGTTATCCTATGTAGCGTTTTTCCACAAATTAGCTGGAGACGGGTGGAAAGACACTAATAGAATTTTTTTGAATAAATTAGCAGCAGACTACACTACTTGGAAAAAAAAAAAAAAAAAGAACAGTATGAGGCAATGAACCACCCTCCCTGAACTGAATACAACCAGCTATGGATGGCCTGTGTGGCTGCACTCAGACTAGAGAGTGGGCTGCACTCACACACACACACACACAGACCTTGCAGATCGCTGTGAAAACAGCGCTACAAGGCAAAAGCAAGGTGAATAGTAGGTGAACACAGCGGTTGCTAAATTAGCCTTTGGAAAGCACAAAGAAGCAAATCGCTATCTCTAAACTGGCCCTCAGTCAGCAAACAGCGTCCTGTCACTAACTGAATTCACAGCAGAGTGATCGCAAAATGGCGCCAGCGACTTTTAAACTGCATCATGACATCATTTCAGCAGCCAATCACAGCCTTGCCAGTAGTTTCATGCCCTCCATGCTAAACAGGATGTGCCCACACTTGGAATCATTCTCATTGGCTGAATTTGTGCATTTTGAATCTGGGAACTTCCGATTCCGGTATCCGATACGCGGCAAGTATCGGAATACCGGTATCGGAATTCCGATACCACAAGTATCGGCCGATACCCGATACTTGCGGTATCGGAATGCTCAACACTAATTGCGACGTATGGCCACACGTCGCAACCGTCGCGCGATGGTTGCGTCGTGTTTTGGCGGACCGTCGGCACAAAAAAGTTACATGTAACTTTTTTTGCGCATCGTGTCCGCCATTTTCGACAGCGCATGCGCGGCCGAAACTCCGCCCCCTCCTCCCCGGACCTTACAATGGGTCAGCGGAAGCGTCGTAAGACTGCTTCCGCTGCCCACGTTGGGCATTATTTTCACAACGCGCGTCGGCACGTCAGGCCGACGCTAGTGTGAAAGCAGCCTTATTCGGTTTCAGTAGGCTCCACAATCATGGAGCCTTTCAGCTCCTTGCAGTAAAACCTCCCACTAGTCATCTCTGTATAGTTACATTTCCTTTTATTCACCTTTTTCTTCATTTTGTTTACTATGAGATGCATTGAATACTTGAATGGTTATTTTTAAAGATCATGAAAGATGGAAAAAGCTTTCTTTTTATGATCTTTCACCAAATGATCACGATGAATGGTTAATTTTATATATAATTATATAGTTATATATAAAATTATCTTCTGGTTCAATGGTCGCTGTGAACTTGCTGTCTTGTCATACTGTATCCAGAAATGGTATTGACCCAGACTTCTTTATAATTATTGCTTAACATAAAATAATTGCAAATGTCTGACATATATAGACTGTAATATTATCTCTTGTCTACACTTTAAATCACAAAGTAATAAAGAATATTATATGTGCTACAAATGTATAAACAAGGATATGATTTAGAAGTTTTATTCAAGTGATGTAATCCACTTGAAAAAAAACAAGTCATCACCATAATAGAATGTGCAGCTTTTAAAAATAACACTAGGCATTGGCTTAGAATTGAGTAGTAACTCAATTTTATTTTCAACTAGATCTTGAGAAAATGGTAAAGATCATCATCTAATTTATTAAACTTTGGCGTAAAAATTACATTTGAGCTATCAGGTTTTTTTTGTGGTTTTATTAGTCCAAGATATTATCTTTCATTGCCATTAATGTTAATTTAATGCTCCAAGTAGGAAACCAGGTTAGTCTCCAGATTACTCATATAGCATTTGACTTTAAAGATGGGTTTGTTTAAAACGTCCTTAAGCATTTATTAACCACTTAACCCCCGGAGGTATTTTCGTTTTTGTGTTTTTGTTTTTTGCTCCCCTTCTTCCCAGAGCCATAACTTTTCTATTTTTCTGTCAATATAGCCATGTGAGGGCTTGTTTTTTGCAGAACGAGCTGTACTTTTGAACGACATCATTGGTTTTAACATGTCGTGTACTGGAAAATGGGAAAAAAATTCCAAGTGCAGTGAAATTGAAAAAGTGCAATTCCACAGTTGTTTTTTGTTTTGCTTTTTTACTATGTTCACTAAATGTTAAAACTGACCTGCCATTATGATTCTCCAGGTCATTACAAGTTTATAGACAACAAATATGTATAGGTTTTTTTTATCTAAGTGGTGGAAAAAAATCCAAAATTTGTTTTTAAAAAAATTGCGCCATTTTCCAATACCCGTAGCGTCTCCATTTTTTGTGATTTTGGGTTGAGTGAGGGCTTATTTTTTGCATACCAAGCTGAGGTTTTTAATGATATCAATTTGGTGCAGATACGATCTTTTAATCTCCCGTTATTGCATTTTAATGCAATGTCTTGGCGACCAAATAAATGTAATTCTGGCGTTTTGACTTTTTTTTCTCGCTACGCCGTTTAGCGATCAGGTTATTTTTTTTATATTGATAGTTTGGGCGTTTCTGAAAGCGGCGATACCAAATATGTGTATGTTTGATTTTTTTTATTGTTTTATTTTGAATGGGGCAAAAGGGGGGTGATTTTATCTTTTACATATCTTTTATTTTTTTTATATTTTTAAAAACATTTTTTTTTTACATTTGGCATGCTTCAATAGTCTCCATGGGAGACTAGAAGCTGCCATAACCCGACTGGCTCTGCTACATGCAAGCGATGATCAGATTGCCTGTATGTAGCAGAATTGCTCACTTGCTCACCATAGAGATCTCTGGTTGTCATGTCAACCCATCAGCAACATGCGGTCATATAACACGGGCGCCGATGGGCGGGATTTTTGGCACGCTTGCCGGAAGCGCGTGTTAAATGCCGCTGTCAGAGTTTTATAGTGGCATTTAACTAGTATATAGCCGTGGGTGGATCACAGCTGACGTGCTAGAAAAGATGTGGGCTCAGTGCCGAAGCCTATATAAAAAGTAGGGAGTCCGACATTGGTGTACTACTACTGACTGTCTACAGTCTTCAGGAAGTTACCCGTATGTATGCGGCTTCCATTCCCTAAGTTACCTGTCTATGGCTTTTAGTACTGTACCTCTGCTAATGGTCTCCTACCTGTTATCTGTGTCATGTGTGCCTCACCCACATACTGCACTGATGCCTGTGGCCCATGTTCTCACTGGGACCTTGGCTTAGAGGAGTCACCTCATCCAGTGAACCTGCGTTATATAGTTTTAGACCAAGACCATGGTTCCCAAAGGAGCAGCAGCAACAACATTGTTGTGCTGGCTACAGACTTTTCGGGGGGGCCATTAAGGAGGTACTGTTGTGCACCTGTCCCAGATCCATGCTTTGCTTCACTCACACTTGTCTGCAAGACCTTCTTGAATTGCACGTCAGGCTTAGGCCGGAGTCACACTACAGTGAGATACTGCTGAGTCTCGCAGGTTAAAAACAAGCTCTGGCACCGTCACTCCGGAGTGGAGCGTGCGGTCGCGTAGCAATACATGGAGCTGCATGCTCTGCTCCATGCCAGAGCTTGTTTTTAACCTGCGAGACTTGGCCGTATCTCGCTGTAGTGTGACTCCGGCCTTACAAGTAGCCTGGCATGCTCTCATGTGTTGCATTTCTTAAGCCTATATAAGGCCTCCCAAGACACATACCTGTGTCATGGTATGAAGACTTGCTAGTATAATTTTTAGTTTGTCTGTACACAGTTCCCATCCACAGAGTTACATGTCTGCAGCTTTCAGTACCACTGCTAACTGGCTATATTTTCCTGGACGTCTCTTATCTGCATGCAGCTTCCTTGTTTTCAGATTTTCTAGTTACTCTGGAATTCTGTCTGCTACATGTTCCTCGTCTTCTAGGACTTCTGCCACATGTCCGGCTTCCAGGACATCTCCTAGCCGCCTGCAGCTTCTGTGTTATTTGGACTTTCTTGTTACTCCAGAGTTTTGTCTGCAACCTGTCTGTCGTCTCCATGATGCCTCCAGTCTGCCTGCGACTTTCAGTCCTTGAGTTTCCTGTCTGCCCGTGGTTTTCAGTAACTCTGCCATCTGCCTGCAGTCTTCATTAACTCTGTACCTGGTTGTCTGTGGCTTCCAGTCCCTGAGTTACATGTGTACAACTTTCAGTACCACTGCTGACTTTCTATAGTCTTCAGGATGTCACCTGTATGTCTGCAGTTTCCAGTCCCTGAGTTATCAGTTTGTGGCCTTCAGTATCTCTGTTAATGGTCTCCTGTCGGCTATCCGCTAATGATCTCCTGCGTGCTTCATCCACTTGCCGTACCATGTGCCCAGCAGTACCTTGGCTTAGAGCAGGGGTGTCAAGCTCGTTTTCAATGAGGGCCACATCAGCATAATCATATGGTTAACTCTAAAGGGTCAATTGTAATTGTTAGGCTCATGCAGACATCCGTGCAACATAGTTCGAGCCTGGACTTCAATGCACAGACTGATTATAGGCTATAAAAGAGATGTCCCTGGGTAGCAGGGCTCAGAGAGCTGTCCCTGGTGTAGTGCTAAAGTAGCACACTTATGCAGTGAGAAGACAGTGACCCAACAAAGTTTCAACACGAATTCTCTTTAATGCGGTTACTTCACAGCATTAATGTTCAGTTCACACAAGTATGTATCATTAACCTCCAATTCACAGCACTACATAATGCACAGTATCCTCCAGATCGCTGTCGGGAACCATATCATCTGGTTTGCAGCTGTTAAACACTCTAGTCCACCTCCTTCGGGCACAGGACAGTCTATCTCCAGTTAACCGCCGGGCACAAGACAGTCCACCTCCGAGACTAGTTGCCATGGGTGACTGCACCACCATCTTAATGTCTCTTTACTCACAGCTTTCCACAGTACATGATATCCTTCAGTTTATGGTCACTAAACATGCCAGTCCTCCTCTGACCAGTTACTGTGGGCGACTGCACCGCTGCATACGCTGTGGGTGCCAGGCATCTCAGCTCCCCTGGCTGCTTGGCTCCATTGTCCTGTGTTGTCTCACACAGGAGCTCTGCAGAGCCGATTGCTCTGCCTTCTAGCATACACCAGACTGATACTGACTCTGACACTCCCATACCGTTTACTGCAGGGATTTTAACTGGGATCTGTGGCCTTCAGCCACATGGAAAACCCGGCCTGCAATGAAATGGACTGCATTACTATCATCCCACAGTCTGTTTCAAAACACAACAAGCCAGAGCAGGTTTTCCCAGTACTGCCTTGGACAACCAGCATGTCCAAGACCAACACTTATTTTTAGTCTGCATTGCAATCACATCTACGCCTGTGACTGCAATGCACTCTCATGGCCTCCATACGCCTCCATGCATAACCTGGGGAGAACACACAGTGACCCCTACCTGTGACATCGGTCACTGCCTCACAATGGCAATCATAACTACGCCTGTGATTGCAATGCACTCCCATGGCCTCAACACACCTCCATGCGCATCCCGGGGAGAACACACAGGGACCCTTACCCGTGACACCGGTCACTGCCTCACACTGGGTAGTAGGACTAAGAGAGCTCTATAATGGGTAATGGGACTAAAACTTTAATCCCTTGGTAATAGTGCTATGAGAGCTGTTAATGGGGAGTAGGGCACATCCGTGTGTCATCAGCATGACACGTGTCGGCGCCTGGGAAGAAGTGGTACAGTTGTGCTGTTCCCAGGTGCCGGCCTAATGATATCACCACAGTTCATCGTTTCCACTCACAGTGATCTGCCGGTGGGAATGCACCTTTGTAAACTAGAAGTCACAGACATGAATTGCGGCGTGGCACAGTATGGATTATCTTTACTTCTGACTGGTGAGGGATATGGTTGTTTATTATTTTAGTTTTTGGGGTCCCTCATAAATTCACCAGGATATGCTAAGAAAACAGGGATATTAGCCCCTTTCCCAGATTATAAAAATCAGCCCCCAGCAGTGGGATTTCCCTCTGCTAGCTATGAAAATTATGCTGGAGCCCACACCATTTTTTCATTTAATTCTTTATTTTACACAGGAGGGACACAGCTGTTGCTGAATACATCTCCCATTTTGTTGCCAGGATGCGTTGATCTCAGGGAGACCAAGTGGCAATGATGAGAGCTGCCTTCAGCAGCCAGTGCCTGGGATCAGCGCACGGACACACGGACTTCACACGGATGCCACACAGATGTGAAACGCGGACAGCAAATGGGCACATGGATGTCACATTGATGTCACATACGTACATACAGATGGCACACAGACACAGATCACGGATCTCATCAGTAGTGGTTTTTCCTGTACAGGAATCACAAGGGCATGTGAAGGAGGCCTAACCCAGTGATCTCACATTATATAACAGAGATACATCTGTACATAGCAGTGTTTTAGCCTGTACCTGTAATGTAGAGTTAGATTTTTTCTTCATATAATGTTTTTAAAAAATGATGAAAAACAATTACATTGTCTTTTTGAATGCGTTTTTTTAATAAAAATAATATACATCACAAATCAGCAAATAACATGGACATATTTGGTGTCCCTGTAATTGTAACAATCCACACATCAGATTATCTAAGGTGATCGGTAAATGGTGTAAAACAAATGGCGTGATTAACACAATTTTTTTTCTCCATTAAGCCAATAAAAATGTATCGCTAAGGCCATATTCATATGTAGTGTAAATGTTGCATTTTTTCTAAAGCTTTTTTTCTGCATGTTTCATGTGTTTGCACCACTATTTGATGCAGTTTTGGTGCCAATTAGTACAGAAAAACTTTGTTTCTGCACTTACAAATGCAGCAGCATTTTTTTACATGCTTATTTCCAGGCTCTGCATAGAAGTCTATAGAGAAAAAGGCACTAAAACTGCATAGTACATCATCTTTAGGCCGGTTTCACACTTCAGTGGCTCCGGTACATGTGGTGACAGTTTTCTCACCTACCGGAGACACTGACTCACGTAGACACATTGATTTTAATGTGTCTCTGCACATGTCAGCGTGTTTTTACGGACCGTGTGTCCGTTTGAAAAACACGGAGACATGTCAGTGTTCGTGGGAGCGCACGGATCACACAGACCCATTAAAGTCAATGGGTCCATGTAAAACACGTACTGCACATGGATGCTGTCCGTGTGCAGTCCGTGTGCCATGCAGGAAACAGCGCTACAGTAAGCGCTGTCCCCCCAGCTTGTGGTGCTGAAGCCGCCATTCATTTCTTCTCTCCAGCAGCGTTCACTGGAGAGAAGGAATGAAAAATCAGTGTTTTTTAATTTTTTTTGCGGTTGAAATAAAGTTCCCGGTAACCAACCCCCTTCTGATAGCATTCTGTCACAACCATGTTTCTATGTAGTCAGGACCGATTCTAGATTTCCTGTTGCATTGAGCTGTCTAATATCTTCTCATTGCGTCCCCCCATGCTATCCCCCACACTATATATATATATATATATATATATATATAGTAGTTCCTTGAAAAAGTATCCCTGTGAACTTATTTGTGAAGTGTAGAGGAAATTATACATTTTTCTAATTACTTTAAAAAGTTAAATCTGCATATTATGACATGCATTTAAATTCAGGCCCCTATAGTCTGATACCCCTTAATAAAATCCTGAGTGACCAAATGCCTTCAGAAGTCACATAATTAATAAATGGAGTCTACCTCCATTTTTTCTCAATTTAACTACAGCTGTTCTGTAAAGACCTCGGAGGTTTGTTTGAGAACATTAGGGATCAAAAAGCATCATGAAAAATAAGGAACACACCAGACAGACAGAAATAAAGTTCTGGAGAAGAGTAAAGTAGGGTTAGGTTATAAAAAATGGTCAAAGCTCTGAATATCTTTCAGAGCACTGGACAATCCATTATCCAAAAATGGAAGGAGTATGGCACAACTGCAAACCTAACTTTACTGAGAAATCAGCATTTGAATTGATATGCTGAAGCTTCTGTTACTCCAGATCTATTTCCATTGCTTAGACCCCCAAGAATCCTATCAATATGATCATTTCTACACTTAGCACAAACTCTTTAATACTTGCTATGAAAAGATGATGTTAGTGTTGTGCCGCTGCTGTGTGGGTACGAGAGACCTCCACCAGAGTGCGATAGAGCAGAGGGCTCAGTAAGGCACTACTAATGTAAACCCGCAGTGCCGCAGTGTAGTGACCAGGAAAGCCATTACTAATGTATGTTATATATCATATGGTAAGTGTGTTCTCTATTCCTTACATGATTACACTTGCGACATTGGCTCTTTGTCTTGCCTTTGGAGGAGGTAAGTGGTGCCCTCTTCTGCCTTTAGCATTGCAACATGTTTTTCTGATTTGAAGATAAGTGGCAGTTGGAGGTAGTGCGTGTGGGACGAAAGGTACTTTATGGACGGTTTTGGTGGGGAGAGGAGATAGAAAATTGGGGCTCCTGGATTGGGACAAGCGGGGTGTACAAATAGCACGCTATTCGGAGTGCCCCGTGTCTTACAGCAACAGAGTGCTGAGACAAGAGAAGGAACTGCAGAACTATGCAGCAGATTCCCTGGATTCTCCAATCTGATTAAGGTCAGTTTGATCCTCCCCTTTATGCAGCACAGTTAGTCAAATGAAAAGTTACCACCATCCTCCCAAGGCTGGGACCGAGAAAAGGCTTTATCCTGTTCGTGACGCCATTTTTTAATTTGCATGGCCTAGTATTTTGGAGGATGGTTCAGTCACAGTGACTCCGATGGCTTTAACAATCCCTAGGTTCGGTGGCAAATGGCAATTATAAAGGGGGAGACGACGGATATATGAGACTGAGTTATGTTGATGCCCGCAAGGGATGAGGCTGGGGACGAAAGAAGCATACACCGGGGTTTCGTGCAAACTTGAAAGATGAACTTTACTGAAGGATTGTAACAATCCTTATATTTTTCAATATAACAGTCATGGGTAGCCATTTGACTAACTGTGCTGCATGAAGGGGGAGGATCAAACTGACCTTAATCAGATTGGAGTATCCAGGGAATCTGCTGCACAGTTCTGCAGTTCCTACTCTTGTCTCAGCACTCTGTTGCTGTAAGATGCGGGGCACTATGAATAGGGTGCTATTTGTACACCCCGCTTGTCCCAATCCAGGAGCCCCATTTTTCTATCTCCTCTGCCTACCAAAACCATCCATAAAGTGCCTTTCGTCCCACACGCACCACCTCCAACTACCACTTATCTTTAAATCAGAAAAACACGTTGCAATACCAAACTAAGGCAGAAGAGGGCAGCATAGTACTACAAGCTGTAATACCAAAACAAGGCAGTAGAGGGTAGCATAGAATTAAATAGTTTACCTCCTCCCAAGGCAAGACAAGGAGCCGGTGTCGCAAGTGTAATCATGTAAGGAATAGAGAACACACTTACCATATGATATATAACATACATTAGTAATGGCTTTCCTGGTCACTGCAGCAGCAGCCTCCACAAAGGGGCAGAAGGATAGTCAATAAAGCCAAGTCAGTAACAGACAGGAGTGCGGTACCAGTGGGGAGAAATGAATGAGTAATCAGAAAAAAGCCAGAAGGTCAGAGCCAGTCTGGAGCGAGAGTGCAGAGGACCCTAGATGGAGACACAGGTCAGAAAATAAGCCGAGTCAAAACACAACAGGGTCCAGTCACAGGGGAAAAGGCTAAGTCAAGGATGCGTATGGGGAACGTGCTAGCATCTGGAGTCAGAAAACAGCAAGAGGACAAATCAGGGAGTAATGGGGTCAGCTGCTCAAGCCGAAGACTGGAACTATAACTGACATGGGCTGTCAGTAGCAGCACAGAAAAATAGCCTACCATGCACCAAAGAGAGACAGAGAAAGGTTAACTCACACATGACCAGGATGGGGAAGAGATGGAAGAAGGCAAGCCTCAACCTGGATCATGACAGTTAGAACACAGTCATCCTAGCTTGCTGCATATGTGGCAGTGTAGTTCCAGACTGAACTGGCCAGGACTGATCTTTTATAACATGTGGACAGACAAGCTGATGGAGGACATGTGATGCTCCAGACAATGCTTTACTGAAAATCATAGGGTCCAAACATTCACGTTGGTGTTATTTTCACTTGTACTAATGTCCTAGTATTTGTGTAGACCAAGTAAGATCAGGTAAATGTTTGCTTTTCATTTCAGCAGTATAGTACACAGACTACAATATGTGCAAGAATAATGGGCATGTCAGAAATCATAATGTTGACTTGGTCTTGAACCTGAGCAAGAAAAACAAGTTTGATCTATGGAAAACCCCACCTTGAAATGAGCAGGACTTAAAAAAAAACCTGCCACCAACATTTTGGTACCAGATACCACAGGACACCCTCTGAGGTCTTGCTTGATCTTGCTTGGTCTTGCCTGGAACTGTTTCAGCGGCATATGACATATACGCTATTAGGTTACAGTCACACTAGCGTATAAAAAAATATGTCATATTCACATCCAACAGACGAGATATATGAGATAGATGGGGCATTTTAATATGCAAAGGACACACATTTGAATGGACTTGGGTTTATTTCTAGAATGGGTCTTGGCAGTCCACTCCAGCTATTTTGAATGATATCTCTCATGATTGTAAACCAGATGTTGCTTGAAATCACTTTAGTAGATAGGGCCTTTACTTAATGATGTGTGAGGTGTATTAATGAGAACTGCACCTTTCACAGTTGGCTGCTCCCACTCATGACAAAATCTAAAACATTGATTAAAAACACTAAACTTTCAAAAGAATGTATCACTCCCACAGAAACAGTAGTGAAGTCACATAACTCATTTCTTCATTCTCCATTCAAAATAGTTAAAACAAACTGTACAAAAAAGAATGAAACATTAAACGGGTAAGGAAAGTTACTTAAGTAAAATATTACTACGGGTTACTTAAGTAAAATATATTATATAATTATACAGTTGTGCTCAAAAGTTTACATACCCCACAGAATTTTAGCTTTCTTGGCCTTTTTTGAGAGAATATGAATGATAACACCAAAACTTTTTTTCCACTCATGGTTAGGGATTGGGTGAAGCCATTTATTGTCAAACTACTGTGTTTTCTCTTTTTAAATCATAATGACAATCCAAAACATCCAAATTACCCTGATGAAAAGTTCTCATACCCTGGTGATTTTGGCCTGATAACATGCACAGAAGTTGACACACATAGGTTTGAATGGCTTCTAAAGGTAACATCCTCACCTGTGACCTGTTTGCTTGTAATCAATGTGTGTTCATAACAGCTGAGTGAGTTTCTAGGATCCAGACAGACTCTTGCATCTTTCATCCTGCCACTGACATTTCTGGATTGTGAGTCATGGGGAAAGCAAAAGGATTGTCATTGGATCTACGGGAAAAGGTAGTTGAACTGCATAAAACAGGAAAGGGATACAAAAAGATATCCAAGAAATTGATAATGCCAGCCAGCAGTGTTCAAAATCTGATTAACAAATGGAAAATAAGGGGCTCTGTAAAAACAAAACCACGGCCAGGTAGACCAACCAAAATGTCGTCCAGAACTGCCAGGAAAATTGTCCAGGATGCAAAGAAAAACCCACAAATAACATCAGCTGAAATATAGGACTCTCTGAAAACTAGTGGTATGGCTGTTTCAAGATGCACAATAAGGAGGCACTTACAGAAAATTGGGCTGCATGGTCGAGTCGCCAGAGGAAAGCCATTACTACACAAATGCCACAAAGTATCTCGCCTACAATACACAAAACAGTGCAAAGAAAAGCCTTAAAACTTCTGGAACAAGGTAATTTGGAGCGATGAGACCAAAATTTAACTTTTTGACCACAACCAAAAAAGTTACATTTGGAGAGGGGTCAACAAGGCCTATGATGAAAGGAACACCATTCCTTCTGTAAAGCACAAAGGTGGATTGCTGATGTTTTGGTTATGTGTGAGCTACAAAGGCACAGGAAACTGGGTCAAAGTTGAAGGAAATATGAATGCAGCCCGTTATCAGCAAATACTGTAAACAAATTTGCACTCATCAGCCTGAAAGCTATGGGACGTACTTGAACGTTCCAACGTGACAACGATCCAAAAAGACAACACAAGGCCAAGTCGACATGTCATTGGCTACAGCAGAACAAAGTGTAGGTTCTGGAGTGGCCATCTCAGTCTCATGACCTCAATATCACTGAGCCACTCTGGGGAGATCTCAAGCACGCAGTTCATGCTAGACAGCCCAGGAATTTACAGGAGCTGGAGGCTTTTTTCCAAGAAAATTGGGCTGCTTTACGATCTGAGAAAATAACCTCATCCACAACTACCACAAAAGACTTCAAGCTGTCATTGATGTTAGAGGGGGCAATACACAGTATTAAGAAATGGGGTGTTAGGGTTTGCAGATCGCACTAAATATAAATTATGATGAAGTGCGATCGCAATCCGGTATCCACTGTGCAGTGATATTAAGCTGCAGCTAGTGAACAATGGCAGAGCAAAGCAGTGAGCTAGCACTATAAACACCCCGAGTTAAATGTCACTCAATTTCAACAGAGCGCTAAGTACCTGGCTCTGTTACTCCACAGAGTGGTACAAAGAAAGAAAGCACTCAGAACTTTGCCCTGTTAGACGCCGCAGGAGTAAAGCAGTAATGACGCTAGTTGGGGTCCCTATAGCTTAACCCCCAGGGAATTCTATGCTGGTGGTTGTGCCTGCTCTGAAACTCAGCTGTGCCAATCGCGCACACGACCGGAGACAGATGCTAAGCCCAAGCGGGAGTTCCCACCCTACACTGCCTGCCTAGACACACAATTGACTTGCTAGAATCGGCACACGTGCACACACAGAGTGGTAACATATCCACCAACATACATAACATAAATGATCTTAGTGCACCGACGCCCGCTCCATGAAACCTTTTATACGTTCCTGTTCAAGTCCAGTCAGACAAGAACTTGCTCATGGACCAATCCAGAACTGCCACGTCACCCAAGCAGCTGACGACCGACCACCAATGAGAGGCCGCCACCTTCACTAGCATGCTTAGTAGGACGATTTCTAGACTTAGCCTCTGGAGCGTCTGTTCGCCGCTGCCTATTGCTTGTTACTATAGCTTTGGCTGGAGAGCCCGCAGCAACCAAGCGAACAGCACCAGTCTGAGCCGGAGCAGAATGGGAGACCGCAGAGGCAGACAAGGCTTGGAATCTACCCTCTGCAGTGGGAGAATCCCGGCACCTAACATGGGGTATGTGAACTTTTGATCAGGGTCATTTGGATGTTTTGGGTTGTCATTATGATTTAAAAAGAGAAAACACAATAGTTTGACAATAAATGGCTTTACCCAACCACTAACCATGAGTGGAGAAAAAAATGTGGTGTTATCATTCATATTCTCTGAAAAAAGGCAAAGAAAGCACAAATTCTGCCAGGGTATGTAAACTTTTGAGCAAAACTATACATTATATATAATGTATAAATAATATAGAATACTTTATCATAATAAAGGGAACCTGACACCAGATTTTCCCAGAATAAAGTACAACCACCACCATTAAGGCCTCTTTTACAGGATTCTAGTAAGATGTACACTCACTGGCCACTTTATTAGGTACACCTGTCCAACTTCTTGTTAACACTTAATTTCTAATCAGCCAATCACATGGCGGCAACTCAGTGCATTTAGGCATGTAGACATGGTCAAGACAATCTCCTGCAGTTCAAACCGAGCATCAGTATGGGGAAGAAAGGTGATTTGAGTGCCTTTGAACGTGGCATGGTTGTTGGTGCCAGAAGGGCTGGTCTGAGTATTTCAGAAACTGCTGATCTACTGGGATTTTCACGCACAACCATCTCTAGGGTTTACAGAGAATGGTCCAAAAAAGAAAAAAAATCCAGTGAGCGGCAGTTCTGTGGGCGGAAATGCCTTGTTGATGCCAGAGGTCAGAGGAGAATGGGCAGACTGGTTCGAGCTGATAGAAAGGCAACAGTGACTCAAATCGCCACCCGTTACAACCAAGGTAGGCCTAAGAGCATCTCTGAACGCACAGTGCATCGAACTTTGAGGCAGATGGGCTACAGCAGCAGAAGACCACACCGGGTACCACTCCTTTCAGCTAAGAACAGGAAACTGAGGCTACAATTTGTACAAGCTCATCGAAATTGGACAGTAGAAGATTGGAAAAACGTTGCTTGGTCTGATGAGTATCGATATCTGCTGCGACATTCGGATGGTAGGGTCAGAATTTGGTGTAAACAACATGAAAGCATGGATCCATCCTGCCTTGTATGGAGCATCTTTGGGATGTGCAGCCGACAAATCTGCGGCAACTGTGTGATGCCATCATGTCAATATGGACCAAAATCTCTGAGGAATGCTTCCAGCACCTTGTTGAATCTATGCCACGAAGAATTGAGGCAGTTCTGAAGGCAAAAGGGGTTCCAACCCGTTACTAGCATGGTGTACCTAATAAAGTGGCCGGTGAGTGTATATGAGTCCCCCAGCCCCTCTGCATAGCACAGAAAAAGAGCTTTTCTTATACTCACAGATGGCGTGGTCCAATGGGCATGGCTGGTCTTGATTCAAACTTTAAGTTGGCCCACTTTTCTGCCTATGCATCAGCTGTGACAGGAAAGAGGCACTGGCTTAGCTAATGAACTGAGCCAGTCAATCACTGCCTTCATATACAGGATGTCAAATTGAGGAAGCTCCTATGGTGAAACTAAATATGAAGTAGAGCTGCCAGGGCCAGGGACTGAGTCTAATATCTTGACATCTGGGCAACGTTCACATTAGCGTCTTTGGGTGCAGCGTCGTCGACGCAACCCAAAACGCAATACACAACGCAGCGTTTTTTGACGCATGCGGTCAATGCAGAACAACCCAATAAAAATTAAATAAACCACCATAAATTGCAAGAAAAAAAAAAAAAGTCACACACATAAAAAAAAAAACAAACAACAAACATTGCAAAGAATAAAAAAAAATGGGCAGAGAAATTATATACTTACATCTCTTGAAGGCAGAGCTGTGTCTCGTGTACTCTCTGTTTCCAGACGTGCAGGCAAGTGAAATACAATGCAGTCACCCTTTTTTTTATATCTATAGGGTGGTCTTGTCACTGTCTAGACACTTCATCACTTGTTTTTTACTCAAAAGGCACATGCGTCGAACAACGCGGGTCAACGCAGACAACTGCGCCCTATGCGTTGTACATAGACAGTAATGTGGTTTTTTGGCACATTTACGACGCAAGTGCGTTGCATGCGTTGTTTACCGGAAATTTGATGCAGGAAAAATGCAACATGTAGCGTCGGCTGCTCCCTGTCTGGTGCGCTCAAATGACGCATGCGTCGTACAACGCTTGACAATGCATACCGGCGCATGTCCATGCACCCCCCATGTTAAAGATAGGGGCGCATGACGCATGCGTCGGTATCCGTCGACGACGCTGCGCCCAAAGACGCTAATGTGAACGTAGCCATAGTTAAATTACATTAGTAAGTTTCATCTATTTTTATTATTGTTATTTTAATTTCTGGTTCATTTTTGCAGGTCAGGTTCAGATAATAGGCGCCAAAGTGGAAGAGAACGAATATCTACTTCTAATGAAAAGGGATCCCCACCAATGGAGTCCAGCAAAGAAACTCGATATTGTGCAGTATGCAGTGACTATGCATCTGGATACCACTATGGAGTATGGTCATGTGAAGGTTGCAAAGCTTTCTTCAAAAGAAGTATACAAGGTATAGGAAATTTTATTTCTGCCCTAGTATACAGAAGTATACAAGTTGTAGAAGGGTTCCTTGCTGCCATAATAATAGAGGTATAAAATGTATTTTATCACTTATTTATGCCCTAGTAACAGAAGTATAACAGGTATAGTAGGGTTCCTCTCTGCAGTAGTAATAGAAGTATACACATTATAGTAGGATTTTCTTTGCCCCGGTAAAGAAGTGTGCAAAGTATAGCACAGTTATTCTCTGCCCTAGTAATAAAGTATACATGTTATAGTACAGTTTCCCTTTGCCCCTGTGTCCTAAATGTAATTGTAATATAGGACCAATTTCTCAGACCATCTATTGAGAGGATACATGTAACCCTCATATTGAGCTTAGAAGCATGACTTTATCATAAAATGTATATGGAAAAAGAGCTGACACTCTAAGGCCATGTGCACACGTTAAGTATTTTTCGCGTTTTTTTCGCGTTTTTTCGCTATAAAAACGTGATAAAAACGCGAAAAAAATGCTAACATATGCCTCCTATTATTTTAAGTGTATTCCGCATTTTTTGTGCAAATGTAGCCTTTTTTTCCGCAAAAAAATCGCATCGCGGAAAAAAAAGCAACATGTTCATTAAAATGCGGAATTGCAGGGGATTCCGCACACCTAGGGGTCCATTGATCTGCTTACTTCCCACACGGGGCTGTGCCCACGATGCGGGAAGTAAGCAGATTATGTGCGGTTGGTACCCAGGGTGGAGGAGAGGAGACTCTCCTCCACGCACTGGGCACCATATAAGTGGTCAAAAAATAAGAATTAAAATAAAAAATAGTCCTATACTCACCCTCGATGTCTTCCCGCCTCCACTGCATGCTGTCGCTTCGGTTCCTGTAGCTGATGTGCGGTGAAGGACCTTGCCGATGACGTCACTGTCCTGTGATTGGTCGTGAGCGGTCATGTGACCGCTCACGTGACCGTGACGTCACGGAAGGTCCTGTGCGCACAGACCAGCTATAGAAAGAGGAACGGACGCCGCTGAGGAGACGTCTGGGTGAGTATAAGCATTTTTTTATTTTTTTTATTTTTTTTATTATTTTTAAACATTCTATCTTTTACTATAGATGCTGCACAGGCTGCATCTATAGTAAAAAGTTGGTCACACTTGTCAAACACTATGTTTGACAAGTGTGACCAACCTGTCAGTCAGTTTTCCAAGCGATGCTACAGATCGCTTGGAAAACTTTAGCATTCTGCAAGCTAATTACGCTTGCAGAATGCTAAAAAAACGCAAAAAAAACGGAAAAAAAAACGCAAAAAAAAAAAATGCGGATTTCTTGCAGAAAATTTCCGGTTTTCTTCAGGAAATTTCTGCAAGAAATCCGCAACGTGTGCACATACCCTTACACTCCATTTGACCTCTTTTACTCTATGACCCTGCTGTGAGCAGGTAATTGAAGTAGATTATCTGATGGAAAGCAGACATGAAGTCTGGGCACAGAGGCTATGAGGTGATACTTTTCTCACCTGAGTAAATACATTTCCTTTGCTCAAAGCAGCATTTGGCCAAGAATGTCAAACGCTTTGGCATCGGATAGCAGATATGAATATTAGATTTTTTGTGACCGGTCTAGGTCTTCTAGTTATAGTTGATATTTTTTTAGTGTTGTAATGAAGTGGTGAACATAATACATTTCCTTACATCACGTGCAGTCTGCGCATCAGTTCCGAATTAACTTTGGCCATATGGAAAAAGTTGAATATGCCATGTCTCCTAGCTATAGAAATCTTAAATCATAATAGGAAATATGGCATTAATATTTCCTGCCTAGAACCTCCAGGTGGCAGATATCATTAAGATTGGGCATTTCATAATTTTTGGAACCTGAGACGCATCCTATATACTAGCCTCCATCTAAGGTCACCAAGGAGAGTGATTCGTACCTACTAAAAGCAGATTCTGAATTATTGCCATTGTTCAGTGCTAAGTGATATATCTTGCTGTTGGACTGCACCATTTTCCAATCAGAGTGCCCCCAACTGCAAAGATCTGCTATAATTTGTTAATCTCACTGTCACATCTCTACATGAAGTTTAATACATATAATTGCTTAGCTAATCAATTTTATCTTTTTTGACGACAGTAGAAAGAAACACAAAATGTATGGGTTCTTTTTAAATTATGGAACCAACACACTAAGGTTTTTGCACGTTGCACTTTCACCTTCGTAGTGGGTATCTAAGATTTCTCTTTTAACAAAACTTATTAAAAGTTATATTTTATATAAAAGGTTTTTTTCAGTTAGCCAACCAACACAAAAGAATGGTTTACCAAAGATCAAAGAAAATACACAGATTACAAATATGACACAAAACAATGTTTAGTTACTAACTTACCGGTAACCTGGCTCTAGATTCATGCTGTCTGAACCACGGTCAGCATGAATCAGAGCCTGGCTGCGCGATTGCTGCTAAGTATGATTCAAACATAGTTTGACTTTCTCAAACTATGTTCTTCGGAAATGCCAAAACTTTATGTAATCATAAATAACCAAAAAACAGATTAAGTTTTCTGACTTTTTTAATCCCTTAGTGATGGATCTAAATTTGGCCTTAATTAACAAGCCCCATTTTTAAAGTCTAAAATGTGTCACATATTCTGGTATTTACTCTGAAAGGCGTCAAAGTATCCCAGTGATTTTTAGAATATTTTTCCTTGACACATTGTACTTTATGTTTGTGGTACATTAAGGTCAATATGTTTTGCATTCTTAATAAAAATATCTGAAATTTGATGAAAATTTTAAAAAGAGTAGCACTTTTCAAACTTCAAATGATTAGACTTTTAAGACAAAGAGAGTAGTTAATAAACAACATTTACCATATGTCTACTTTACATCAGCATTATTTATGATTTTTGCAACATCGGATCTACCCCAAAGTTTTATCAATAAAAACATCAGCTCATAGTGCAAAAAAACAAGCCCTCACATAGCCCCATATCCCAAAAATGTTAAGCGTTATGGCTCTCGAAATGTGTCGCCACAAGCAAAAAATTTTTTTACAAATTTCAGATTTTTTTTAAAATGCTTAAATAAAGCAAAAACTATGGATGTTTCATATTTGCATAATCGTACGGATCTGTAGAATTATACTGCCAGGTCAGTTTTACCATAAAATAAATGCTGTAAATAAAAAAAAGCAATAGCAGAATTGCACTTTTTTTTGCTACTTCGACACTATGAATTTTATTCCCGCTTTCCAGTATATCACATGATAAAATGAATGTTGTCATTCAAAAACAAAACTCATTCTGCAAAAAAATAAGCTCTCATGTTTTTGTATTACCGTATTATTTTGCTTGCTTAGAAAAAATTCTGAACTTTTCTATTTTTCTTTCAATGGAGCTACATATGTGAGGGCCTGTAGTTATTGTTGTAATTTTAAGTACATATGACATTTCAATAGGTTTTCATTGCATTTTTTAACTAGCAACGTCAAGCAAACACAGCAATACTGGCATTTACATTTTTTTTCTCCTTACAAAGTTTACCTTATCTACCAAATTAATTTATATTTTGATTTTGATAGATTAGACTTTTACAGACACAACAATACATAATATGCTTTTGATCTACCGTATTTCTTAATTTTAGGATATTGCAAAAGGGGATAATTTCAACTTTTATGGGGTTTTTTATATTTTAATTTTTGTTGCTACATTTCACTTTATTTTTTTAGACATACTTTTTACTTCAGTATGTCTTCCATGTATTATCTGTTTTTCACTGATAAAAGTCAATGGATAAATAAAAGTCCTAACTCCTTCCTTTAAAAACTAATGAGAAAAAAAGGGACAAAATGGATGACATAAAACGTAAAAAGGTCAGTTTCTCACAGATGTAAAAGTTCACACAGATGCGTGAATGCAGCTTTACAATGAGGATGCATCTTTTCCTGCTTAGTGATTGAGTATGTTTCTATTTGTTCCTTTGGTTGTAATACAGAATTTTATATTGAATGTTCCCTCAAGAGTTTATGTAGGGATGTACTGAGGTTGACATTGAGTTGAGGAGGAGTGAATTAGTATTAGGTTCATGTTGCCAAATCAATTAAATCTAGACTATGGTGGAACTGACAATTAAATCCATTTGGATACTACGAGGAAAGAAACAACATTTGTCACTGGATGATACAATTAGCCTAGTACAAGTTGTACAGTGTAATGAGTTGGCATAACATGTAAGTTTTTTTCCCGTTTATCTGGTTTTCCTTTAGAAACTCTTTAATCCTTTCTGGGGGAGACTTTTGCATAAAAAGATTTTTTTTATTTGTAAGATTCAAACAAAAAGGCCTCCTCCATGGCCTTAATCTTTTTACAGTTTTGTCTAATAAACTAGAAGGCTGACATTACAAAGTGATTGCATGTCATATCTGTTATCTTCTTACAACAAGCTGTGAATGCTAAGAAAGCAGATGGTTAATTGCAATGGCTTAATTGACAGCATTGTTCTAACAGGTGTTTATACAAAATAAAATTAGATCCTTCTTCAAGGTCAATTCTGCTTGAAAAAGGATATCACATCCAAAACGATGCCACGCCGTTCAGGCATTAAAGTCCACTTTTTTTCTATTTTTTGTGTGCTGTTTTCCTTTTTTATTCTTATGATTGAAAACCATTTGACCATTGATTGGGAAAGTTCTGCACAACAATTGCGGTAATCTAATATATAAAGCTGAATGTGTGTGTGTGTGTATGTATGTATGTATGTATGTATGTCCGGGATTGGCATCTGAACCGTAGCAGCTACAGCCACAAAATTTTGCACAGTCACACGTCTGGACCCCGAGAGCGTCATAGGCTATGTTGTGAGGTGAAATTTTAACCCCGCGCTTTCCAATTCACCAAACAATTTTGCCCCTATCTACATAATGGGGAAAAAGTGAAAGGAAAAGTGTTGGAGGCGTCGCAGCTACAGGCACAAAATTTTGCACAGTCACACGTCTGGACCCTGAGAGCGTCAAAGCTATATTGTGAGGTGAAATTTTAACCCCGCGCTTTCCAATTCACCAAACAATTTTGCCCCTATCTACATAATGGGGAAAAAGTGAAAGGAAAAGTGTTGGAGGCGTCGCAGCTACAGGCACAAAATTTTGCACAGTCACACGTCTGGACCCTGAGAGCGTCAAAGCTATATTGTGAGGTGAAATTTTAACCCCGCGCTTTCCAAGTCACCAAACAATTTTGCCCCTATCTACATAATGGGGAAAAAATGAAAGGAAAAGTGTTGGAGGCAAATTAACAGCTGCCAGATGTGAACAAGGGGGACTTAAAGAATGACAGCGATGGCACCAAAGAGTATATACTGTACAGTTGCTAAGGTGGGGCCCCAACATGGGATAATCACACCACCACGGGGATATGAACACACACACAAAATGCGCCACACACTACCACGTGCTCGAACACATATACCACCCTCAGTGCACATTTCACCACACATACACCAACCTCGCCACATAAAAGTAGAAACACAAAAGTCGCCGCTCAAAACTCGCCACGCGCAAAACTCTCCACATGCAAAACTCGCCACACGTGCAAAACTCGCCACACGCAAAACTTGCACACGCAGAAAAATTGCCACACGCAGAAAAATTGCCACATGCACAAAAGTTGCAACACATGCAAAAGTTGCCTCACACAAAACTTGCACATACTCAAAAGGCACCACACATAAAACTCGCCACGCGCAAAACTCGCCATGCGCAAAACTTGCTGCACACAACTTGCTACACTAACCTGTCACATGCAACTCGACACACAAAAAGTTGCTACACGCATGTCGCCACACAAAACTCATCTCACAAAAGTCCCTACATGCATGTCGCCACACGCAACTCAACACACACAACTTGACACACGAAACTCGCCCTAAAACACACACAAGTCTGGTATCCTTCAAAAATAAAAATCTGATTAATAAGCAGACAAACTACAAGAGCAACAAATGTACCATATAGGAATCCGGCAGCTGTCAGTCACATGACCAGTCTATTATGTGTATGTGTGAGCTAATATATACTGCCAGGGGGTGGGCTTACTGTTGGCTGGGGATTTATCAGGCTGCCATTTTAGCTTACAAATACTGAGGTAAAAATACTGACCAAATAACGTGTGAACGAGGGCTAATACAGGAGGAGATGGCATACAGCTATATACTATATACAGGAGATGACACACAGGTATATACTATTTACAGGGGAGATGACACACAGGTATATACTATATACAGGAGGAGATGACACACAGATATATACTATATACAGGAGAGATGACACACAGGTATATACTATATAGAGGAGGAGATGACATACAGGTACATACTACATACAGGAGGAGATGACATACAGGTATATACTATATACAGGAGGAGATGACACACAGGTATATACTATATACAGGAGCAGATTACCTACAGGTATATAGTATATACAGGAGGAGATGACACAGGTATATGCTATGTATAGGAGGAGATGACATACAGGTATATACTATATACAGGAGATGACACACAGATATATACTATATATAGGTGAGATGACACACAGGTATATACTATATACAGGAGATTACATACAGGTATATCTAATATATAAAGCTGAATGTGTGTATGTATGTATGTGTGTATGTCCGGGATTGGCATCTGTACCGTCGCAGCTACAGCCACAAAATTTTGCACAGTCACACGTCTGGACCCCGAGAGCGTCATAGGCTATGTTGTGAGGTGAAATTTTAACCCCGCGCGTTCCAATTCACCAAACAATTTTGCTCCTATCTACATAATGGGGAAAAAGTGAAGGGAAAAGTGTTGGAGGAAAATTGACAGCTGCCAGATGTGAACAATGAGGACTTAAAGAATGAGAGCGATGGCGACAAAGAGTATATACCGTACAGTTGCTAAGGTGGGGCCCCGACATGGGATACTCACCACACACGGGGATATGAACACAAACACAAAATGCGCCACACACTACCACGTGCTTGAACACATATACCACCCTCAGCACACATTTCACCACACACACACACCAACCTCGCCACATAAAAGTCGAAACACAAAAGTCACCACTCAAAACTCGCTACATGCAAAACTCGCCATATGCAAAACTAGGCTCACGCAAAACTCGCCACACGTGCAAAACTCACCTCATGGAAAACTCACCTCATGCAAAACTTGCACACACAGAAAAATTGCCACATGTACAAAAGTTGCACCACATGCAAAAGTTGCCTCACACAAAACTTGCACATACTCAAAATGCACCACACATAAAACTCGCCACGCGCAAAACTCGCCATGCACAAATCTTGCTGCACACAACTTGCTACACTAACCTGTCACATGCAACTCAACACACAAAATGTTGCTACACGCATGTCGCCACACAAAACTCATCTCACAAAAGTCGCTACATGCATGTCGCCACACGCAACTCAACACACACAACTTGACACATAAAACTCGCCCTAAAACACACACAAGTCTGGTATTGTCCTTCAAAAATAAAAATCTGATTAATAAGCAAACTACAAGAGCAACAAATGTACCATATAGGAAATACGGCAGCTGTCAGTCACATGACCTGTCTATTATGTGTATGTGTGAGCTAATATATACTGCCAGGGGGGAGGGCTTCCTGTTGGCTGGGGATTTATCAGGCTGCCAATAGCAACCAATCACAGCTCAGCTTCTATTTTGCTACAGTTAATTAACCTGAGCTCTGATTGGTTAATATAGGCAACAAAGACATTCTCAGTATAACAAAGCTAATATATGTTGTGAAATGCTTCTATTTGCTTAGTTTTTGCCTTTTAATAATTACATTTCTATCTATTTGTTTTGTGGTTTTTGTGTGCAGAATAAATTTTTGTTAACACATTCTATTTTGCTAACAGCAGTCATTAACCCGGGCGAAGCCGGGTAGTACAGCTAGTATATTATATATATATATATATATATATATATATATATATATATATATATATATAATCTTTATTTTTATATAGCGCTAAGGCTACTTTCACACTAGCGTCGGGCTCGGCCCGTCGCAGTGCGTCGGGCCAAGGTCACCGACGCCAGCGTTGTCTCCGCCGCACAACGAGGGCAGTGGATGCATTTTTCCAGCGCATCCGCTGCCCCATTGTGAGGTGCGGGGAGGTGGGGGCGGAGTTCCGGTCGCGCATGCGCGGTCGGAAAAAGCGGACCGTCAGGAGCAAAAAACATTACATGTAACGTTTTTTGCTCCCGACGGTCCACCACAACACGGCGCAACCGTCGCACGACGGTTGCGACCTGTGTCAATGCGTCACAAATGCGTCGCTAATGTTAGTCAATGCAGAAAAAACGCATCCTGCAAGCACTTTTGCAGGATGCGTTTTTTCGGCAAAACGACGCATTGCGACGTATTGCAGTTAACGCTAGTGTGAAAGTAGCCTTACATATTCCGCAGCGCTTTACAGTTTTTGCACACATTATCATATATATATATATAGTGAAGGAAAGAATTATTTGATCTTTGCTGATTTTGTAAGTTTTCCCACTGACAAAATGAAAAATAGATATTGGCGTGCACTCTGAGTTTCACTAGTGGAGGTGCCAATTGAGGGGATTGGTGAAATCCCTTGTAGACCATGTGGAATAAATATCAATTGCACACTCCTTTTGAATGCAAATTAGATTTATTTTATTAAATATCAAAAATAAGAGCAACCTTTGAATGTCAACGCGATTCGGAGGTGCGATTTGTTAAATCTGGAAGGTATAGTTCATGAGATATCCTTGGGTAGATTGATGAATGTGGAAAGCCTGTATTTCACATGTCCCAGACCTGGTACTTGCTTCGATACTTGATTCCTGCTCACCCAGTTGCTCTATGCTCATCCACCTGGGGCTCTGACTCCGGCCTCGCCCTGGCCTCACATCAAGGAAAATAGAAAAAATTGGAGTCCGGTTCAACAGGACTGGATTTTCCTTTTCTTTTTCTTTTTCAAAAGATATTATGGTGCATACAAAAGAAAAATGTACATGGTCGACATGACCATGACCCACTGACAAAGACATGAACAGTCTATAAATTTAAGAGTAAAAATAAATAAAATCCAAAAAATCACATTGTATAAATGATATAAATTTATTTGCATTTTGCAGTGAGAAATAAGTATTTGATCCTTCTGGCAAACAAAGCTTAATACTTGGTGGCAAAATCCTTGTTGGCATGCACAGTAGTCAGATGTTTGGTGTAGTTGATGATGAGGTTTGCACACATGTCTTTTGCAGATCATCTCTAAATCAATAAGATTTTGAGGCTGTCGCTTGGCAACTCGGAGCTTCAACTCCCTACAAAAGTTTTCTATGGGATTAAAGTCTGGAGACTGGCTAGGCCACCCCTTTATTGCCTTGGCTGTAAGTTTTGGGTAATTGTCTTACAGGAAGACCCAGCCATGACCCATTTTTAATGTCCTTGCTGTAAGAAGTAGGTTACTACTCAGGATTTTACGGTACATGGCTAAATCCATTCTACCATTGATGCAGTGAAGTAATCCTGTGCCCTTAGCAGAGAGACACCCACAAAGCATAATGTTTCCACCTCCATTCTTGACAGTGGGGATGGTGTTCTTTTTATCATAGGCAGCATTTCTCTTCTTCCAAACACGGCGAGTTGAGTTAATGCCAAAGACCTCAATTTTTGTCTCATCTGACCACAGCACCTTCTTCCAATCACTCTCAGAATCAGAAAGGTGTTCATTGGCAAACCTAAGACAGTCCTGCACATGTGCCTACTTGAGCAGGGGGACCTTGCGGGCACTGTAGGATTTTAAGCCTTTACGGCGTTATGTGTTACCAATGGTTTTCTTGGTGACTGTGGACCCAGCTGCTTTGTGATCATTAACATATTCCCCCATGTAGTTTCAGGCTGATCTCTCACGTTCCTAATGATCAAGGATACCTCATGGGGTGAGATTTTGCATGGTGCCCCAGATCGATGTCTATTGACAGTCATTTTGAATTTCTTCCATTTTTGTGCTATAGCACCATCAGTTGTCTCCTTCTCACTCAGCGTCTTACTTATCTTATGGTTTTGTAGCCCATTCCAGCTTTGTGCAGGTCTATGATCTTGTCACTGACCTCCTTAGGAAGCTCTTTGGTCTTGACCATGTTTTATAGGGTAGAGTCTTACTGAATAATTAAATAACAGGAGTCTTTTATAAAGGTGGCAATGTTTAGTTCAGCTGTCTTTAATGCAGGTAACGAGGTGATTAGGAGCGACCAGCTGGTCTGTAGGAGCGAGAACTCTTAATGGTTGGTAAGGGATCAAATACTTATTTTTCACTGCAAAATGCAAATAAATTTAAATAATTTATACAATGTGATTTTCTGGATTTGATTTTTCATATTCTATCTATCAATATCAAAATGAACCTACTCTTAAAATTAAAGACTGTTCATGTCTTCGTCAGTGGGCAAACTTACAAAATCAGCAAGGGATCCAATAATTATTTCCTTCACTGTATATATATATAAATATATGTGTGTGCATACTATATATATATATATACTGTGTATATATATATATATGTATGTATATATATATATATATATATATATATATATATATATACACAGTGCCTTGCGAAAGTATTCTGCTCCCTGGAACTTTTCAACCTTTTCCCACATATCATGCTTCAAACATAAAGATACCAAATGTAAATGTGGAACACAATTGTGAAGGTGAACGAAATATATTGGTTATTTTAAATTTTTGTGGTAATTCAAAAACTGAAAAGTGGGGCGTGCAATATTATTCGGCTCCTTTACTTTCAGTGCAGCAAACTCACTCCAGATGTTCATTGTGGATCTCTGAATCATCCAATGTTGTCCTAAATGCCTAATGATGATAAATATAATCCACCTGTGTGTAATCAAGTTTCCGTATAAATGCACCTGCTCTGTGATAGTCTCAGGGTTCTGTTTGAAGCACAGAGAGCATCATGAAGACCAAATCAAAGTGGAAAATGAAGTTACAGGCTGATCCAACTTCAGTGGAAATGCCTCAAGACAACGAAATGATGCTCAGTAGTCTGTGTGGCTGCAACGTGCCTGTATGACCTCACTACAATGCCTGGGCATGTTCCTGATGAGGCGGCAGATGATCTCCTGAGGGATTTCCTCCCAGACCTGGACTACAGCATCCGCCAACTCCTGGACAGTCTGTGGTGCAACATGACGTTGGTTGATGGTGCGAGACATGATGTTCCAGATGTGTTCAATCGGATTCAGGTCTGGGGAATGGGCGGGCTAGTTCATAGCTTGAATGCCTTTATCTTGCAGGAACTGCTGACACACTCCAGCCACATGAGGTCTGGCATTGTCCTGCGTTAGGAGGGACTCAGGGCCAACCGCACCAGCATATGGTCTCACAAGGGGTCTGAGGATCTCATCTCGGTACCTAATGGCAGTCAGGCTACCTCTGGTGAGCACATGGAGGGCTGTGCGGCCCTCCAAAGAAATGCCAGTGTGCAGCAGAGTGAGCCAATCTACCACACTATATACAGTGAGGAAAATAAGTAGATTACACATTGCCGATTTTGTAAGTTTTCCCACCTACAAAGACTGGAAAGGTCTATAATTATTATTGTAGGTACACTTCAACTGTGAGAGACAGAATCTTAAAATTAAAAGAAATAAAAGCAGGAAATCACATTGTATGATTTTTGAATAATTAAATGACATTTTATTGCATGAAATATTTGATCACCTACTAGCTCTCACAGATTTTTTTTTAAGAAGCCCTCCTACTCTGCACTCATTACATCTATTAATTGCACTTATTTGAAATAGTTACTTGTATAAAAGACACCTGCTAACACACTCATTCAATCACATTTCAATCACATCCCAACCTTTCCGCCATGGCCAAGACCAAAGAGCTGTCTAAGGACACGAGGGACAAAATTGTAGACCTATACCAGGCTGGGATGTGCTACAGGACAATAGACAAGAAGCTTGGGGAGAAGGCAACAATTGTTGGCACAATTATTAGAAAATGGAAGAAACACAAGCAAAATGTCAATCTTCCTTGGTCTGGGGCTCCATGTAAGATCTTGCCTGGTGGGGTAAGGATAATTCAGAGAAAGGTCAGGAATCAGCCCAGAACTACACAGGACAACCTTGTCACTGACCTGAAGAGAACTGGAACCACAGTCTCAAACAGTACCATTAGTAACACACTTCTCTGTCATGGATTAAAATCCTGCAGGCCACTCCAGGTCCCACTGCTCACACCAGCACATGTCCAGGCCCATCTGAAGTTTGCCATCTGGATGATCCACAGGAGGCATGGGAGTAGATTTTGTGGTCAGATGAGGCCAAAATAGAACTTTTTGGTACCAACTCCACTAGCCATGTTTAGAGGAAGAAGAACAATGAGTATAACCTCAAGAACACTGTCCCATCCGTGAAGCTTGGTGGCGGAAACATTATACTTTGGGGGTGTGTGAAGATCTGAGGTTGTGGGTTATAAAAATCACCTAGGCAGGTTAACAATGCAACTATTTTTTATTCCATACATCCATGGTTGTACAACAAATCCAGGTAAATGTTCAAAATGCAATGTCCTCAATACACAAGATCCCTTAGCTGGGGCCGATAGTCCCACTGCCCAGGTATCAGGCGATACTCACTGTCTCCCAACTTTTGATTGTCCCACAGATTTCGTATCTCCCACCAGTACAGTCTGTAGTCCCAGTCCAGGCTCCTCCAAACGACAAATATCACAACCTTAGTCCATATATCCAGGAGCAACAATTCTTAAGACAATGATAAATCCTGATTCAGATCCCTCAAACGTAGAAGGAGGATCCGGCCCAGCAAGCAACCGGTCTCCAAAACTCTATAGACCATCCATCCCAGCTTGGATCTTCTCCCTTCGAAGTCACTGCAACAATTGCCTGATTCAACCCATGTGCTTTTTTCTTCCTCCCCATTAAACATTTTCCTGTAGCTCACAGAGTGAAGCATATTCCATCACCTGGGACTGCATGTGAGACCCCCTGGGGTGACGGCTCCCCTGCGTCTAGGCTGAAAGAACAACGGATTGAGATACAGAGCGGATTGATATGATGATTGCTTTACATGTACCTTTAGCAATCTATTGTCTGGCCTTAAATTTACATAAGATCTAGCCTGCTCGTCTTCCTCTGTTTACTGTCACTGAATGTAAACATTGATCCTGAGGATGAACTGACAAGAAAGCAAATCACTAATAAAATACAGCAAGAAAATATCTAATAAAACATAACAATATTGACGGAACCGATGCTGCGTGCTCAAAAAGTCTCTATCTCTTAGAGCTGTGGACTCCGCTCTGTGTCCATTTGTCCTAGAGTCTTTAGCAAGTGGCTATCTCCTAACAGGGTGCATTTCTGCAAAGGCATCAGGACGACTGCACCATATTGAAGGGAGGATGGATGGGGCCATGTATCGTGAGATTTTGGCCAACAACCTCCTTCCCCTCAGTAAGAGCATTGAAGATGGGTCATGGCTGGGTCTTTCAGCATAACAATGACCCAAAGTACACAGCCAGGATAACTAAGGAGCGTAAGAAATATTTGAAGGTTCCTAGAGTGGCTTAGCCAGTCTCCAGACCTGAACCCAATAGAAAATCTTTGGAGGGAGCTGAAACTTAATGTTGCCCGAAACCTGAAAGATCTGGAAAATATCTGTATGGAGGAGTGGGCCAAAATTCCTGCCTCAGTGTGTGTGCAAATTTGGCCAAGAACTACAGGAAATGTCTGACCTCTGTAATGTAAACAAAGGTTTCTCTATAAAATATTAAGTTCTATTTCTCTATTGTATCAAATACATATTTAGTGCCATAAAATGCAAATTAATTATATAAAAATCAAACATTGTGATTTTTGGGATTTTTTTAATATTCTGTCTCTCACATTTGAGGTGCCTACGATAAAAATTGCAGACCACTCCATTCTTTGTAGGTGGCAAAACTTGCAAAATCAGCAGTATATCAAATACTCATTTTCCCCAATGTGTGTATATATATATATATATATATATATATATATATATATATATATATATATACAGTACCTTGCGAAAGTATTCGGCCCCCCTGGGACTTTTCAACCTTTTCCTACATATCATGCTTCAAACATAAAGATACCAAATATAAATTTTTGGTGAAGAATCAACAGCAAGTGGAACACAATTGGGAAGTTGAACAAAATGTATTGGTTATTTTAAATTCTTGTGGAAATATATATGTGTGTGTGTGTACAGTAAAAATTAATTTGCGCTAATGCCACCATAATAAAAGTGTATTGTTAAACAGTTAAACATTGCACTCATTATATAGTGTAATGTAAATTTTCGTTCCAAGGGAGGGTGAATTTTAATTTTAATATAACATGTGAAGACACAGCATTGTATCTTAATTAGCCAGATGACTATTTTCAGCAAGCCAGGAAGAATAGATTGTTATCTATATGTTGACTTTTGAATTTAAGCATTTCTTTCTGGTTAGTCAAGAAAACAGACATATGCATGTGTAAGCCTGTAATATTGACATTTGATATACAGTTGTGCTCAAAAGTTTACATACCCCTACAGAATTTTTGCTTTCTTGGACTTTTTTTCAGAGAATATGAATGACACCAAAACTTTTTCTCCACTCTCGGTTAGTTGTTGGATAAAGCCATTTATTCTCAAACTACTGTGTTTTCTCTTTTTAAATCATAATGACAACCCAAAACATCCAAATGACCCTGATCAAAAGTTCTCATACCCTGGTGATTTTGGCCTGATAACATGTACAGAAGTTGACACACGTGGGTTTGAATGGCTACTAAAGGTAACATCCTCACCTGTGACCTGTTTGCTTGTAATCATCGTGTGTGCATAAAAGCTGAGTGAGTTTCTGGGATCCAGACAGACTCTTGCATCTTTCATCCAGAAATGTCAGTTGTGAGTCATGGGGAAAGCAAAAGAACTGTCAACAGATCTACGGGAGGTAGTGAACTGTATTAAACAGGAAAGGGATACAACAAGATATCCAAGGAATTGATAATGCCAGTCAGCAGCGTTCAAACTGTGATTAAGAAATGGAAAATCAGGAGCTCTCTAAAACAAAACCATGGTCAGGTAGACCAACAAAAAGTTCGTCCACAACTGCCAGTATAAATGTTCGGGATGCAAAGAAAAACCCACAAATAACATCAGCTGAAATACTGCACTCTCTGAAAAGTAGTGGTGTGGTTGTTTCAAGATGCACAATAAGGAGGCACTTGAAGAAAAATGGGCTGGATGGTTGAGTAGCCAGAAGAAAGAGATTACAGCGCAAATGCCACAAAGTATCTTGCCTGCAATACGCAGGGTAATTTGGAGTGATGAGACCAAAATTGAACTTTTGGCCACAACCATAAACGTTACATTTGGAGAGCGGTCAACAAGGCCTATGATAAAAGGAACACCATTCCTACTGTAAAGCATGGAGGTGGATCACTGATGCTTTTGGAATGCGTGAGCTACAAAGGCACAGGAAACTTGGTCAAAGTTGAAGGAAAGATGAATGCAGCATGTTATCAGCAAATACTGCTGCGCATGGGACGCATTTGGATGTTCCAACATGAAAATGTTCCAAAACACTAGGCCAAGTCGACCTGTCATTGGCTACAGCAGAATAAAGTGAAGGTTCTGGAGTGGCCATCTCAGTCTCCTGACCTCAATTTCATTGAGCCACTCTGGGGAGATCACAAGCATGCAGTTCATACAAGACAGCCCAGGAATTTACAGGAACTGGAGGCTTTTTGCCAAGAAGAGTGGGCAGCTTTACCATTTGAGAAAATAAATAACCTCATCCACAACTACCACAAAAGACTTCAAGCTGTCATTGATATAATAATAATAGGGGGCAATACACAGTATTAAGAAATGGAGTATATAAACTTTTGATCAGGGTCATCAGGGTCAGGGATGTTTTGGGTTGTCATGATTTAAAAAGAGAAAACACAGTAGTTTGACAATAAATGCCTTCACCCAACCACTAACCATAAGTGGAAAAAAAACTTTTGGTGTTATTATACATATTCTCTGTAAAAAGGCCAAGAAAGCAAAAATTCTGCCAGGGTATGTAAACTTTTGAGCACAACTGTAACATAGCATGCTCTTATCCTTGATGACTAGTGATGTTACACTGGATACACAATGTAATAGCAGAAGCAGAGTGAAAGAAAATATTTTTAATTTTTTTTACATTTTGCCTCTTCGATGTGGAAATATTCACAATAAAAATATTTGGCACTTAATGAGTTCTTTTGTTAAGTCCATGTGGGAGTTATTAGATACTTCTCACTTGAAAGCATGCACTTCTTCTCCCTTTATGAGTTGCTATCTGATAATACCCACTTGGACTTAACAATTGTTAACTCATTTGGTGCCAAATAATTTGATTGCTAATATCTCCGTTTCAAAGAGGCAAAATAAAAATAAAATAATTTTATACTGCTCTGTAGCCTCTATTACATCAAGTCAAGTGTCCCGTTTAACATGAATAACTTGATAAAAGGTCCTCTTTGAAGACTATGAAAAACAAGTAGTAAATTAGATGGACAAGCAGGTAATTGATTATTGAGGCATTAGTCTGAGCCCTGCATCTCTATATATCTAGACATTTACCTTTGAAGGGAACAAGAAAATTCTTCTTAGATCACATAATCATTGAACCACATAAATGCATGTTTTCTCAAACATATTGGGAAATAATCATTCAGTAGCTGACGTGGTTTTGAACCATCTTTTACCATCTTATTTATTTTCCACACATATATGGCACCATTAATTCAACGTCGCTTTACAAAGGTCACATCACTGTCCCTGCTTAGACTCACACTCCCTTGTCAGTATCCCTTTGGAGCATGGGAGGAAACTGAGGTACCTGGATGAAACCGACACAAACATGTCTGATTCAAAACAGAAAGACATCCAAAAAATTATAGCAAAATTAAAAAAAGACTGCCTGAAAATGTATGGTAATTTAAGATAAAGCTATAAAATGTAACTTTTTTGATATGCAATAGTCATATTTTCCATATAAATGTATACACTTCTGCAATAAGAACTGTAGAGTTCTTCTTTTAATGATCTGCCCATAGAGTATGAAAAAGACGAGGGATAATCCAGTTAGTTTTATATTGTAAATGTGTGTTAAACATTATTGTTACTCATTGCTTGCTACTCTCCCATGGACCCTCTTTTTGATCTGTTTATAGCCTACAAATTGTGAGAGTTCTCCTAGCATAAGACTAGTTAAGTTTTTGTCATGCAGATGTGGGATTGATCTGGTGCCAGAGTTTTAAAAGTTATGTGATTTATAAAAATCAGATAAAAAAGTAGAAGGGGAATATTGCAGTTCTTGCCAAGTTGTAAGGAAAAAAAGATTAGAATCAGCCATGTGACTCTGGTGGACTTTTTCTTTTAATTTACTTCAGTTTTTATTTTTAAGGGGTTTATCCAGGACTATTTTTTTCTTATGAGTCTAAAGACATATAGGCATGGAGTTCCTAACTACCTGCCTATTGTGCTCCGCGCTGATCTCTGTTGGTTCAGAGAGGTCACGGACCAATCCTGCCGGCAATTCTGTGGCTTCTGGTGACATCACATTGACACAGTCATGGCCGCTCTGCTCTGTTCATGGGGCATGACTGTGATTGCCATGCTGACTGACAGCAGGCTCCCCATTGCACTGTGGGGACACAGATGTCAATCAGCATGATGCTGGCAGTTACAATTAACATCAATAAATGAGACCGGAAGACAAAAAACTGCTCTGTTGATGTGAAGCACCAGAATTGCCAGAAGGCGAGGTTTGGAAAGCTTCTCAATCTGACAAAACTGTACAAATAGTAATAGATAGCTCACAGTTTACTATTTTACTATTTTAGTACACGGTTTGGTGTTTGCTCACCACTTTTCAAGAGCAAAAACATTTTTGCTCTTTCTTCGACAAAGCTATGGGACAAGAATTCATAGTGTAAAGTGAACGTAGTGTAAAATAGTAGTTCTTAGAAAGCCGAGCTATATTTTCAGTGCTTCCATTTTAGGGTACATACTGTATAATGCATTGAATAACTTTTAATATTTATTTTAGAGAAGGGGGCACATGATGGTGGTGGCCTCCATTTATTAGGCCGGTTTCACACTTGCGTTTGTAGCAGCTGCGGAGGGCTGCGGACTTCCTCCGTGAAGCCCCGCCCTCCACCGCTAGCTCCGCCTATTTCTGCATGCGGCCGGCATGCGGCCTGTGTACCTATATTTAACATTAGGTACGCAGGTCGTGCCGCAGTATGCGGATGCTTCCGCATGCGTCGTTTTGACAATGCGGAGACCAGCGTAGGACGCAGCTTGTAGCAATTTTTTTTCCCGCATCGTCAAAACGACGCATGCGGCAGCATCCGCATACTGCGGCAGCATCCGCATACTGCGGCACAACCTGCGTACCTAATGTTAAATATAGGTACACAGGCCGCATGCCAGCCGCATGCAGAAATAGGCGGAGCTAGCGGCGGAGGGTGGGGCTTCACAGAGGAAGTCCGCAGCCCTCCGCAGCTGCTACAAACGCAAGTGTGAAAGTAGCCTTAGTCAATTTGCACTTTCCTCCAAAAAAGCTCAGGTTCATCAGTGACCCTGGCAAATAAAAAGGAGAAAAAGGTTAGAAAAATTTATGAAATCCTGGATGGTGTTAAACGAGACTGTGATAAGGAATAGCACATACCAATATACAGTGGTTGATATCTGTTCTACTGACGTGTTCTGCAGAACATACAGCATCTGAAAGAAGTATTGAACACGTCACCAATTTTCTAAATAAATATATTTCTAAAGATGCTAACGACATGAAATTCTCACCAGATGTCGGTAACAACCCATCCATTCCATCCAGGCAAAGAAATTAAACCATGGTTATGCATAAGTTATATGCAATAATAAGAAATGACACAGGGAACAATTATTGAACACATGAAGAAAGAGAGGTGCAAAAAACCATGGAAAGTCATGACACAAGCTGAAATATTTCAGTAATAAGAAAGCAATACTGCCACTTAGTGAAAAATAATATCAGCTGGTTCAACTGATGACCTATAAAAAGCTATCTCATTGCCAAGGTGCCAGACCAGAAACATCTCATGATGGGTTAAACCACTGTGCTGTCTCAAGATCTTTGCAACCTTATTGTCGCAAAGCATACTGATGGCATTGACAGAAGAATTTCTAAAGCTCTGGAGGTTCCAGCAAGCACTGTTGGGGCCATTATCTAGAAGTGGAAAGAACATCATTACATCATAAACCGGTCATGGCCAGGTGCTCCATGCAAGATTTCAAACAGATGAATGAAAAGAATTATCAGATGTGTTGTCCAAGAGCCAATGACTGCATGAGGAAAGCTGGAATCTTCAGGTAAAATTGTTTCAAAGAAAACTATAAGTAATGCACTCAACCTCCATGGCTTGTATGCACGCTCACCAAGCAAAACTTCATTGATGAAGAAAAACTATGTCCAAGTGCATTTTGACAGGGTCACTGGCACAGTGTACGAGGGGAGATATGTGTCACTGGGCATGTTGGTGTCAGTGGTATGAAACCAGGATATTTTTCCTCCAGCACACTAAGTGTTAGGATGGTTAAAGTAAGCTGTATGTATCGGCTGGTTTTATGTGAGCACTCACAGAGTGGGTGGGAGAGTGCTCACCATATCTACTAGCAGGACCTGCGGTGATGTCACAATCATGTGATCATCACATGGTCCTGGTTAAATACCTGGACATGTGAGACAGTCTGGGTGGTGTCTTGGGAGAGGAAGTACTCGAAAATAGCTCCAAGGAGAAGTGGAGGACATTGCCTGGTGCCTGCAGGTTGAGACCTGCAGAGTCAAGCACTCTGTTACTCTTTATAATTTTTGTTTTTTTCCTTAAGCCAGAAAGGCTCTGTTTGTTTTGTGAACCCTGCCCTGGTGTATGCTGACTCCAATAAACCAGCAGGTGTTTCACCACTAAAGGGTTCCATGTATAACTGAAGAAGCAGCTGAGCATGTGAGGGGTTGACACGCTCAGCTGCTTCTTCAGGTAAACACGGAACTCTTTAGTAGGAAGGTGAGAGATCAGCCTAAAACTACATGGGGGAATGATCTCTAGGCAGCTGGGACCACAGTCACCAAGAAAACCATTGGTAACACATTACACCGTAAAGTGCCTGCAAGGTTCCCCTGCTCAAGAAGGCACATGTGGCCCATCTTATGTTTGCCAATGAACACCTATATGATTCTGTGAGTGATTGGGAGAAGGTGTTGTGGTCACCTGAGACAAAAATTGAGGTCTTTGGCATTAACTCGACTCGCCGTGTTTGGAGGAAGAGAAATGCTGCCTATGACCCAAAGAACACCATCCCCACTAACAGGCCTTGAGGTAGAAACATTATGTTTTGGGAGTGTTTCACAGGTCACAGGACATCGCATCAATGAGAGACTGGATGTAGCCATGTACTGTAAAATCCTGAGTGACAACCTCCTTCCTTCCATAGGACATTAAAAATGGGTTGTGGCTGTGTCTCCCAGTAAGACAATGACCCAAAACCTTGCAGCCAAGGCAACAAAGTAGTGGCTCAAAAAGAAGCACCTTTAAGTCATAGAGAGGCCTAGCCAGTCTCCAGACCTTAATCCCATAGAAAACTTATTGAGGGTGTTGAAGATCCAAGTTGCCAAGCAACAGCCTCAAAATCTTAATGATTTTGAGATGATCTGCAAAGAGGAGTGGACCAAAATTCCTCCTGACATGTGTGCAAACCTCATCAACTACAAAAACTTTTGACTGCTGTGCTTGCCAACAAGGGTTTTGCCACCAAGTATTAAGTCTTGTGTGCCAGAGGGATCAAATACTTATTTCTCACTGCAAAATGCAAATAAATTTGTATAATTTATACAATGTGATTTTCTGGATTTTATTTTTTATATTTTATCTCTCAATGTTAAAATGAACCTACCATTAAAATTATTCATGTCTTTGTCAGTGGGCAAACTTACAAAATCAGCAAAGAATCAAATAATTATTTCCTTCGCTGTATGTACCAGTAAACCTAATAATACTCACTTGGACCATTCCCATGTAACACATAACAGTGCAGGCATTAGGTAGTTCAACAGCAATTATAAGAGAGTTAATTGGTGCATTATAGATTCATCATGATGGAGCACTGATCACAAGTTTGCTCCTATGTATGTCCAATCTATAGTATACTTCCAGATAGTTTGCAGCTTCCATCTTAAAATTTTAAGTGGTGCCATGTCTGTGATCTATGCTGGACTCATCTGAGATTGACCTGTTGAGTTCCTGACCCCCTGATAAAAGTAATTATGGTAAAATTAAGAGGGTATTCTCATTTTACACATTCATAGCATATCCACAACCTCTTAATTTACATTAGATGCAGCACAAGGGAGGACAATGGTTGAGGAGATCCTCTATTCTGTGTATCCCAGAGGTGACACTGGCATTAACTACACATGTGCTGCATATTCTTTAGATATGCCATCAATTTATAGATGAGAATGCACAAGTCCAATAGCTTGTAGGTAACGTCCTCTCTGAGTGTAAACGTTCTGCATCCTTTAGCATAGATTCATATGACGATGTTTCCTGGCAACTGCAGAGTCTCCTTTTGAGAAATCTTTGGCTCCTTACTTCTGCAATCCACACCCTCTATAATAACATGAGTGAATTGAGATCCTACACCAAAAAAGTAAATAATATAAATTACTGAGCAAACTCAGCCACAGAAATCCCCCTCTAGAACAGACTTCTACATTTATTTGACTCGCCCTGTCCAGTTGCAACATGAGAATTGTCTTGTTTCAGGCTCGCAGTGTGGATAGAAAGGTCCCAGATTGTTCGACTCACCTAATTAGATTAAAGCAACTTAACTGCCAGAAATCTGCATCACTTCCTATAGAAGTATATATTAATGGGATTTTTTATCTAGTCATGTCAAAGAGAAGTTCTTAAGCTAGAACACTTACCAACTTACAGAATGAAAAGACTGAGAGTTTGGTAATGCACTAAGCCCTCCTAAGACTGTTCACAATGAGGGCACAGAGCTGCAACCATAAGAGGGGTACATAGTCTGTGGGAGGATGGACAATGCTGAACTCTTCACATACAGGACTTTGTGTGCTCCACAACCTTGGACAACCTCTTTAATAACATGTAACACAAACTCTTTAATTTGAAACTTTATAAAAGTCAAACCATACAGGAATGGGTAATAATTAGAGAAGAGCGAATCGATTCACAGGGTCATGGTCCAGTGTCCACATCAGTATTCCATAGCCCCCTGTCGGGGGCCCTGCGATCCACTTCCTACCTGCTGAAATCTCAAGTATCTCTCCTGATTTGTTGGCCTGTTGCAACATTATTGATGCTGTGTGACACACATCATCATCTAATCATAAGAGGCGCTGGGGATGCCTGCAGGTAGAGAACGGTTCGCAAGCTCCAGCCCAATGCCCATGCAATACTGATGTGTCGGCTGAGCCAAGGTATTGCAAATTGATTTGCTCATCTCATTGCTTTATAATATGTATTGCCCTTCTCATATTGGGAATTGGCTCCACAAAATCATGGCATGTGTTCTCAAGGTAGCTGGGGGCTTGCTGAATAGGGATGCCATTTTGGTCCTCCTATGAAGCTCAGCCTGTGAGTGGACTCCATAGAGTAACATCTTTTCAATTATCCTGTATGTTGCAATAAGGTTTTATTGCAGTTTATAAGTATAAGCAATAGAATGTCCCTTTTGAAAAAAAAAATGAATATAAAAACAAAATAAATAAATATTGAATCAATAAAATTCAAAGAAATGAATACAAAACGTACTTAAACATGTTTGATGTAGCTGCAGCCACTCTATCAAAATATTAAATGATTTAGCGCTCAGTATACTCCATATACATAGTATAAAGAAAAATAAATCCAGAAGTGCATTTTCAGTAGCCACAACACTGCAAAATAATGCAATAAGAAGTAATGAAATCATCATATGTACCCCTACCATATGGTATGAATAAAAAAGTCAGCTTACCGTACAAAGCATAACCTCATCAATGTAAAAATGAAAATGTTATGGGTCTCGAATAACAGTAACACCATCACATTTTTTTGCATTACTTGAATAAAAAAATATACAAGTTTGGTATTGATGCAATCACACATACCTGCAGAATCATACTACCAGGTCATTTTTTTTACTACACAATGAACACCATAAAAACAAAACTCAAAAAATAAGTAAGATTGCATTTTTTGAAAAATTGTATAGCAATTTTTCCTATTTTTTAGTAAATTGAATGGTAAGATGGCTGTTGTCATTCAAAACTGGAACTTACTCTATAAGAAAGAAACTCCAACAATGACGCTTCAATAGAATAACTTTTAAACAAACAAATAAATTTTATTATTGCAATAAATATAAAAGAAACCTCAGGGGTTTTATAAAAACATAAATGAAAACTAATGGGGAGGAACAAAATGCAGGAAAAAGTTGTGGGTATGGCTTTAAAGTGGCAAAATATATAGTATATATAAGAGGTACAGAATTTTATTACATGAAGTGCAAGTGCACATATACATTTATATACAGTACAGACCAAAAGTTTGAACACACCTTCTCATTTAAAGATTTTTCTGTATTTTCATGACTATGAAAATTGTACATTCACACTGAAGGCATCAAAACCATGAATTAACACATGTGTAATTATATACTTAACAAAAAAGTGTGAAACAACTGAAAATATGTCTTATATTCTAGGTTCTTCAAAGTAGCCACCTTTTGCTTTGATGACTGCTTTGGAAACTCTTGGCATTCTCTTGATGAGCTTCAAGGGATAGTCACCAGAAATGGTTTTCACTTCACAGGTGTGCCCTGTCAGGTTTAATAAGTGGGATTTCTTGCCTTATAAATGGGGTTGGGACCATCAGTTGTATTGTGCAGAAGTCTGGTAGAAGTCTGGTGGATACACAGCTGATAGTCCTACTGAATAGACTGTTAGAATTTGTATTATGGCAAGAAAAAAGCAGCTAAGTAAAGAAAAACGAGTGACCATCATTACTTTAAGAAATGAAGGTCAGTCAGTCCGAAAAATTGGGAAAACTTTGAAAGTGTCCCCAAGTGCAGTGGCAAAAACCATCAAGCGCTACAAAGAAACTGGCTCATATGTGGACCGCCCCAGGAAAGGAAGACCAAGAGTCACCTCTGCTTCTGAGGATAAGTTTATCCGAGTCACCAGCCTCAGAAATCGCAGGTTAACAGCAGCTCAGATTAGAGACCAGGTCAATGCCACAGAGTTCTAGCAGCAGACACATCTCTACAACAACTGTTAAGAGGAGACTTTGTGCAGCAGGCCTTCATGGTAAAATAGCTGCTAGGAAACCACTGCTAAGGACAGGCAACAAGCAGAAGAGACTTGTTTGGGCTAAAGAACACAAGTAATGGACATTAGACCAGTGGAAATCTGTGCTTTGGTCTGGTGAGTCCAAATTTGAGATCTTTGGTTCCAACCACCGTGTCTTTGTGCGACACAGAAAGGTGAACGGATGGACTCTACATGCCTGGTTCCCACCATGAAGCATGGAGGAGGAGGTGTGATGGTGTGGGGGTGCTTTGCTGGTGACACTGTTGGGGATTTATTCAAAATTGAAGGCATACTGAACCAGCATGGCTACCACAGCATCTTGCAGTGGCATGCTATTCCATTCGATTTGTGTTTAGTTAGACCATCATTTATTTTTCAACAGGACAATGACCCCAAACACACCTCCAGGCTATGTAAGGGCTATTTGACCAAGAAAGAGATTGATGGGGTGCTACGCCAGATGACCTCGCCTCCACAGTCACCAGACCTGAACCCAATCGAGATGGTTTGGGATGAGCTGAACCGCAGAGTGAAGGCAAAGTGGCCAATAAGTGATAAGCATCTCTGGGAACTCCTTCAAGATTGTTGGAAGACCATTCCCGGTGACTACCTCTTGAAGCTCATCAAGAGAATGCCAAGAGTGTGCAAAGCAGTCATCAAAGCAAAAGGTGTCTACTTTGAAGAACCTAGAATATAAGACATATTTTCAGTTGTTTCACACTTTTTTGTTAAGTATATAATTCCACATGTGTTATTTCATAGTTTTGATGCCTTCAGTGTGAATGTACAATTTTCATAGTCATGAAAACACAGAAAAATCTTTAAATGAGGTGTGCTCAAACTTTTGGTCTGTACTGTATAATATAGCATAAATAAACATGCATACAAATGCTATCAAGATAACCACCACACCATATAGTGTAAGCAAAGCAATTTTAGTAATAAATAAATAAATATATGCATAATAAGAGTAAGATGGTATGGTATCCAGAATACACCATGGGCAGAGTGAAAAAATTCACATAGCATACAATGAAAACAGACCCAAGTATGCAAGCAGTGATAATAATTACCCAGTGAGAGCCACAAGCCAGGGACCCACCACACCCGATGAGCGTTTCGCTGTGGAAAGAGGAAAAAAAAGTTAGGGTTCTTAACAGAAATGGAGGAAAACACGGACGTGCAAAAGCACAAAATTATTAAGTGGGAATAAAGTTAAGTAAAAAAAATCTAATTTCTAAAAGCTCAAAGAAAATGTCTAATGTGTTAATTTGTCTTTCTAAAGTTTTTCATACAACAAGGTTGTCAAAGCAATCAAAACAAGCCCATTGAAATATGTATACTTTTTTGCAGGCCATAATGACTACATGTGTCCTGCAACCAATCAGTGCACCATTGACAAGAACAGGAGAAAGAGCTGTCAAGCCTGTCGTCTTCGCAAATGCTATGAAGTGGGCATGATGAAAGGGGGTAGGTACTAAGTGCACCAAGAGATGAATATGCTGAATGTAAAACATATCTTGCTTTATTCCAAAGTAACCTACAATGTAAAAAAACCTGAGTTTGTCCATAAGTGCCTGCAACCTGTATGCTCTCCGATCACTAAATTGAAATTTAAAGGCAATCTATGCACATAGTAAATTAGCCTTCATTTCATGCCATTGTGTCTTGAAAAGTTGGCACAAAATGTAAGATACCTAAGATGACTTTTGTAACACAATCTAGTAAGTGTAATCATTTTGTAATGTAATAGACTTTTTCACTTTTCTTATCTTTAAATTTTATATCAAAGCTTCTTTCTGTTTGGTTTTCACATATTTTTTGTTAGTTTGGTAAGACATTTAAAACACTATCATTTTTGGAAATGAGACAAAACCTCACTCTGAAACAGAAGAACCAAAACAACGGAAATTAAGAATCCATAAAAAATGCTACATAGGAAAACAACAATGGGCAGCACGGTGGCTCAGTGGATAGCACTGCAGCCTTGCAGCGCTGGAGTACTGGGTTCAGATCCCACCAAGAACAACATCTGCAAGGAGTTTGTATGTTCTCCCTGTGTTTGCGTGGGTTTCTTCCGGGTACTCTGGTGTCCTTCCACATTCCAAAGACATACTGATAGGGAATATAGATTGTGAGCCCCATCAGGGACAGTGAGGATAATGTCTGTAAAGTGCTACGGAATATGATAGTGATATATAAGCAAAGCATAATAAACAATATTTGGGGTTGAACAGGAGAACCCCTTTTTAAATCTGATAGAAAATGCACTTTAACCCTATCCTGACATATGATGGACATATGTCGGATCCCCCCACTTGATGCTGGCTCAGCTTGCATCTTTCCTGGCAGATGTTGGTTGTGTTACACAGCCATCATCTGCCTCTAACATCAGAGAGTGGAGCAGGGCACTACCCACTGCTGTTACTGCCTTACATTTTCCATGTGATGTTTGGCACCTCTGTGATATGATCGGGGGTGCTGGTGAATTGTCATGGTAGATGGAGGCCTGATCGAGACTCCAATACCTATCATGACAATGCTTTTATGAAGATCAGGCTGTGAATGGGGCTAACAGGAGAACTCAGATTTTGTTATATACTGCAATACTGTGGTATGTAACATTAGCGATCAGACAATTGCAGGTTCAAGTCCCATAGAGAGGAAAAAAAATACAGCAATAAACATTGTTTAAAAAAATATAAAATAATATTAAAAGGTGAGTTACTCCCACCCCGTTTTAAAACATAAAATTTGAATAACCTGATAAAGACTTTTTTGGCCATTGCAACACAGCAAAAAAAATGCAATAAGAAGTAATCAAAATGTCATATTAACCCCAATGTGGGATCAATAAAAACATCAGCTCACCACAAAAAAAAATCCATCACACAGATCCATTGACATAAAAATGTTACAAGTCTCCGAAAATTGCGACACAAGAAAAACTTTACTTTTACAAATTTCCAAATTCTTTGTCAGCACTTTCAATAAAAAAAACACCTATCTGAATTTTGCATCACCATAATTGGACTGAAAAATCAAATTTACAGTTAATGCTTACAGTACAATGAAGGCCGTAAAAATAAAACCCTTTTTTTGCACAATTTCACCGTACTAGCATTTTTTTCTCATTTCCTAGTGCAATGCATGGCAATATGAATGGACTTATTTAAAATTACAAGCAAAAAACAAGCTCTCATATGGCTATATACAGTAGATGAAAAAAAGTAATGGCTCTTGGAAGGCAGGGAGGAAAAAACAAAAATACAAAAACATAAAATCGCATCTTCGGTAAATCGGAGCATCACATTATGGTGCACATAATACACACAATCTGTAATTAAAGTTGCTTTAGAGTAGGATTTTTAGTTACATGAACGTGTGTAGTTTTAATAAAATGCAAAGAAAATATATAATTGTAGTTATTATCACACAATGATTTATGATAATCTATGATTTTTGTAACAGCATTTTCTGTGGTTGAGTTACTAAGCATTTAAAAAATCTCGCTGGGCATTTACTTTGTTATCACCCACCTACACAAATATGAAAAAAACCCTTGCATATTTCCAAATCCTAGAGAATCGTAATCCATGGGAACTGTTTTCTAGTTCTACGAATATACAAGTGAAATTCAACCCAAAAAGTTTTCACTTTCAGTAGTAGACAGTTAGTACGACTAAGCTAAATGCATGCTGAAGAGAGCTTTAAGCCTATTGGCCCTTAGTGTGTTATATGAGCCCAGAAAGTTTATAAACCACTGATTTTGATGAATCAGTGGATGGTGTTGCCCTTATTAGATTAGCAGCTGATATACAACATGATGGACAATCACTTTATATTTCTTAAAAAACCGTGAAAAATTGATGTCACAATAGCCCAATTTTAAGCTGTTTTAGAGAAAATATTACATTCCTAAATCATATCCTTACCTCTTAAAGTGGTTGTCTCATGACTGATTTTCAGGAGTGTGCTGCTCCCAAGCCTCCCGACTTCCTGCTGCAAGGGGCAATGTTCTTATAAATGACTGACAATTCAGCATCATTGTTGCCCCACTGTTCTGAACCATATGTCCTTTGATGATGCAAATGGAGGTAGTTTTTCCTCTCCAGTAGGGGTGAGCGGACCCGTCGATGTTCGGTTCGGGTATTAGAACTGTACCCGAATTTGAACCAGAACCCAAACTCCATTAAAAAGAATGGGGACCCGAACGTTTGAGCTGGAAAATATTCTCTCTCTCCTCCCAGACTTTCCCCGGAACTCCAAACATTGTGACTGACTTCCGTAAGGAGTCCAGGTTCGGCGTTTAGCAATGGACACTAACTGTCCGGTACGAACCTGGAACTTTTACGCTCAGGTTTTCTCTTCTCTACTCTCCAGCATTGGTGAAGCGCAAGAGTCACTGAAGCTTCAGAGCAGCTCATTAAACTTGCCGGACCGCTTATGAAGACTTTCACCTCAACAATGAGCAATAAACAATATAATTAGAAATTGTCGAGAATGGAGAGGGTTTTTTCAAGGAGATGTGAATTGCAAAGTTGCTTTTCTTTAACATATTTTTCTATTTTAATCATTAAAATAAATCTGTAACAAGGTTTATGCTACCATATCTGAGAGCAGCATGGTGTAGGGTCAAATACCCTGAATCCAGCAATTTATCACTTACTTTACTGGGTGCTGCAGTTGACTAAAAACTATTTTATCTGCTGCAGATCTACCAGTTCTCTGAATGCTGAGTTCTGTGTAACCCCGTCTACCTCACTGCTTGGCAGCTTTTTGTGTACACTGTGCATAGGCAGAAAGCTGCCAGTCAGTGATGGGATGTGGTTGCACTACTTGGCAGCAGGCCACGTAGTTCCCTAGTGATAATTTTCTGCTGAGAAAACAATGAGTTTATAAAAACTACACTAAGCAGAACAGTGATACCTTAGGGTCTCTGTCCCTACATTCTGCTGTCCTCAGATTAGGTAGCAAAAACGTGGTGACTGATACCCTTTAAAGAACTTGAGAACAACAATTTAAATACGTTCCATGCATGATTATCAAAACCCAAAGTAAGCCAAAGACAAAGTACTGCTATGAATAAGGCCAAACAATTAAACTCATAAATAGTCTTGGTCAAAGATCCTTTATGTATAGGGCTACAGAGCACCTCTTTTTTTCATCATTACTACACTTGCTGCACTGATTAGCAAAGCCAGGCAGTGCTATTCATTCAATGAGAGCAGTAACTGACTGACACATTCTGTCTGGACATCCCCTTCTCTTCATGTCCGATGAATTGGACTGATGCTTCTTACTGAGTAAATACGGCAAGATATGGCATTCGAGTTACCCTATTAATAAACATTGGATTACCCTGACCTTAGGCTCTTGGGTTTACACGGTTAAGGCAAGAAATATTCAGGCATTTCTATATTTGATTAGGAGTAGTGTTCCGTTGAAAAATATCTTCTAAGTGAGGGGTGAAGGATGGATCACACACAGGCAGAATGAGCTTACAGCAAAGCAGATGTTTAAGTGGAAGAACAAAACATTCCAGACATATACTAACACAGAATCCTCTCTAGATTTACCACAAGCAATGTTTTCTCCAGAGGATTGATTTCCCATGAGGGGCATACAGGAAGTTCTTAATATGTTGAAAATGTTGGGAAACTATAGTTATTTCTTATAATATGAAGCTTGCCTTATACCTCCCATCTTCAGATTTCGATAGCTATGTCTCAATTGTTCTTCTCACCATGCCTAACTTTTTTTTGATAAATGCAAAAATGGAGACCAGTGATTTTTCCCCTTGGCTGACTGAAGCTCCAGCATTGCCAGTAATGTGTCTTCTTCAAAATAATGTTACATGTCAGTTGAGAGAGAAACCATGGCTCATTCTTCGCATAATAAAACATGATATATCGCATGTAATCCCACTTCAACACTCATCACAGTGTGCAAGCAAGTGGCACTGATTCAAAATGCCAATCTATGGCAGGGAGTTAACGCTTGGCACTTATGTCCTCTTATCTAAATTTGCCTAAACTGCTATCTGCTATGGCATTTACTTTTTGAAGTCTTTGACCAGGCAGATGGCAGAAATAAATGGAAGCAAGGTAATTCCTCACATAGTTCTCAATGATCATAATTTTACTTTCACCTTCGCCAGAAATAAAGTCCAGCTAAAAAAATTGACGATAACACTTCCAAACTTGCAAGGATGGGACAAGCTCCATAGGTGCCTGCAATCTCCGAACTTCAGAGTAATAATAACAGATTGATAATCATTTTAATTCTTTCCTACTCCTCATGAGATCACATGTTTTCAGCATGTAAGGACAAGTCAGATTTACAGGGAAAATGGTAGCACCCAATTTCTAATTTATTCATGTGTTCCAAAGGAAAAACAGAATTCTATAAAGTGTTACGGAATTGTTATTTCATTGGAGAATATAAGTCTTTACTAAACCAGGCATATCAAAAAATAGCAAAAAAAGGAAGAGATGCTTACCTGCCTAGGCCTCCGAACAAATGCATTATCAGGATGCAGTGGACCCATGTGGTTAAGATGGCGGCTACACAGGTGCATTTGTTCGGAGGCCTAGGCAGGTAAGCACCTCTGCCTTTTTTTGCTATTTTTTGGAATTTTTGGAGGATCTTTAAATCCTTTTCTGTGCTAGCTTTGGTTAAACCAGGCATATCAGCAAATCCAGTATTAAACAAATCCCCTCCCTTCTTAGGCCACGTGCACATGTTGAGTTTTTGGTGAGTTTTTTACCTCAGTATTCAAAACCAGGAGTGGGTGATAAATACAGAAGTGGTGATGTGTTTCTATTATACTTTTCCTCTCACTGTTCCACTCCTGGCATTAGCTTACATATACTGAGGTAAAAAACTTACTAAATACTCAACGATACCCCTTCGATAAAGCAGGTATGCAAAACGCGCATCAGGGGCTGCAAGGGGGGTGACAGCGGTCCAGTCCTACCATAGGTAAGCAGGAATGACCTCTTATGGCAGCTCACACTGTTGACCCACACTATGCACTTTTTAACTAGCTATATCTATCATCTGGTGCTACATAGATATACACTCTAATGACTCTGCGGCTCTGCTTCCCAAGGTCTTATTCTGACCTCCACCCTCTCCTTGCCTACCTCCATGTCTCCTCCACATGTCTTCATAATTTGTTATGTGTCTTCTGTTTTAACATGTTTGCATATTTTGTATCAATAACATGTATTTAATTTATATTAATTCCTGGTGCTTTATGGCTTACTCCATTTTTCTCTTAGTCTTACAATATTATTCGGAGTACTGCACTTGTGTTATCATACCCCTTCCTTACATTGGGGGAGCTATACTCTAATATGCTCTCAGCCCTAATACAGAATTGTGCTTTTTGATTACTGTTTTACTATGCACATAACCTTCTAGTGTTCCACACGTTACTGCTCATTCAAGTACATGTCAACACAGGCTGCTTAAGACATGAAACCCAGAGGATTGTGTTAACCCCAAAGACATGCTTCAGTAAACTGTAATATGATTATCATTCTACATGCATAAAATTTCCTGCAATGAGCAATGAATATAATACTTGGCCGTATACCGCTGGTTTCCTACTTGTGGCTTTCCAGTTTTTGCGATACTACATCTGCCAGCATGCGAAAGTTGAAGAGTCTCAAGATGGTGTCCACAAGTATATACAGTACATCTGTGTTTCTAGACTTGTGAACTGTGCTTAGTACCGAGGAATAGTAGAAAGTTATCCAGCAGCAAGTCCAAGAGTGAAAAAAAAAAGTTTAAAAAAATAATTTACTCATGTTAAAAAATGCAAGGAAATTTCCTATGGGGCCTACTTTATGCATTTCGAACAATGATGTGTTCTTACTAGAGATGAGCGGTGTTCGAGTCAAACTGTTCGCCAATTTCAAATTCGAGCTGTTTTGGGTGGTGTTCGAGTCGTTCGACGAACCCGAACAATTTGCTTAAAATTTGGCTGTTCGAGTTTCTGTTCGATAACTGTTCGTTCACCAAAAGCCCAGCTTGATTTGCACATTAAAACTGTTTATCATTGTTAATGGACTGTTTCAGTGTATATTGGGCAGGGGATAGATCTGTGCTGAAATAACGCCGATCTCCATTTTTTTTTTTCTTTCCCGCATTTACAGAGGGGTGGTGCAGTCTCTCAGCCTATCAGCAGTGCACACACACACAGCAATGTGCATGTGATGCACACAAGCAAGGGCATGTGTCATTGGCTGTGTATGTCACATGTCCTTGCCCTATAAGAACCAGCCATTTGCCCCGTCGCCACCATTTCCTCACTGCTGCAGCTTAGTGTTTGACGGCACCGCTGCTGCTGTGGGCGCTTTACAGACTAAGAGTGTTTTTTTGGAGTGAATTGTCAGAGAGATAGGTTTAGGGAGTCGGGACTAGTTGTAATATCAGCCCTTTTCAGGGTAGGTTACAGCAGTTCATAGCACTGTTTGCCAGGCAGCTCTGAGCCAGTGCTGTGCAAGTGTTTGTCACAGCATTTGGTGTATTCTAGCTCAGCCAATCCTTTTGGGCTAGCAGCATTGTCTGATAGTCATCTGAGTAGCCCGTCTGTGAAGCTAGCTACACCGCCTGTGTATCTCAATTTTTACTGCATCTAACCCAGTAAATCGTTTTGGGGTTTTGGGCTTAGTAGCAGTGTCTGCATGTCAGCAGAGTAACCCGCCTGTGAAACTAACTACACCACCTGTGTATCTCTATTTTCACTGCATCTAATCCAGTTAATAGTTTATGGCCTAGGAGCAGTGTCTGCACGTCAGCAGAGTAGCCCGCCTGTGAAACAAACTATACCGCCTGTGTATCTCAATTTTACTGCATCTAATCCAGGTAATAGTTTTGGGCCTAGGAGCAGTGTCTGCACTCTCCGACAAGGCCTGGTGAAATACGTTATGACGTATAGCCTGGGCCAATAAGCTCAAGAGGTGGGGAAAATCACACTGCAGGAGTGGTCTCAGATCAGGGACCTATGCACCCTTCTGCACAGTTTTGAAATAGCAACGAAGATGTTTAGTGCTAACGATGCCATTATCAGCATGACCATTCCGGTGATTTACATGCTGGAGCACACCTTACACAGTGTTCAGAGTCAGGTGGTGGAACAAGAGGAGGAGGAGGAACAGGAGTCGTATACGGAAGGGACCATATCTCCAAGGTCAAGAAGGTTGGCAGCATCAAGGCAGCTGGCATTGGAGGCTGGAGGAGAGGGATTACCTTGGGCGCATGGTAGCAGCCAAACTGTTGAGGAAGGTGCAGGAGGCGAGGAAGAATGGAGGACGAACTTCCGCTGGGCATGGAAGACTCATCAGATGAGGGAGACCTTGATCAAATTTCTGTTGTGCGAGGTTGGGGGGAGAGGGCAGACGAAGGAAGCATGATTCTCACCTCTGTTATGATCTGGTGACCTTGGAACCACATGAAACTTTCTCTGGAGACGGTGAAACCTGTACTGACCGCAATCCTGAACTAACACCGCAACTAGAAGTAGCCGTGGGGTGTGCCTAACACTCCCTAGACACCTCGACATAGCCGGAGGACTAAATACCCCTATAGATGGAAATGGGAATGCTATCTTGCCTCAGAGCAGACCCCCAAAGGATAGGCAGCCCCCCACAAATAATGACTGTGAGTAGGAGAAGAATAGACACACGCAGGTAGAAAACAGGATTTAGCAGAAGAGGCCCCTCTAGCTAAATAGGAAAGGATAGGACAGATAACTAGGCGGTCAGTATTAAAACCCTTCCAAAAATATCCACAGCAGATAATACAAAAAGTTCCACAATCTAACTAAAGACATGGAATGTATATCTGCCACTCCAGAGAATCCAGCAAGACTGAGAAAATACTGACACAATCTAAGCTGGACAAGAAAACACAAAGAATAGCACTGAATTGTGAAGCACACAACATGTGTGCCACAGGGAAAAAGAACCAGACACGTATCTTTGCTGATTTGGCAGAAAGGCAGGAGGAACCAGGCAGAGGTCCTACACCTCCCAACAACAATTGACAACTGGCAAGGACTAATGAATCCTGCACGCCTAAATACCCCAGTCAGATCTGCAATCAGCAGATACACCTGACCAGGGCTGCAACTCAGGGGCAACTCCATTACCACCTACAACCACCGGAGGGAGCCCAAAAGCAGAATTCACAACAGTACCCCCCCCCCTTGAGGAGGGGTCACCGAACCCTCACCAGAGCCCCCAAGCCGATCAGGACGAGCCAGATGAAAAGCATGAACCAAATCAGCAGCATGGACATCAGAAGCAAAAACCCAAGAATTATCCTCCTGGCCATAACCCTTCCATTTGACAAGGTACTGAAGCCTTCGCCTCGAAAAACGAGAATCCAAAATCTTCTCAACCACATACTCCAACTCCCCATCAACCAACACGGGGGCCGGAGGATCAACAGAGGGAACAACGGGCACCACATATTTCCGCAATAAAGATCTATGGAAAACATTATGGATGGCAAAAGAGAAGGGCCAAATGAAAAGACACCAGATTGATAATCTCAGAAATCCTATAAGGACCAATAAACCGAGGCTTAAACTTAGGGGAAGAAACCTCCATAGGAACATGACGGGAAGACAACCAGACCAAATCCCCAACCCGAAGTTTCCAAAGTCTGATTAGTTCGCTCGGTCTGGCCATTTGTCTGAGGATGAAATGCGGAAGAAAAAGACAAATCAATGCCCAGCCTAGCACAAAAGGCCCTGGAAACCTCTGTCGGACACAATATTCTCCGGAATACCATGCAAAGGAACTACATGCTGAAAAAACAACGGAACCAAATCAGAAGAGGAAGGCAATTTAGGCAAAGGCACCAAATGAACCATCTTAGAAAACCGGTCACAAACCACCCAGATAACCGGCATCCTCTGGGAAACCGGAAGATCTGAAATAAAATCCATAGAAATATGCGTCCAGGGCCTCTCAGGGACCGGCAAAGGCAAAAGCAACCCACTAGCACGGGAACAACAAGGCTTGGCCCGCGCACAAGTCCCACAGGACTGCACAAAAGAACACACATCACGTGACAAAGAAGGCCACCAAAAGGACCTACCAACCAAATCTCTGGTACCAAAAATACCAGGATGGCCAGCCAACACAGAACAATGAATCTCAGAAATCACTCTACTAGTCCATCTATCAGGAACAAACAGTTTCCCCACTGGACAGCGGTCAGGTTTGTCAGCCTGAAATTCCTGCAGAACCCGTCGCAAATCAGGGGAAATGGCAGAAAGGACCACCCCTTCCTTCAGAATGTCGACCGGCTCAAATACCTCAGGAGAATCAGGCAAAAAACTCCTAGAGAGGGCATCAGCCTTAACATTCTTAGAACCCGGAAGATACGAGACCACAAAATCAAAACGGGAGAAAAACAGGGACCATCGAGACTGTCTAGGATTCAGCCGTTTGGCAGATTCGAGGTAAATCAGATTTTTATGATCGGTCAAGACCACAATACGGTGCTTGGTTCCCTCAAGCCAATGTCGCCATTCCTCAAATGCCCACTTCATAGCCAACAACTCCCAATTGCCGACATCATAATTGCGTTCAGCAGGCGAAAACTTACGGGAAAAGAAGGCACACGGTTTCATCAAGGAACCATCAGAATTCCTCTGAGACAAAATGGCCCCTGCCCCAATCTCAGAAGCGTCAACCTCAACCTGAAACGGAAGAGAAACATCTGGCTGACGCAACACCGGGGCAGAAGTAAATTGGCGTTTAAGCTCCTGAAAGGCAGAGACAGCCACAGGGGACCAATTCGTTACATCAGCGCCTTTCTTCGTCAAATTGGTCAGGGGTTTAACCACACTGGAGAAGTTAGCAATGAAACGGCGATAAAAATTAGCAAAGCCCAAAAATTTCTGAAGGCTCTTCACGGATGTGGGCTGAATCTAATCATGAATGGCCTGAACCTTAACCGGATCCATCTCTATAGATGAGGGAGAAAAAATGAAGCCCAAAAAAGAAACCTTCTGCACTCCAAAGAGACACTTAGACCCCTTCACAAACAAAGCATTATCATGAAGAATCTGAAATACCATCCTGACCTGTTTCACGAGACTCCCAATCATTGGAAAAAATTAAGATGTCATCCAAATATACAATCATGAATTTATCAAGATAATTCCGGAAGATATCATGCATGAAGGACTGAAAAACAGATGGAGCATTAGAGAGCCCGAATGGCATCACAAGGTATTCAAAATGGCCTTCCATTCGTCACCCTGCTTAATACGAACAAGATTATATGCCCCCCGAAGGTCAATTTTAGTAAACCAACTAGCCCCCTTAATCCTGGCAAACAAATCGGAAAGCAATGGTAAAGGGTATTGAAACTTGACCGTGATCTTATTCAAGAGGCGATAATCAATACAGGGTCTCAAGGAGCCATCCTTCTTAGCAACAAAAAAAAAACCCGCTCCCAACGGTGAAGAAGATGGCCGAATATGCCCTTTCTCCAAAGATTCCTTAACATAACTCCGCATGGCGGTATGTTCCGGCACCGACAGGTTGAAAAGTCGGCCCTTAGGAAACTTACAGCCTGGAATCAAGTCAATAGCACAATCACAGTCCCTATGCGGTGGAAGGGAACTGGACTTGGGCTCATCGAATACATCCTGAAAATCAGACAAAAACTCTGGAACTTCAGAAGAGGAGGAAGAGGAGATTGACATCACAGGAATGTCATTATGAACCCCCTGACAACCCCAACTAGTCACAGACATAGACTTCCAATCCAACACAGGATTATGTATCTGCAACCATGGAAAACCCAGCATAATAGCATCATGCAAATTATGCAACACCAGAAAATGACAATCTTCCTGATAGGCTGGCGCCATGCACATGGTCACCTGTGTCCAAAACTGGGGTTTATTTTTAGCCACAACACACCTCGCCACCCCAAGACAATATGGACTTGGTCCTCCTGGATGAGCAAGACACATAAGTGCCTTCTTGCTGCACTACCTGCAACATGACCCTTGGATTGTCAGAATCCGAAGTAATGCTGACTACTGGGTTTCCACACTCTTAGATCCCCGGTACAAAAGCAAATTTGGCGAAATAATTCCTGCCATAGAAAGGGATTCACGCATGCATGAGTATCAGCAGAGACTGTTACAGAATCTAACATCTGCTTTTCCACAAAGCACTAGTGGTGCACGTAGTCAATCTCTGAGTTCTAACTTGCCAACCGTGGGACTATCGAGTCATCACTCTAACCTTAACAGTAACATCGTATCTGGTGGTAACAACAATTTTTTCCAATCGTTTCAAGATTTTTTTAGACCATCCTTTGCAAGGCCACAGGAGACAAGAAGTCTGACGCACAGCCAATGCCTAGAGAGGATGGTACAAGAGTATCTCCAAGTTAACATCGATGCCATGACTGTGGAACTGGACCCTTGCTCATTTTGGGCTTCCAATCTTGAAAAATGGCCTGAGCTCGCCACTCACGCCTTGGAGATCTTGTCGTGCGCCGCAGCCAGCGTTCTCTCTGAACGTGTGTTCAGCGCTGCTGGTGGTGTGCTGACAGATAAGTGCACGCGGCTGTCCAGTGACAATGTAGACAGACTAACGTTCATCAAGATGAACAAATCCTGGATCCGCAAGGACTTTTCTACCCCTGTGTCATCTTGGGGAAACTAAAAGCTTGATGATTTTTGAAAATCACCTCACCAACCGTTTTAAAAAACTCTGGTGAAATTGATGCCACTTAAGTGGTGTCTGTGGCTGAATTTTTTGAAAAAATGGAGACTCTTTTATTTAGTCCCCTTGCTGAGTTTTACATGACTTTGCCATCGTCAATTCCAGGTGGGTGGGGTCGTCTGCAGAGTTGTTTACTCATACTATGGCCTGGGATTCAGAGGTCTGCTCCAAAGCTTCAGTGTCTGCTAGTCAGCAGAGTAGCCCCAGACACCCACCGCCTGTTTACCTAAGTACTATTTTTAACGGCATCTAGCCCAGGAAATCCTTTTGGGCCTAGTAGAATTTAGTGCTACTCAGCAGCATACCCCACCCATGAAGCAAGCTACACCACCTGTTTACCTAACTACTATTTTGTAACGGCATCTAGCCCATGAAATCCTTTTGGGCCTAGTAGAATTTAGTGCTACTCAGCAGCATACCCCACCCATGAAGCAAGCTACACCACCTGTTTACCTAAGTACTATTTTTAACAGCATCTGGCCCAGGAAATCCTTTTGGGCCTAGTAGAATTTGGTGCTACTCAGCAGCTTACCCCACACATGAAGCAAGCTACACCACCTGTTTACCTAAGTACTATTTTTTAACGGCATCTGGCCCAGGAAATCCTTTTGGGCCTAGTAGAATTTGGTGCTCCTCAGCAGCGTACCCCACCCATGAAGCAAGCTACACCACCTGTTTACCTAACTACTATTTTGTAACAGCATCTAGCCCAGGAAATCCTTTTATGCCTAGCAGAATTTGGTGCTACTCAGCAGCATACCCCACCCATGAAGCAAGCTACACCGCCTGTTTACCTAAGTACTATTTTGTAACAGCATCTAGCTCAGGAAATCCTTTTGGGCCTAGTAGAATTTAGTGCTACTCAGCAGCGTACCCCACCCATGAAGCAAGCTACACCGCCTGTTTACCTAAATACTATTTTGTAATGGCACCTAGCCCAGGAAATCCTTTTGGGCCTAGTAGAATTTAGTGCTACTCAGCAGCGTACCCCACTTATGAAGCAAGCTACACCGCCTGTTGATCTAATTACTAATTTTTAACTGCATCTAGCCCAGGAAATCGTTTTGTACTTAATAGCATTTTGTGATAATCAGCACAGTACCCCACCCATGAAGCAAGCTACACCGCCTGTTTACCTAAGTACTATTTTTAATGGCATCTAGCCCAGGAAATCCTATTGGGCCTAGTAGAATTTGGTGCTACTCAGCAGTAGTGTTGAGCGATACCGTCCGATACTTGAAAGTATCGGTATCGGAAAGTATCGGCCGATACCGGCAAAGTTTCGGATCCAATCCGATACCGATACCCGATACCAATACAAGTCAATGGGACTCAAGTATCGGACGGTATTCCTGATGGTTCCCAGGGTCTGAAGGAGAGGAAACTCTCCTTCAGGCCCTGGGATCCATATTAATGTGTAAAAGAAAGAATTAAAATAAAAAATATTGCTATACTCACCTCTCCGACGCAGCCTGGACCTCACCGAGGGAACCGGCAGCGTTGTTTGCTTAAAATTCGCGAGTTTACTTCCTTACGTGAAGTCCCGGCTTGTGATTGGTCGCGTGCCGCCCATGTGGCCGCGACGCGACCAATCACAGCAAGCCGTGACGTAATTTCAGGTCCTTCAGGATTTTAAAATTACGTTCTGGCTTATGATTGGTCGCGTCGCGGTCACATGGGCGACGCGACCAATCACAAGCCGTGACGTCACGGGAGGCTGGACACGCGCGCATTTTAAAATGCGCGCGTGTCCTGCCTCCCGTGACGTCCCGGCTTGTGATTGGACGCGTCGCCCATGTGGCCGCGACGCGACCAATCACAGCAAGCCGTGACGTAATTTTAGGTCCTTCAGGATTTTAAAATTACGTTCTGGCTTGTGATTGGTCGCGTCGCGGTCACATGGGCGACGCGACCAATCACAAGCCGTGACGTCACGGGAGGCTGGACACGCGCGCATTTTAAAATGCGCGCGTGTCCAGCCTCCCGTGACGTCACGGCTTGTGATTGGTCGCGTCGCGACCAATCATAAGCCAGAACGTAATTTTAAAATCCTGAAGGACCTAAAATTACGTCACGGCTTGCTGTGATTGGTCGCGTCGCGGCCACATGGGCGACGCGACCAATCACAAGCCGGGACGTCACGGGAGGCAGGACACGCGCGCATTTTAAAATGCGCGCGTGTCCAGCCTCCCGTGACGTCACGGCTTGTGATTGGTCGCGTCGCCCATGTGACCGCGACGCGACCAATCATAAGCCAGAACATAATTTTAAAATCCTGAAGGACCTGAAATTACGTCACGGCTTGCGTCGCGGCCACATGGGCGGCACGCGACCAATCACAAGCCGGGACTTCACGTAAGGAAGTAAACGCGCGAATTTTAAGCAAACAACGCTGCCTGTTCCCTCGGTGAGGTCCAGGCTGCGTCGGAGAGGTGAGTATAGCAATATTTTTTATTTTAATTCTCTCTTTTACACATTTTTACATTAATGTTGTTTCGATACCGATACCCGATACCACAAAAGTATCGGATCTCAGTATCGGAATTCCGATACCCGCAAGTATCGGCCGATACCCGATACTTGCGGTATCGGAATGCTCAACACTACTCAGCAGCGTACTTCACCCATGAAGGAAGCTACACCGCCTGTTTACCTAACTACTATTTTGTAACGGCATCTAGCCCAGGAAATCCTTTTGGGCCTAGTAGAATTTAGTGCTACTCAGCAGCGTACCCCACCCATGAAGCAAGCTACACCGCCTGTTTACCTAACTAATATTTTGTAACGGCATCTGGCTCAGGAAATCCTTTTGGGCCTAGTAGCAATTTATGCTACTCAGCAGAGTACCCCACGCATGAAGCAAGCTACACCGCATTCTTTCTTTCTCAATCTAACCCCTCGGCTCTGGGGTGTCCACTCTCCCTCCAGCTCTCTCCTTCTCACAGGTGGACTACCGCGTGTTTTCACACTGTGGCGAATCTTTTGGGCCCAGGCATAAGAAGTCGTCGAGGTAATGGAGAATATGTGCCGCCTTACAAACGTCCATGACGACCCATTTGAGGAAGTAACTAAACACCTCAAATAGTGAGCAGGATATGGAGCACCCCATGGGCAAACAGCGATCTATGTAGTACGCTCCTTCACAGAAGCAGCCCAATGGGAGGACACTATTCGGAGGCACAGGTAGTAACCGGAATGCAACCTCAATGTCTGTTTTGGCCATTAGGGTGCCCCTTACCAACTTCTTGACCCGCCTGATTGCCTCGTCAAAGGAGGTACACTACATAGTACTGTACTTGGTTCCGCGTCGATGTTGTCGTTTACTGACCTGCCCCTTGGATATGACAAATAGTGGATTAGTCTGAATGTATTGGGTTCATTTTTTGGCACAACTCCCAATGGGGGTACCACTACATCTTCTAAGGAAAGTGTTCTGAATGGACCCGCCGCCATTCCACTTAAAGATATTTCTTTTTTTCTTTTTTTTGTCAAGACGTCTGGGTGTTGGTAGAGTGAGTTTAGATTTTTACTCCAGCCTTTCTTGATTTTAGAAGGGCATGACATGCCTATATCTGTGTCTCCTCCTCCTTTTACTCCTCCACCTCTTTTTTTTTTGCATGACTATATGTAGTTGTGACTTTTCCATGTGTTTGTTGTGTCTTCTGAGCAGTTTGTCAGCTTTTGGACACCTTTTAAGGTGTTTTCTATGTGTTTTCCATGTGTTTGTATGTGTTTGTGTTTGCCTGCCATTAGTTTCAATGGGGTTCGACGGTGTTCGTCGAACACGCCCCTGTTCGACGAACCGAACCCCAACACTAGGGAGGTGGCTCATCTCTAGTTCTTACTCATAGTATGAGAATTTTTTTTCTCTTCTTGGACGTGCTGCTGGATGACTTTACCATTGATTGGATACCCACTTACAGCCGACTCAAGTCTTCATCCATTCACATTCCACTGGGATCAGTCCATTGCATTAGATTATAGGTGAGCTGAAAAGTTGCTTTTTGTTTTGTTTTTCCCTTCACAAGTTTTGGGGCTTAGTAATTAGTATCCTCCAAGGGTCTCTTTTAAAGTTGAGAGTGTCTCTTAGTTAAATTCACTCATTTCAGAGTGGAAACTCGATTGCTATCAAATAAACTTGATGTGAATTTACTCGGGAAGAGGTTAAAAAAAGTCTTATACTCACCTTCCCACAGCTACTCCCTATACCGAGCCCCCCAGCTTCCCGATTGGCTTTTCTATCGACTGTCTTCTATCTTCTTTCCAGCTGGGTCTTTTATTCACTTGGCCCCAAATCATCATGCCGGGCATGATCCATTTCATAAATGTACGACATGCGGCATGGGTCAATGCAGATCCGACGCACGTCATTGACCCAACTGGAAGGAAGATGGAAGATAGAAGAATGGTGATGGAAGATAGAAGTGTTGAGTGGAGGAGGGCTGATACAAGGTGAGTATGCATTTTTTTCTTTTAAACCCTCCTCAGCCCTCTATAATACAGCAAAATGGTGGCCAGCAGCCCAAAACAAATAATAAAGAAAATACAGTAGATTGTGATGAATCCAAATTTATTTTTATACTATTTAAGGTTAAATCAATTCACCTCAAATAGATTTGCTCACCTCTAATCTCTTTATAAGTCACAGGCTAAGAAAAAGTAACCGATGACCTGGAAAAAAGGATAATGTATCCAACTTTGCTTGAGATGGCAGTGACCGACAGTATTTTGAAATGGAGCATTTTGTAAGATATATTATGCAGATACTCTTGGAGCAAAAGACTACAAAACAGACTATAAAAAATACTAAATAGGCAGTAGTTTAGTGAAAGAAATTGGATTATAGTGTTCCTTTTGTAACACCGTTAAGGTATATGCCCACACTTGTGCTTTCCGCTTGTCATATAGCAGCCTTTTCCAGATGTGAAATCTTATTTTATTGTTGTACAGAGATAACTGAACTTATCACATGTCAGGAGCATGCTCAAAATGACCCACTGGACTTCTAGATGACCTACCATTACTGTTAGTTCCTATAATGAGTATGACTGATTGGACGTTGCATTCAATATTCACTATATATTATGCTATTGAAAAGAAGATGAAAGGACAATTTCTGAAGTCCACAGATTTGTACAAGTGCCTAGATTTGAAAAAGAAGAATATATGTCTTATTTCAAAATGGTACAATTTTGTGACTTCTGATAATAAAGTCATTTTCAATAATAGCTCAATTTTTCTATTTTCCATCTTCTTTGAAAAATATCTTTCTTCCATTTTCTTTTTTTCTGCTCTAAACTAAGATATTTGTGTACATGTGTAAGAAGAAGGATCGGGCCGTGGGGACCTGTTCTGTGCCGGGTCTGGAACTGTCAGGTCTGTCTCCTCTGTTGTCCGGGGGAAAACTTAAGAGACCAGACAAACCTTTACATCTGGAAGCAGGGGGTGTGGCTAAGTGGTTGCAGCCTCAGCATGCGCGGAAGCAGTCAGTCTTGGCAGGCAGCGCACAGCAGAGAGAAGTGAGTGCTCTGCCCCTTCGAGCACGGGTGCAGAGCAGGCCTGCGCCCGAGCATCCCCACTGCCACTAGCTGAGTCTGGGAGGGAGGAGAGACACGCAGTACGCCCACAAAGTACGTCACCACAAAGCAGGGTGCTAAACGCTCTGGGTCCGTGAGTACCGCACACGTTCTGCCTAAGAGAGACTCATTGTGGGACTGTAAGTTGGGCCCTGATTCCCCCGTGTATGTCCACCGGTGTACATTGGACCTGGACAGTGTTGAGGCCCATACATTCTTGACTGCATCAATATATGGACTAGTGGCTCAGCAGAAGGAACCGGAGACCAATTGTTGCTACCAGAAGATAGATCCTCGTTACCCATAGGACCTCATTACACTAGCTCCGAGCCCGCTGTCTAACATCCGCACATACGCTGTTTGTTTTGGTTCGGCCATCTTTGGGCACCCATAATTACTTCTTTCACTCATGCGCTCTAACCTCATTTCTGCTATGACCACTAACGCATGCACATGAGTAGTGAGCTCTATTTCTCAGTGCTGGTAGAGCCCGACGCTATCTGGCTGCACAGATTCTGTGTTGATTAACATTCGTGCATGCGCTGTTTGTTCTGGTTTGGTCATCTTTGGGCACCCATTATCAACTTCCTACTTCATATACCATCCAAGTGTGTAATGTTCGGCACTCACACATGCGCTGTTCGTTGTAGGCGCGGCCATGTTACTGCACACATGAATCACTTTCTGCACCACAGTTGACTTCCGGGACCGTGGTTTCCAGCGCTATACCATCCAGGCCGCTTTATTCATCTCCTCAGCTGATAGAGATTCTACTAATTAGGTGCGATATATATACAGTATATACATCATGAGTCCAACCTTCTCACCACTCCTACCCCTGACGAAGCCATCTTAGTGGCGACACGCATTGGGTCCTTGACGCCCCCTGGACTTATGGTTTGCACCAACCCTGGTCATGTTATTTAAGCTCTCTCTTATTTCCATCTGCAGGACTAATTTTAGTGTTTGATTTTCTATGCATGTCCCCATCTTGGGTTTAAGGCATTTTTTGCCGCTTATTGCACCTGAGTTATATGTTATCACATTAGGCTATATGCCTTTGGTCTTCCGTTTCAGCATGGTGCATATGGATACTGAGATTGTCCTAATTTGTTTCCAATTACAGTGTTCATGACTTCACATTGAACCTGCATTCTCAGGGTATGGTTTATATTATATCAGTAAGTGCTTTGGCTTCACTCTCATAATCATTATACAAGGAATTTGGTTGCTGTATGGTTATGATAATCAATCAGGAATCAGATTTAACTATGTAATCTGAGTATTACATCCTCATTGAGGCCTTTGGCATTTGTGTCTGTGAGTGTTCATGCACTTGTACATGTTATCAACAGCACCATAGCTGTGTTTCATATATGTTCCATGTGTTAGTACACAAGTGGACAGTACACACAAATATTTGTGTGATCATTCTCTTTTCAGCTATCCTCTGGTTATATAGTCCATCATGTAGAAGTTCTTCTCATGTATACAACATTGTGTTATGACTCAGCGTACAGTTTTTGCAGCATAATTGTTCCATGTTCAGAGTAATTCAATTTGGTAACCTTCTAGATGTTGATAACATTATATGTATTAGGTGTGTTCATGTCCAGGGGGCTCAACCCCGATTTGGGGTATTTGTCACTTGTTTTTAAATGTTTTTAAATTTGGTGTGTTTTTGGACTTTAATAAAGATTTGTATTTTTGCACAATTTTTTGGTGGTCCCTAGATTATAGTATGCCTCTTCTTCTCGTTAGTCTAAATTCCATGTTGACATACTCCAGGTAGATTCCTTATATTCATTTTGGTTGATGGTGCCCTCTGCCTTCTTTCTTCACACAAAGCAGGGTGCCAAACGCTCTGGGCCCGTGAGTACCACGTACGTTCTGCCTAAGAGAGACTCATTGTGGGACTGTAAGTTGCGTCCTGATTCCCCCGTGTATGTACACCGGTCTACGTTGGACCCGGACAGTGTTGAGGCCCATACATTCTTGACTGCATTAATATATGGACTAGGGGCTCAGCGAAAGGTACCGGAGACCAACTGCTGCTACAAGAAGATGGATCATCATTATCCATAGGACCTCATGAGACCAACTCTGCGCTCGCCATTGTGGGCGCCATCTTCGACTCAGTAAAATCCATGACCCGAGGACCAATCCACACACTAAGTTAACCAAGATAACTGCTGTTGTTTCATTCACTGTCCTTTAACCCTGCATATAATCACCTATTTCCCCATTTAAGCTGTTTATCTCCCTGCATGGAGTTTTCAACTGTTCAATTAAAGTCATTAACCCTTGCTCTGCCTCTTGTGCCTCACTGCATCCCGTAACCTGCTCACATATGTATGATGTGTAGGATATCTATATAGATAGATTAGATAGATAGATAGATAGATAGATAGATAGATAGATAGATAGATAGATAGATAGATAGATAGATCTATGTGCATACACAGATGGAGTTCTCGGCACCAAGATCTTGGGAGATGAAATCTCAGCGCTGAGATCTCCCAATATCTCCATCTGCGCATGCGCCGCCCCCAGCCGCCAGCCATTTTCCCGGAGTCAAGTCCACCGTATAGGAAACCATGTCACTGCGGGGGCTCTGGGCTTTCACAAGATTGTTGGCAGAGCCCCCGCAGCACCAGACACCTGCAGCACTGGACACCAGCAGCATCGGACACCCGCAGCGGCACGCCACACTGCACATATGAACACACCCTCATCCTGCAACGCTCCATCTTTCCTCCTCCAGCAGCGACCGTGGGACCCCGCTTCAATGCAGCCACCACCCCCGGTAAGCAATAAGATAAGCAAAAAAATGTTGGGGCTACAAGAGCCCAGTCAGCTCACCAACAGAAACAGGAGCACGTGAACTCGTCCTGACCCAGACGTAGCTTTAGCTGAAGACGTGAAAAATGTGAAGATAGTTCCAGCTCCTTATGATTAAAAAGTCCTTTATTGATCCATCAAATATAAAATGATCCCTGCACAAAAGAGAATGTGAACAAGCGACAAAACCTGCTAACAGTGACGCATTTCGATCTGTACGATCTTCATCATGGCTATCTATACAAGAGTGCTAAGGGAGTATATGTATAATTCATTGACCTATCAAAATGAAAACCCCCGATCACATGATCTGATCGCAGGTCCTAATACACAAAAGTACCAGAAATATAATAACATTAAAACAGCACAATTAAATTAAAATTTCAACAGTAATGATACATAATTTTGTTCCTTTTATTAAGTCCCAAAGGCAACCTAGTTTGTAAATTGTAAATCCAATACGCCTCCCTTGTGAGGAGGCGTCTCTGAATGTCTCCTCCACGGACAATCCCTTGAATGGACATAGCAGAGGTATTCCCCCAATGGCAGGTTACAAAATGTCTTGCGACCATGGATACATTCCTATTGATGGTACTAAAATTAGTAATGTCTCTCAAGTGTTCCGATATTCTGATTTTTAGTTTCCTAGTGGTGCATCCTACATACGCAACTTTACATTCCTTGCAACTAATTTTATACACCACATTCTCAGAATGACAGTTTATAAACTCTTTAATATTAAATTCTTTTGTGTTATCAGAATTAGTGAATGTTTTGCTAATTGTGGGTGCAAGTACTGCAAGCCGTAGTGCCGCACTTATAGAATCCCTTACAATACAGCCACGTTAGAGATTTCGGTTTAGATAGAAATAGACCGGGTGAAATTATGTTACCAATTGTTGGGGTTCTACGGGCAACTACATTAATTCCTTTACTTAAAATTTTAGCGGTCTCCTCATCTTCCAGTAATATAGGTAATCGCTTATATTTAATGGACTTAATATCTGCAAATTGCGGGCTAAATTGGAGACAAACAAATGTTTTTTCTTTTCTCTTTTCCCTGTTTGTCCTATTCTTAGTATTCTGTTTTAACAAATTAACCCTTCCTTTTTTGTCCACTATATTGCGAGCCCTATTCAGACACCACTTGGGGTATTTACGTCTCATCAATTTATTTTCAAGAGTGTCAAATTCCTTAATCCTATCCTCATCCTTATTGCAATTCCTCTTAAGTCTTGTAAATTCCCCTATTGGTATTGACTTTATTGTGTGTGCAGGGTGGCTGCTTTTGGCATGTAAAACCGTATTGCCACTAATAGGCTTTGTATATGTTTTACTATTTATTATCTCCCCTCCAATCCCATTTAATTCCAAATCCAAATTTACGTTATCTGATTCCTATCATATCTGTGGGTAAACTTTATGCCACACGCATTATCATTGATGTATTCCATAAATTTAGGTATGGCAGATACATCGCCGCCCCAAATGATGAGGACATCGTCGATGTATCTGCCATACCACACAAGATCTGCCAGATGCGGATTATCCGCTGAATAAATATACTCTTTCTCCCAAAATGACATGGTTAAATTTGCCATCGACGGGGAGTATCTCGCTCCCTTGGGTACTCCTGCCTTCTGCGCAAAGATAGCATTATCAAAAGAAAAAATATTGTGTTTAAAAAGAAAAAAAGTGACCTGCAAAGCAAAATCAATAAGATCCTGTGAATATAAATTGGAGGCAACAAGGTGAAACCATAGTGCTCTCATAGCTAAATCGTGAGGAATACATGTGTATAGGGAAGCAACGTCACAACATAACCATGAAAATCCATCATGCCATAATTTTTTCTTAGGACTTCTTTTGAGTCTTTGATATGGCCTGGTGATCTAATTACTATAGGTTGCAAAAGCGAATCCACCCATTCACAAAGATGTTCGGTCATAGAGCCCATGCCAGAGACTATGGGTCTCATAGCCAATGGTCCATCCTTATGTACTTTCAGTAAACCGTACAATATAGGTAATATAGGTAATACAGGAGAAGGTACAAAGAGATAGTCAGCTTGTTTTTTGGACAATACTCCCAAATTGAGACGTTCTTTAATTATTTTTTCTTATTTTATCGTTATACTCTTTAGTGGGATTTTTCTTCAGTTTTTCATAAGTTTTATTATCCGCCAACATTTCCTGCATTTTATCTCTGTAGTCATTTTCATTCATGACAACTATCATACCTCCTTTATCACTTTTTTTTAAAACAACATTTTTCATTTCCTTTCAAACACACAGAGCTTTTCTTTGTTTCGCTGTCAAATTATTGTGATCTCTTCCTGGAGGTTTAGAACTTAGTTCATCTTTTAATTTTTTCAGATCTTTTTCTATAAGTTCCTGAAACCTATCCATACTATCCACCCTCGTTTGTATTGGGTAGAAATAAGGATTTCTTGACTTAAAGGTTTTAGATTGATTTTCTTTGTTCCCACTTTCTTCTTGTTCTGAAAACAAATCATGTAAACACACAAGTGCAACCTGGTCCCTAAAATCCAACTCTTCATATTCATTAACAATAGCATTTATTTCTTCCATGTGTATTTCAGTTTTATATTTCAAAAAATGTTTTTTTACAGTCAAATTCCGAATAAATTTGTTAATATCTAAGATTGTCATGAATAGATTGAAGTTAGTATCAGGAGCAAAATTGAGACCAAGCGCAAGTACATCCAATTGATCTTTTGTCAGTATTTGAGAGGACAGATTAACAACATTAAATTCTTCAGTTACTGATGTTTCTTCCTTTTGTGGCATGTGACCATGTATGGTATTTTTTATGTTTCCTCCCGCCTCTTCTCTTACGTTTTTTGAAAACTGACTCTGATTTCATTGGTGTTGCTTTCTACAGAGACGTCCAATATACTGGCACTGGTATCCGAAGAATCTGGGTCAGAGGACAAAAAGCTAACCTGTGTTCTGTTGGTTGATTTTTTTACCAGCTGGTTTATTTTTGAGAATTGATCTTGGTGATCTATAGGGTTTATCCCAGAGACCTCAGTCATATACCGTATTTTCCGGCGTACAAGACGACTTTTTAACCCCTGAAAATCTTCTTAAAAGTCGGGGGTCGTCTTGTACGCTGGGAATCGCCTTGTACGCCGGGTGTATATGGTGGGTGGGGGGGGGAGTGATCCTGATGACGACGAGGGGGCGTCTCACAGGAAAGTGAGTATCCCCCATTACCTTATCATAGCGCTGCAGCGTGGGGTCTCTGTGCTGGGAGCGGCGGCTGCTGTGCTGTGGTGCGGCGGCTCCTCTTCTGCAGTGTGGGGCCTCTGGTGCTGTGGGGCGGTGGCGGCGGCGGTGTATCTTCATGCAGTCGGGGCTCCTCCGGCATCTCAGCCTGGAAGCCCCGCCGGCAACTCCATCGGTACAATGCGCTGGCCTCCGGGAAAATGGCCGCTGCTTAGATTCAGATCTCGTGTCCCGAGATTTCGGGACGAGATCTGAATCTGAGCATGCGCAGCCCCCAGCGGCCGGGCCACCGCATCGCACCTATTGAGCTGCCTCCGGGAAAATGGCCGCTGCTCAGATTCAGATCTCGTCTCCCGAGATCTCGGGACGAGATCTGAATCTGAGCAGCGGCCATTTTCCCGGAGGCCACCTGACCGCATTGTACCGATGGAGTTGCCAGCGGGGCTTCCAGTCTTTGAGATGCCGGAGGAGCCCCGACTGCATGAAGATACGCCGCCGCCACCGCCCCACAGCACCAGAGGCCCCACACTGCAGAAGAGGAGCCGCCACAGCACAGCACAGCAGCCACCGCTCCCAGCACAGAGACCCCACGCTGCAGCGCTATGATAAGGTAATGGGGGATACTCACTTTCCTGTGAGACGCCCCCTCGTCCTCATCAGGATCACTCCCCCCCCCCCAAAAGGCACATATTCACCGGCCCTATAAGATGACATACGGTGTATAAGAAGACCCCCAACTTTTAAGAAGATTTTATTTTTTAACTGGTAAAGTTGGGGGGTCGTCTTATACGCCCAGTCGTCTTATACGCCGGAAAATACGGTACTTTGTCAGTGACATAATCATTGGTGTCCCTCTCAAATTTTCTTTTCTTGCGATTCATGATATCTGTTTCTAATGCGGCAACATTCTCCTTCATTTTTAATAAATATGTTTCATAATTTGGTGCAAGTTTAAATTCATCTAGGCTGATGTTCTTTTCCTCTATATTTTTCTGTACTTCCACAATTTTGGACTCATTATACTTGATTGGTAGCCTCATTAAATTCAGAGAGCAATTTGCTAAAATTGAATTCTACTTTTTCTGAAATTCATCATTATATATGACTGTGGGTATATTTATAGTGCTTTGGAACAAAGCACTATATTGTAATCCGAACGTGGTTAACTTCTTCTTATTCTTCTTATTATTATTATACAGTCCGCAATTAATGCGGCCCGAACCGCTGCACTCACAGACTCCAGTGAGGCGTCATTTCGAAGCTAGCGTCCACGAGAGGTGTGCTAAGTATTTTTCGTATCGATCCGATTTGTAGTTTTGGCGCAATTTGCATTTGAAAACTTTTTTCCCCTCATTGGAATGCATTGTCTCAATGTATTTCAATAGGGAAATTTTCCCATAGGGTTATAATGGTCTGATTTCTGAGGCAATTTGAAATGTAACTGCCACCTGGGCTGATTAGCTCATTGATATGCGCAGTCAGAACCAGTTACTATGCCAACGCCTACAAACTCTACATGACCCCACCAGGACACAGTTTTGTCAGATAATATCAGCTCTTAAAGTGACCCGCCCACCAAATTGGACCCAGAGTGACCCCGCCCACCAAATCGGACCCAGAGTGACCCCGCCCACCAAATCGGACCCCGAGTGGCCCCGCCCACCAAATCGGACCCCGAGTGGCCTCGCCCACCAAATCGGACCCAGAGTGACCCCGCCCACCAAATCGGACCCAGAGTGACCCCGCCCACCAAATCGTACCCTGAGGTGCCCCGCCCACCAAGTCGGACCCAGAGTGACCCCGCCCACCAAATCGGACCCAGTGACCCCACCCACCAAATCGGACCCAGAGTGACCCCGCCCACCAAATCGGACCCAGAGTGGCTCCGCCCACCAAATCGGACCCAGAGTGACCTCGCCCACCAAATCGGACCCAGAGTTACCCCGCCTACCAAATCGGACCCAGAGTGACCCCGCCCACCAAATAGGACCCTGAGGTGCCCAGCCCACCAAATTGGACCCTGAGGTGCCCCACCCACCAAATCAGACCCAGAGTGGCTGTGCCCACCAAATCGGACCCAGAGTGACCCCGCCCACAAAATCTGACACAGAGTGACCCCGCCCACCAAATCGGACCCAGAGTGACCCCGCCCACCAAATCGGACCCAGAGTGACCCTGCCCACCAAATTGGACCCAGAGTGACCCCGCCCACCAAATCGGACCCTGAGGTGCCCAGCCCACCAAATCAGACCCTGAGGTGCCCAGCCCACCAAATCAGACCCTGAGGTGCCCAGCCCACCAAATCGGACCCTGAGTGACCCCGCCCACCAAATCGGTCCCTGAGGTTCCCCGCCCACCAAATCGGACCCAGAGTGGCTCCGCCCACCAAATCAGACCCAAAGTGACCCCGCCTACCGAATTGGACCCAGAGTGACCCCACCCACCGAATCGGACCCAGAGTGACAATGCCCACCGAATCGGACCCAGAGTGACTCCGCCCACTGAATCGGACCGAGTGACCCCGCCCACCGAATCGGACCCAGAGTGACCGCGCAAACCGAATCGGACCCAAAGTGACCATGCCCACCGAATCGGACCTAGATTTACCCCGCCCACAAAATCAGACCCAGAGTAACTCCGCCTACCAAATCAGACCACCTGAGGGGCACCCAAGTGTGAAAGTCTTGCAGGGGCAGCCTGGGCACCATTCCAAAGCACTATCTGTAGTTCCTTCAGGAAATACCCATCTAGTTTTAATTCTGAGACCCCTTGGAATCATTTCCTTCGCCAAGTAATTCTGTAATGTTGTGTGATTCCACCATAATCTCAGTTCCATTTTAGCAAGTCTCTCAGCTTCCATCAATAGTGTTGCCAAATTAGCATCATCATTAGCACTAGCAACAGCACAGCCAAACACCTTGGCTGCTTTATGCGATCTGTCCATAGATTGTAACATAATTGGAGACAAAGGAACAAAATTACAATTCGCTGTTCACATTGACAAAAACAAGTTCAGTGCGGGAAGAAGGTGTTGGGAGACAACGACTCGGTCAGAGTTAAATAGTAAATATGCAAAAAAATGTAGGGGCTACAAGAGCCCAGTCAGCTCACCAACAGAAACAGGAGCACGTGAACTCGTCCTGACCCAGACATAGCTTTAGCTGAAGACGTGAAAAATGTGAAGATAGTTCCAGCTCCTTACGATTATAAAAAGTCTTTTATTGATCCATCAAATATAAAATGATCCCTGCACAAAAGAGAATGTGAACAAGCAACAAAACCTGCTAACAGCGACGCGTTTCGATCTGTACGATCTTCATCATGGCTATCTATACAAGAGTGCTAAGGGAGTATATGTATAATTCATTGACCTATCACAATGAAAACCCCCGATCACATGAGCTGATCGCAGGTCCTAATACACAAAAGTACCAGAAATATAATAACATTAAAACAGCTCTTGTAGCCCCGACATTTTTTTGCTTATTTACTATTTAACTCTGACCAAGTCGTTGTCTCCCAACACCTTCTTCCCGCACTGAAATTGTTTTTGTCAATGTGAACAGCGAATTGTAATTTTGTTCCTTTGTCTCCAATTATGTTACAATCTATGGACAGATCGCTTAAAGCAGCCCAGGTGTTTGGCTGTGCTGGTGCTAGTACTAATGATGATGCTAATTTGCCAACACTATTGGTGGAAGCTGAGAGACTTGCTAAAATGAAACTGAGATTATGGTGGAATCACACAACATTACAGAACTACTTGGCAAAGGAAATGATTCCAAGGGGTCTCAGAATTAAAAAAAATACCCACAGTCATATATAATGATGAATTTCAGAAAGACTGGAATTAAATTTTAACAAATTGCTCTCTGAATTTAATGAGGCTACTAATCAAGTATGATGAGCCCAAAATTGTGGAAGTACAGAAAAATATAGAGGAAAAGAACATCAGCCTAGATGAATTTAAACTTGCACCAAATTATGAAACATTTTTATTAAAAATGAAGGAGAATGTTGCAGCATTAGAAACAGATATCATGAATCGCAAGAAAAGAAAATTTGAGGGGGATACCAATGATTATGTCACTGACAAAGTATATGACTGGGGTCTCTGGGATAAACCCTATAGATCACCAAGATCAATTCTCAAAAATAAACCAGCTCATAAAAATCAACCAACAGAACACAGGTCAGCTTTTTGTCCTCTGACCCAGATTCTTCGGATACCAGTGCCAGTATATTGGACGTCTCTGTAGAAAGCAACACCAATGAAAACAGAAAGAGTCAGTTTTCAAAAAACGTAAGAGAAGAGGCGGGAGGAAACATAACAAATCACATATACAAGGTCACACGCCACAAAAGGGAGAAACATCAGTAACTGAAGAATTTAATGTTGTTAATCTGTCCTCTCAAATACTGACAAAAGATCAATTGGATGTACTTGCGCTTGGTCTCAATTTTGCTCCTGATACTAACTTCAATCTATTCATGACAATCTTAGATACTAACAAATTTATTCGGAATTTGACTGTAAAAAAATATTTTTTTAAAATTTAAACTGACATACACATGGAAGAAATAAATGCTATTGTTAATGAATATGAAGAGTTGGATTTTAGGGACCAGGTTGCACTTGTGTGTTTACATGATTTATTTTCAGAACAAGAAGAAAGTGGGAACAAAGAAAATCAATCTAAAACCTTTAAGTCAAGAAATCCTTATTTCTACCCAATACAAACGAGGGTGGATAGTATGGATAGGTTTCAGGAACTTATAGAAAAAGATCTGAAAAAATTAGAAGATGAACTAAGTTCTAAACCTCCAGGAAGAGATCACAATAATTTGACAGCGAAACAAAGAAAAGCTCTGTGTGATTTAAAGGAAATGAAAAATGTTGTTTTACAAAAAAAGTGATAAAGGAGGTATGATAGTTGTCATGAATGAAAATGACTACAGAGATAAAATGCAGGAAATGTTGGCGGATAATAAAACTTATGAAAAACTGAAGAAAAATCCCACTAAAGAGTATAACGATAAAATAAGTAAAATAATTGAAGAAGGTCTCAATTTGGGAGTATTGTCCAAAAAAACAAGCTGACTATCTCTTTGTACCTTCTCCTGTATTACCTATATTACCTATATTGTACGGTTTACTGAAAGTACATAAGGATGGACCATTGGCTATGAGACCCATAGTTTCTGGCATGGGCTCTATGACTGAACATCTTTGTGAATGGGTGGATTCGCTTTTGCAACCTATAGTAATTAGATCACCAGGCCATATCAAAGACTCAAAAGAGGTTTTAAGGATTTTTTCCAAAAAATTATAGCATGATGGATTTTCATGGTTATGTTGTGACGTTGTTTCCCTATACACATGTATTCCTCACGATTTAGCTATGAAAGCACTACAGTTTCACCTTGTTGCCTCCAATTTATATTTACAGGATCTTATTGATTTTGCTTTGCAGGTCACTTTTTTCTTTTGAAACACAATATTTTTTCTTTTGATAATGCTATCTTTGCACAGAAGGCAGGAGTGCCCATGGGAGCGAGATACTCCCCGTCCCTGGCAAATTTAACCATGTCATTTTGGGGGAAAGAGTATATTTATTCAGCGGATAATGCGCATCTGGCAGATCTTGTGTGGTATGGCAGATACATCGACGATGTCCTCATCATTTGGGGCAGCAATGTATCTGCCATGCCTAAATTTATGGAATACATCAATGATAATGCGTGTGGCATTAAGTTTACCCACAAATATGATAGGAATCAGATTACGTTTTCGGATTTGGAATTAAGTGGGATTGGAGGGGAGATAATAAATAGTAAAACATATACAAAGCCTATTAGTGGCAATACGGTTTTACATGCCAAAAGCAGCCACCCTGCACACACAATAAAGTCAATACCAATAGGGGAATTTACAAGACTTAAGAGGAATTGCAATAAGGATGAGGATAGGATTAAGGAATTTGATACTCTTGAAAATAAATTGATGAGACGTAAATACCCCAAGTGGTGTCTGAATAGGGCTCGCAATATAGTGGGAAAAAAGAAAGGGTTAATTTGTTAAAAGAGAATACTAAGAATAGAACAAACAGGGAAAAGAGAAAAGAAAAACCATTTGTTTGTCTCCAATTTAGCCCGCAATTTGCAGATATTAAGTCCATTATATATAAGCGATTACCTATATTACTGGAAAATGAGGAGACCGCTAAAATTTTACATAAAGGAATTAATGTAGTTGCCCGTAGAGTCCCAACAATTGGTAACATAATTTCACCCGGTCTATTTCTATCTAAACCGAAATCTCTAACGTGGCTGGATTGTAAGGGATTCTATAAGTGCGGCACTATGGCTTGCAGTACTTGCGCCCACAGTTTAATTAGCAAAACATTCACTAATTCTGATAACACAAAATAATTTAATATTAAAGAGTTTATAAACTGCCATTCTGAGAATGTGGTGTATAAAATTAGTTGCAAGGAATGTAAAGTTGCGTATGTAGGATGCACCACTAGGAAACTAAAAATCAGAATATCGGAACACTTGAGAGACATTACTAATTTTAGTACCATCAATAGGAATGTATCCATGGTCACAAGACATTTTGTAACCTGCCATTGGGGGAATACCTCTGCTATGTCCATTCAAGGGATTGTCCATCGAGGAGACATTCAGAGATGCCTCCTCACAAGGGAGGCGTATTGGATTTACAATTTACAAACTAGGTTGCCTTTGGGACTTAATAAAAGGAACGAAATTATGTATCATTACTGTTGAAATTTTAATTTAATTGTGCTGTATTAATGTTATTATATTTCTGGTACTTTTGCATATTAGGACCTGCGATCAGATCATGTGATCGGGAGTTTTCATTGTGATAGTTAAATGAATTATACATATACTCCCTTAGCACTCTTGTATAGATAGCCATGATGAAGATCGTACAGATCGAAACGCGTCGATGTTCGCAGGTTTTGTCGCTTGTTCACATTCTCTTTTGTGCAGGGATCATTTTATATTTGATGGATCAATAAAGGACTTTTTAATCGTAAGGAGCTGGAACTATCTTCACATTTTTCACGTCTTAAGCAATAAGATGCCTGGATTATAAGAAGCACCACCACCATTTTATTAAAAAAATATTTTTTTCCTATTTTTCTCCTCAAAATTTGGGGTGCGTCTTATAATCCGCAAAATACGGTATGTACTAGGGATATTGGGTTCAATGGTGTGGTGACTTGTGAGAGGGATTTAGTGAGTTATAACAGTTAGCTGTCTAGGGACTCAAAATACTTTCTTTGCTCCAATCACTGGCAATCTATGCTTGTCCTCTACTTACAAAAGGCTTGTATACATCAGAACTCAGCTATAGATCATTGGAAGAACATGGCCTGGCCTGATAAATCACATTTTCTATTGTATCATGTGGATGATCAGGAATGTATGCTTCTATTAATGGGGAAAAGGATGTCTCAATGATGCACTTTGAGAACAACCCAGCGGAGGCATATGATGCTCTGGGTAATAGCTTTACTTTCTTGTTAGATGACCAAAAATCTATCAAATTTCTGGTTGACACTGGTAGCTAGAAGGTTTGAGGTGGTCTTTAGTTGGAAAATGAAGAAACATCCAGCTCCCACTATCCAAATAAAATAATTAAAGACTTTAGTTAATATTCCACAAAAATATGAACAAGACACAGAGTGTAGATATGCTTTGCATCTTAGATCAATTATGACCCTTCTTCATGCCATGAAGAATCATAATCATAATGGATCTGAAATGTGTAGCATATCTACACTCTGCGTCTTATTCATATTTTTTGTGGACTTTTCAATTAAGCCTTCGATCATTTTATTTGGATGTTGGGAGTTGGATGTTTCTTTATTTTTCTCTCAGTACAGACACACCGTGTGATCTGTGCATCCGGAGGTGAATGAGATGCACTTTTCTTTACTATAGTATTTTTTGTTGGGTACCACTCAAAACAATATGGCAAAATACCATGGCACTCACTTAAAAATGCAATTAAAGTTTTATTGATAAGCTAGTGTGTGAGAATAGAAATTACAGCCAACATTATGGTTTGTCCCAGACCTTGATCATGACTTACAGCTCTGGCAAAAATTAAGAGACCACTGAAAAATGGTCAGTTTGTCTGATTTTTCTCTTTATAGGTATATTTTTGAGTCAAATGTAAATTGTTCTTTTAGTCTATAAACTTCTGACAACATGTCTCCGAATTTCCAAGCAATACCTTTTTTATTTCTTGTCTGAAAAAGAAAAATAGTCAAAACTAAAAAAAAACAAAAAACAGTTCTTTCAGATCTCAAATAATGCAAAGAAAACAAGTTAATTATAATTTAGAAACAACAATACTAATGTTTTAACTCAGGAAGAGTTCAGAAATCAATATTTTGTGGAATAACCATGATTTTTAATCACAGCTTTCATGCGACATGGCATGCTTTCCACCAGTCTTTCACACTGCTTTTGGCGCAAAAATGTAAGCAGTTCTTCTCTGTTTGATGGCTTGTGACTATCCATCATCCTCTTGATTATATTCCAGAGGTTTCCAATGGGGTTCAGGTCTGGAGATTGGGCTGCCCATGACAGGGTTTTGATGTGGTGGTCTCTTAATTTTTGCTAGAGCTGTATGCCTTATGGTACATAGCAGATACAAGAGCAGCCCCGGTTGGCTCCTATATTCCCATCTATTTGCATATTCTGCACACAACTTCCAATCCTCAAAGATCTCCTTCTCTACTTCCCTTTTTTCTCCTCTTCCCACAATGGCATACAAGATTTCTCCTGTGCATCTCCCCTACTTTGGAACTCTCTACCCCGACATATCAGACTCTCGCCTAACATGGAAACCTTCAAAAGGTACCTGAAGACCTACCTCTTCCAACAAGCCTACAACCTGCAGTAACCACCGAAGTGCTGCACGACCAGCTCTACCTTCACCTACTGTATCCTCACCCACCCTTGTAGATTGTGAGCCCTCGCGGGCAGAGTCCAGCCTCCTCCTGTACCAGTCAGTGACTTGTATTGTTTTAGATAATTATACTTGTTTTTGTTATGTATACCCCTTTTCACATGTAAAGTGCCATGGAACAAAAGGTGCTATAATAATAAATAATAATAATAATAATAATAATAATATGCTGACTTATCAATATAACTTTATTTTTGTGTTTAAGACTGTGAATAATAGTCTATGGAGGCCCTGTGTTTTGTGCATGCATGTACTGGCCTTTCGGACAGTTCCAGGTTGTTATAGATATTATTTTTGTGTTAACCAGTTTGCTGCAAGCTACTAACATATGTTACTAACATCAAAAGATACAGTACAGGCCAAAAGTTTGGACACACCTCATTTAAAGATTTTTCTGTATTTTCATGACTATGAAAATTGTACATTCACACTGAAGGCATCTAAACTATGAATTAACACATTAACACATGTACTTAACAAAAAAGTGTGAAAGTTCTTCTACTTTGAAGAACCTAGAATATAAGACATAATTTCAGTTGCTTCACACTTTTTTGTTAAGTATATAATTCCACATGTGTTAATTCATAGTTTTGATGCCTTCAGTGTGAATGTACAATTTTCATAGTCATGAAAATACAGAAAAATCTTTAAATGAGAAGGTGTGTCCAAACTTTTGGTCTGTACTGTATATAAAGGTAATTTTTCCACCTAAACCAAAAAAATAACATAAACAATGTTGACGATATTTTGCACTTTTGATTCATTTTATTTTATATAATTGATAAAGACGCGTAGTGAACGTTCTTTACACATTTTTTCATTCTTTTTATGATAGAAATTCTTTCTGAAGTTTATGAAGGACAAATATATGGTGAATGGTGATGAAACCCATAAAATGATTTTAATTGCTTATTTTATTTATGTTTATAATAAGCTTGGAAGAGAGGCACCACATTTACAATAAGTGTCTATTGCTTGGCAGGAACATCTGTAGCAATTGTTATCATAAGATAATATGATTCACATTTATCCCAAATATACAGCATAAACCACTTCCAAAATTCATGTGGTCAAGAGCATGGAGTTTTGGGGAAGTAGTTAAATGTTAAAGCATATAATGACATAATGTTGGTTTTAATTCAATAATTTGCTTAAAAATCTGACTAAGGGTATGTGCACACGATGCAGATTTAGTGCAGAATTGGTGCAGAACTGCAGCAGATTTTTCTGGTGCAGAAACGCTGCAGAACTGCACTGTGATTTACAGTACAATGTAAATCAATGTGAAAAAAAAAAGCTGTGCACATGGTGCAGAAAAATCTTTTGTGCGTTTCTGCAGCGTTTCTGCACCCCTCCATTAATAGAAATCTGCAGTGGTAAAATCTGCACAAAAACGCATAAAAAACGCACTAAAAACGCATAAAAAAACACATAAAAAATGCACCTTCGGATTCTGCCAGGAGATGCAGATTTAGTGCAGAAAATTCTGCACCACATTTCCTACGTGTGCACATAGCCTAAGAGTTTACCAATAATAAATATACTAAAGAAGCCTGTCGGGGACACACAGTGAATGCCATACACTGGAGGATTGTGCTTACAGCATTTAAAATATATCCATAAATTATAGCCATACATTCATATATTTCTATACTCATATTTTTTGTATATATTTAGGTCATTCCTTTCCAAAAAGGTCAAGCTTCCCCAACCAGTGCAGGTTTATGTGAAAAAATGGATGCCATACAAATATAATCCATATGGCCTCAATTTCTAACACCCTACAGTAATGGTGTGAAACCTATAAAGACCTTTATAAATACCTATCTTTAAACCCTAACCACTTCTGTATTTAGCTTTATTATTCAATTCCCTACACTTCTCCCTATCTAACTAATCGCAAAATGTGCTTTTTTTTAACATTACCTTTTGTGATGTTTTGTTGGAGATGTGTCTGAAATGGAACAACACAGGAGGCTGGGGCTGCACTCACTTCTATTGCGTCTATTGCCCCTACTGGCACAAAACGTCATCATGGGGTGGCGTTGGGGCATTTAGCTTTATTATTAAATTCCCTACACTTCTCCCTATCTAGCTAATCCTAAAACATGCTTTTTTTAACTTTACTTCCTGTGACGTTTCGTTTGAGATGCGTCTGAAACGGGACATCACAGGAGGCTGGGGCTGCACTCACTTCTCTGCAGCACCTATCGCCCCTCCTGGGACAAAACGTCATCATAGGATGGCATTTGGGGCACTAACCACAGCTACTGTCACTGCCATGCCATGATAACATCCTGGATCAATAGTAGTGATTGAGAACATGTATAGCTTTATAGGTATCGCACCACCCTTTTAAGAACTGGGCTTTTGGTTTCGCACTTTTCGTTTTTCCTTCGCCTACTTCCAGGAACCATATTTTATTTTTGACATTCATTGTTTGATAAAAAAATAACCTGGCAATATGATTCTTCAGGTCTGTATCATTACAGCAATAGCAATCTTGTAGAATTTTTTTTTATTTAAAAAGGTAAAAAAAAAAAAATGAAAATTTGAAAATTAGCTTGTGGCAAGCTAAATTGCTTCTTAATGTATTTTTTTTTGCAGAGTTGCCATTTTGATTTTTGTTTCTCTTTACAGTGTTTACCGTTGGGGTTAATTTATTTTATTCAATGATAGATCAGATTTTTATGGTGTGGTGATGCCAAATAGGTATACATTTTAAATATATTTTACTTCTAATGTTGGAAATTTTATGTTTTTCAAATTTTTATAAAAAAAAAATTTTTTTTTACTTTTTACTGTATTTTTTAGTCAAGTTGGGGGATTTTAAGCCGCTATTGTCTGAGTTGCTTGTACTATATACTGTAATACAACTATATTTCAGTATGCAGTAAACATCATGGTCTACTATGAATGTCCTCTACAGGTACTGTGGTAGCACTGCTGTACTGTGTTTGTTCTCATCTCACTGCAGAGCTGTATGTGATTTTGAAAGTAAAGTGTCAATTATTACACTTCACCCTGGTAATGCCTCCTTTTATTAGAAATAATCCCTGGAGGAAGATTCTCATGTAGATCAGTGTCCAGTCCATGGTTCTGAACAGCTCATTTCCGTACTGGAAAAACATGAATTTTTCTGGAATAAGATATCAGATTTCAGATATCAATATATAATTGTATTCGAAATTCTGTAACTTACATGCCCATATAGACAGCTTAGGAGGATTGATCCTACTGACAAATTCCCTTTAACAGCAGCAGACTGAGATCAGCACTACCTGCAACTGATAGAAGCAGAAGATGGCTGAATAACAGCCATCATTTGATGGGAATGGTGAGGGCTCGACTCCAGAACCCGCTCAATACTGTCTACCCACAAGCGCTCCTCATCATTAAAGGGAATCTGTCACCCCTTTTTTTTATTTGAGATAAAAATATGGTTCAATTGTGCCTCTGCATTACAGCAGTACCTTTCATATCCCCTGATTCCCCACCTTTGCTGAGAAAATACCTTTGTAATCTCTCCGTTTTCGTATATAAATTACCCCGGTCCGGTCCGATGAGCGGGGCCTGTTCGCCGTTTCTCCCCACCTCCTGCCTTGCTCTATGCTCTTCTTTCCTGCATTGGCGTTATTTTCCTGTGCCTGCGCATTGAAGTGGCCTCTCGCGCGTGCGCAGTATTTTTTGCCCAACAGTGGGCAAAGCATAAAAATCATCATTGCGCATACGCCATTTTACATTACGTTCTGTGCCCCGGAAGTCTTGCCATGCAAGGGGGCATAGCACGTAATGAAAAATGCGGGCGCATGTGCAATAGTGATTTTATACTTTGTCCACAGTTGGGCAAAGTATACTGTGCAGGCTCTAGAGGCCAATTCAATGCGCACGCGCAGAAATTGTATGGGATCTGTGCTATTCACAGATCTCGTTACGTCGAGAATGCCGAGGAGCGGGGGGAGAGACGGCGAATAGGCCCTGCCCATCGGATCGGACTGGGGTAATTTACATAGGAAAACGGAGAGATTACAAAGGTGGGGAATCCGGGGATATGAAAGGTACTGCTGTAATGCAGAGCTCATGCACAATTGAACCATATTTTTATCTCAAATCGAAAAAAAGGGGTGACAGACTCCCTTTAAAGGGATCCATTAGATCCATTGCAATTATTGTTTTTTTATGTATGCAACAGATATCATACAGGTGTCAAATATAGTCATAGAGATTACATATACACTATGTTCCAAATTATTATGCAAATGACATTTTTCTCGGCTTTTCCTAAATGGTTGGTGCAAATGACAGTCAGTCTAATAAAAGTAATCACCTGTTAGAGTATACATCAAATTTTATTGAAGAAACCTCCCAATGATAACAGTATAATCTCCAAAATGAATAATAACTTAAAATGCACTGTTCCAAATTATTAGGCACAGTAGAATTTCTAAACATTTGATATGTTTTAAAGAACTGAAAATGCTCATTTGTGGAATTTGCAGCATTAGGAGGTCACATTCACTGAACAAAAAGCTATTTAACTCCACAACATCCTAACAGGCCAAGTTACATGTTACCACAGGAACCCTTCTTTGATATCACCTTCACAATTCCTGCATCCATTGAGTTTCTGCTTGTATTTTTTTGCATGAAGTCAGAATAACCTCCCAGAGCTGCTGTTTTGATGTGAACTGCCTCCCACCCTCATAAATCCTTTGCTTGATGATACTCCAAAGGTTCCCTATAGGGTTGAGGTCAGGGGAAGATGGTGGCCACACCATGAGTTTATCTCCTTTTATGCCCATAGCAGCCAATGACTCAGAAGTTTTCTTTGCAGCATGAGATGGTGCATTGTCAGCATGAAGATGATTTTGCTCCTGAAGGCACGTTTCTGCTTTTTAGACCATGGAGGAAAGTTGTCAGTCAGAAACTCTATATACTTTGCAGAGGTCATTTTCAACCTTCAGGAACCTTAAAGAGCCCTACCAGCTGTTTTTCCATGATTCCGGCTCAAAACATGACTCCTCCAACTCCTTGCTGTTGTTGCAGCCTTGTTGGGACATGGTGGCCATACACCAACCATCCACTACTCCATCCACCTGGACCATCCAGGGTTGCTCAACACTTATCAGTAAACAAGAATGTTTGGAAATAAGTCTTCATGTATGTGTGGTGTTATGATCCCTAGTGGCGGAGGATCACAAATAGATCAGCAAGTGATTAAACTAAGGACGAGCTCTAGGGAGATGGTAACTGGACTGATCGCAAATCTGAACCTATCCAAAACAACTAGAGGTAGCCGGTGAACGTGCCTAAAAAATTCTTAGACGTCTCGAGCCAGCCTGAGGAACTAGCTACCCCTAAAGAGAAAGAAAGACCTCGCTTGCCTCCAGAGAAATAATCCCCAAAGATATAGAAGCCCCCAACAAATATTAACGGTGAAGTAAGAAGAAGGTACATACATAGGGATGAAATCAGATTCAGCAAAAGAGGCCCACTAGTACTAGAAAGCAGAAAATAGAGCAGGGGTCTATGTGATCAATAAAAAACCCTTACAAAATATCCATCCTGAGATTTCAAGAACCCACACACCAACTAACGGTGTGTGGGGAGAAACTCAGCCCACTAGAGCAACCAGCAAGCAAGCGAATTACATTTTAGCAAGCTGGAACAGAAAACATGATAAACACTGCTGATCAAAAAATGAGCAAACAAAACTTAGCTTATCCTGGATGGACTGGGAGCAAGGTAGTCAGAAGGAATCTGAGTAGCACTGATTACATCGACAGCCGGCAACAAGTGGAAGTAAAACAGAGCTATATAGGAACCTCCCAGAGGATAACGAACCAGCTGATAGCCAGAGACCAGCAGGATAACAAACAAAGCCACCAGGGGGAGCCCAAAGCAAAAGTCACACCATACCACCAGTGACCACAAGAGGGAGCCCGAAAACAGAGTTCACAACAGTGTGGGCCCAATGCAACCATTTCTGCTTGTGAACACTGTTTAAGGGCGGCCGAATAGTAGGTTTATGCACCACAGCAAGCCTTTGAAGGAGCCTACACCTTGAGGTTCGAGGGACTCCAGAGGCACCAGCAGCTTCAAATATCTGTTTGCTGCTTTGTAATGGCTTTTCAGCAGCTGCTCTCTTAATCCGATGAACTTGCCTGGCAGAAATCTTCCTCATTATGCCTTTATTAGCACAAACACGTCTGTGCTCAGATACAGCCACAAATCTCTTAACAGTACGATGATCACGCTTACGTTTTCGGGAAATTTCTAATGTTTTCATCCCTTGACCAAGGCATTGCACTATTTGATGCTTTTCAGCAGCAGAGAGATCCTTTTTCTTTCCCATGTTACTTGAAAACTGTGACCTGCCTAATAATGTGGAACATCATTTTTAAGTAGTTTTCCTTTAATTAGAATCACCTGGAAAACTAATTATCCCATGTCTTTAACCCCTTCCCTCCGCGGCCCTTTTTCGTTTTTGTGTTTTCGTTTTTTGCTCCCCTCCTTCCCAGAGCCATAACTTTTAAATCTTTCTGTCAATAGGGTCATGTGAGGGCTTATTTTTTGCGGGACGAGTTGTACTTTTGAACAACACCATTGGTTTTACCATGTCTTGTACTAGAAAATGGGAAAAAAATTCCAAGTGTGGTGAAATTGCAAAAAAGTGCAATCCCACACTTGTTTTTTGTTTGGCTTTTTTGCTAGCTTCACAAAATGTTAAAACTGACCTGATATTATGATTCTCCAGGTCACTACGAGTTCATAGACACCTAACATGTCTAGGTTATTTTTTATCTAAGTGGTGAAAAAAAATTCAAAACATTGCTGAAAAAAAAAGAAGCCATTTTCCGATACCCGAAGCGTCTCCATTTTTCGTGATCTGGGGTCTGGTGAGGCCTTATTTTTTGCGAGCCGAGCTGGCGTTTTTAATGATACCACATTTGTGCAGATACGTTCTTTTGATCGCCCGTTATTGCATTTTAATGCAATGTCGCGGCGACAAAAAAAACATAATTTTTCTCACTACACTGTTTAGCGATCAGGTTAATGGGTTTTTTTATTGATAGATTGGGTGATTCTAAAAGCGGCGATACCAAATATGTGTAGTTTTGATTTTTTTATTGTTTTATTTTGGTTGGGGCGAAAGGGGGGGTGATTTAAACTTTTATATTTTTTTCATATTTTATATTATTTGATATTAAAAACATTTTTTTTTACTTTTGCCATGCTTCAATAGCCTCCATGGGAGGCTAGAAGCGGCACCACTCGATCGGCTCAGCTACATAGCAGCGATCATCAGATCGCTGCTATGTAGCTGAATTGCAGGCTTGCTATGAGCGCCGACCACAGGGTGGTCTCAAGGACCTCTATGGTTACAATCCTGATGCATCGCCAACCCCCGATCATGTGACGGGGGTCGGCGATGCGTTCATTTCAGCATTTGACAGCGGCATTTAACAGGTTAATAGCGGCGGGTGAATCGCGATTTCACCTGCCGCTATTGCGCGCACATGTCAGCTGTACAAAACAGCTGACATGTCGCGACTTTGATGTGGGCTCAGCGCCGGAGCCCACATCAAAGGGGGAGACACGACATGCGCTGTACTATTATGGTGCATGTCGTGAAGGGGTTAAGATTGATTTCAGTGGTCCATTGAGCCCTGAGACAAAATACCATCCACGAGTTTATTTGAAAAACAAAACTATTAAATCTTTATCACACTTAAATCCAATTTGCATAATAATTTGGAACACAGTGTAAAATACCAAACAATTGAAAAATCATCCTTTCTTTTCTGGATTAAAAACAGTTGATTTTTTTATATACTTGTCTGTTTTATATACTTATATTCTAGCCTTAGGAAAAGTGTAGCATAGCATAGTACCAATGGATGAGTTGAGATGTCTAGAATGTACCGTAATAGATGTTTGGTCACGATTGCTTCACATTAATACTTTACTTTGTCTATCACTTTCATGTGTGACTGAACAGACACCATTGAATTAATGAGACGCATCAGGAGTTCATTCATATTGACAGCAAGAATAATGTTGTATTATGAGCTATCATTTCCATAAAAAGTGATAAAATTGTTAAAGGAATCTGAAAGGGCAGTGAGAGCATAGTTTTAACACAGTTGCCAGTGTTGTTATCTAGTTTTTTTGCCCAGTGATCCAGCACTGACCCTCTTGTAGAGCTCTTGGTCTTTGCTTACATTCCAAAAAAAAAATCCAATCTATCAAAATATAAAATTAATTAACCTGATCGGTAAACAGCATAATGAGAAAATCTAAACACCAGAATTACATTTTTTGCCTACAGTAAAAAATGCAATAAAAGGGGATCAAAATGTTGTTTCTACCTCAAAATGGGATCAATAAAAACATTAGCTCAGGGTACAAACAAAAACGGACCTCACACAGCCCCATTGACCAAAAATTGAAAATGTTACGGGTCACGGAAAATGGGGACACAAGTGATTTTTTTAGCTTTTTACCAAAATTTTTTTCACCACTTAGAGTAAAAAAATATATAGGCATGTTTGGTAGCTCTATAATCATACTTACCTGGAAAACCATATTTCCAGGTAATTTTTACCATATAGTAAACATGGTAAATTTTAAAAAAGAAATTGCGCTTTTTTCTCTATTTTTTCCCATTTTCCAGCATATCACATAAGAAAATTAATAGGGTAATTCAAAAGTACAATTTGACAATTACAAGTACAATTTCAAGAACAACTTCTTGTAGGTCCTACTGATTTGCAACTTGTTGCTTTGACTTTGGGGTAGTGCAGATGACCATTTTCGGTCCAAGTGAGATCTGACAAAACATCAGATCGCACTCGGACCAATGTTTTCCATGGGGCTGTGCACGTAGCTGATATTTTCCTCGTTGCCTCGATCTGTTGCAAGGAAAAATTAGCTGCAGACACAATTTGCATCAAATATTCAGATTGCACTCGGCCATGATAGTCCGTGGGAAAAATCAGAGTGCGGTCCAATTTTCAAAGACTGCCAGAATGGAAAAGATAGAGACATTTTTTTCTCAATCTTCTCCTCATCCGAGCAAATCGGATCACACTCTGATCATACTCTGATCAAAGTTTGATCAAAATGTGATGAGTATAAGAAGCCCATTCTCTCGAATAAGAGAAACTACGGTGGTGTGATGTCACTTGTTGGGGCGGCGTTGGTCTCTGAATGCTGGGTATCCTGACAACATGCACTAACAGTGCGCTGTTCTGTTCACTACTGCTGATCGGAGCTGGCAACACAGAGCATGCTGTAATTGTGCTCATCGCTCAATAACAATGTGCAGTGACTTGACCCACCCTGCCCCACCCCTGAAAAGAGCATAATCGATGATGCTTAATTTCAGGGAGAGGGCAGAGGCTGTGGTAGTGACTGCAGCCTTTGCCCCCCAATGATGCCTCGTTTGAATATCCGAGGATGCACTGTGATAGATGAAGCATCATCACAAAGGAATTATGTAAAAAAACACAGTAGCAGTTAGATAGTGCAGTTAGGAAACAGTAGGGAATTTTTATGCAAGCATATTAAAAATTAGTTTAGATTATGGCACTAAATAGAATGGAATTTAGATAAACAAATTATTGACCTTCGGAGCACCCCTTTAAGCATGTGAACTGCATGGTCGATGGGATTGAGATAGGGTGATTAACTATTCCATTGCAGAATATTCCCCTCTTTTGTCTTAAAAAACTCCTGAGTTGCTTTTGCAGTATGTTTTGAATTGCTGTTCAATCAATCATGCTGCATTTGGTTGAATCTGAGCAGAAAGAATAGTCTTGTAAACTTCAGAATTCATCTGGCTGCTTCTGTTTTCAGTTATATCATCAATAAACACTAGTGACCCAGTGCCATTGCAAGTCATGCAGGTCGATGCCATCTCACTGCCTCCACCATGTTTTACAGATGAAGTGGTGTGCTTTGGATGATCCATTCCAAGTCTTCACTTTCCTCTTCACATCATTCTGGTACAGGTTGATCTTAGTTTACTCTGTCCAAAGAATGCTTTTCCAGAACTGGGGTGGCTTTGTTAGATTTTTTTTGGCAAAGTCTAATCTGGCCTTTCTATTTTTTAAACATAGTAATTGTTTGCACCTTGTGATGAACCCACTGAATTTGCGCTCATGAAGTCTTCTCTTTATGCTAGACATCATGATACTAATACTGAAACACCTACTTCCTGGAGAGTGTTCTTCACTTGGGTGGATGTTGTTAAGGGGTTTATCTTCACCATGGGAATGATTCTGCGATCATTCACCACTGTTGCCGAGTCGTGAACGTGTAGGCCATTTTGAGTTCCTAAGCTCACCATTTCACTTTTTTTTACAGGATGTACCAAACTGATGATTTGGACACTCCTAACTTTTCTGGTATCTCTCTGATGGATTTCTTCTTTTTCTTCTTTTTCTCAGCATGTTTCTCTTTCATTGAGCGTTCCTTTGACCACATGTTGTGGGTTAATAGCAATAGATTCTAATTGCAAATGCCACATCTGGAATCAGCTCCAGACTTTTTACCTGCTTAACTGATGATAGATTAATGAGGGAATAACCCATGCAGCCCATTAAAGAGCTGTTCAGATAATTGTCCAATTACTTTTGGTACACTCAAACTAAAGCTGAGAATCTGCACTTTAAACCCACATTGATTTTTTAACTGTGTGTTGAATATGTTTTGGTAAACAGCTAAAATGTCAACATTTGTGTCAATATCCAAATATTTCTGGACCTAACTGTAGACAGACTAGGTTGACACAATTGGATAAAAAATTGGTCCAATTTTTATCCAGAAATTGTATTGTACTGTATGATGAAAACATTAGGTGACAGTGCCCATGCATATTCAACTGTAGTGAGTAGCACAGAGAGTTTGTCCGTTTTTGAAAATTTATATCAGTTATTCAGTATAACAGCATATAAAATTTTAGGAAATCTATGAATTTGTCTCAAATTTGTCAAACAAGTTCATAAAGATTTACAATATATTTATCAATAATTTATATGCATTTGATGTTTTTAATAAGGCTGTCTTCTGGGGCCGTGGCCTGCAAGCAGATGGCAGCAGTCGCATGACTCCAGGGCTCCTGAGACTGTGGATCTAACACCAGCACACAGCAGCTTCCAGCCAGAATCCTTACCTTCATAACACAGGCTGCATGTGTCTGAAGGCTCCAAGCGCATGATGACCAGGGGAAGAACCCAGAAACGTGGATCCCCACAAAGATTGGAGGACTTTTCCAGAGAGAAGCCTGCTGGGAGTTCAGTTAAAATGGTGCCTGCATCTCCCTCTGCATCTTCTCACTCCCCACATGGCATGGGGGGAAGTGCAGTGGACACAGGGGAGCAGGAGCATAATGTACCTCTTGCAAAAGGAGATATAGAGAGTCTCCTCTCTTCATTAAGAGCCTCATTAAGAGAGGACTTGGGGAGATGAAAGGAGCGATTTCCAGCCTGGGAGAATGCACTTCCCATGTGGAAAATAAGATGGCAGCATTTACCACATAATATAATGCCCTGATTGATGAGACCGAAGCTCTGAAAGAAGAATTAGCCCAGCTTAGTGACAAAGTATATGATCTAGAGGACAGATCTAGAAGGAATAATGTTCATATAAGAGGCATCCTGCAATCATTTCTGGAAGCAGTTCTCCCTGACTTAACCCCTAGAGATGTGATGGTGGATAGAGTTCATAGAACCCCTAAATCATGCCATATAAATCCTGATCTCCCTAGAGACACATTAGCCAGACTGAATTTTTTCACCACTAAAGAAACATTGCTGCAGAGGCTAAGGAAGAACCCAAGCCTGCCAGAGGATTTGCAAAACCTCCAAGTTTTTCCAGACCTTTCTGCAGCAAGGTTGGCTAAGAGGAGGCAATATGCCCATGTTTATAAGTCTCTCAGAGACAACAATATCCGATACAGATGGGGTTTCTTGCAGGTGAAGTTGTTAGTCTCGTATGAAGGTCAACTGGTGGTATGTCACTCTCCCAAACAAGCGGAAGAAAAACTGTCTGAGTGGAAGATTCCTTTCTCTCCTAGGAAAATCAATCAGGGGAAGAAATTAACCCAGGAGTTGTCTAACCATGATCTGGAGGTTTGGAGCAGCTCCATGTCTCTGAGGCCCATTGTGGGGCTTGTAGAAATACGGCCCTTGCAGCAACTTTATCTGCTGATCCTTGACTTAACAGTTTGCATTCTGTTTTTTTTGCAACCACCTGATTTTTTTTTTTTTTTTAATTTCCTTGTATTTTTTTTTATTTTTTCCAACTCTAACTACTTTTGAATTTTCTCTGTTGTTTTCTTCTTTTTGCTTGTTATGGTAATGTATGGTTTTAAATCCCTTACTTGTTTACATTTATTGATGCATCTGTGCTCTCAAAGTAATACTACGATAGAAGAGTGTTTAATCATATTGATTCCATTGTTGGATTGTACTTAGAGGCATACGGGAAGTCCTAGGTGATTACATATTCCACCATGAGCATCCAAATACTATTACTCAATGTTAAAGGACTGAACTCCCCAGGGAAAAGGTCCATGATGTGGAGGGAGGTGTAGAAATCACAGGCTGATGTGGTATGTTTGCAGGAGATGCATTTGCTTGAGGCTGATAATAGTAGGATTAGCCATCCCCAATTCCCACACACATTCTTTGCAAATAACCCTGGCAAGAAATCAGGGGTATGTATATTAATTAAAAATACGGTGGCCTTTCATTGTATAAATTCTTATAAAGAGCCAGCGGGTCGATTCCTGATTTTAGTGTGCTCTTTTAACGGTCAGGCGCATACTATTGTTGCAGTGTATGCTCCAAATAATGCACAGATTCTCTTTCCACGCAAAGTATTTCAGAAGGTAACCGAATTATCTCAGGGAGATCAAATTATTTGTGGAGATTTCAGTATTCCTGTGGATAGACTTTTAGATTGTTCTAATAAAAAGAACTACTTCCGGAAAGAATTAAAACCTTTGATTAGCGAGTTCCATTTACATGATTACTGGAGATATTATCACGCCACCAAAAGGGACTTTGCTTTCTATTCTTTTCGACATCAGACCTACAGTGCACTGGATTATTTTGTAGTCAATAGTAAGGCCTTAGCAGATGAGTCTCAGCAAAAATTGGATTAGTTTCCTGGTCGGATCACGCCCCAGTGACCTTGATACTTGCCCTGTGACACCAAACAAACCCATCCTCTAAGTGGCGATTAAATACCTCTCTTCTCCTTGACAAGCATGGGCTGGAGAAAGTGTCATCAGAACTTTCACATTACTTTAACACTAATGATGTGGGGGAGGTTTCAGATGAGACCTTATGGTCAGTACATAAGGTGGTGATTAGAGGAATATTCATTCAACAGGCGTCTTATTTGAAACGGAAAAGAGAGAGGAGAAGAAATAAGATAATAACACAACTCCATCAATTAGAACTAATTAATAAATCCAACCCTTCTTTTGATAACTCAGAGGCTATATGTAAGCTTAGATTTAAATTATGAGATAATCTCCTTTCTATTTATGCACATAATCTTTAAAAAAAATGAAAACGAGAATTCATGTAACTGGGGACAGAACTGGAGCCCTACTAGCACACAGAGTCAAAAAAAAGTGAAATGCGAACCAGGATTGATCACCTTGTAGACCGTCATATAAATTATGTTCGGAACCCCACGGAGATGGCAGGCCTATTTGCCCAATACTACGCCCAACTTAATAATCTACATAGAGACCCTCAAACTCCTCAACCATCTCAGTTGGATATTGATCAATATTTACAAAATATTAATTTACCCCGAGTATCCTAAGACCAGTTAAACTGTCTTAATGCTCTCTTCACTGAGGAGGAGATTGGGACTGCTATTAAATTGATGAAGAGTAATAAAGCCCCGGACCAGACGGGTTGCCAAATGAATATTATTGCCATTTCCAGCAAATATTATACCCGTTTCTTTTGCGACTTTGTAAGCATTGGCAGGTAAAAGAATCTGTGTCCACTTCTAATCTTTAGGCTACGATTACTACATTACCGAAACCAGGTAAACCACCTACATGCACAGGTAACTTCAGGCCTATTTCACTTTTGAATTGTGACATGAAGATATTTTCAAAAATATTAGCAATGGGACTGCACCACATTATCCCTTCTCTTATCTCCCCTGACAAAGTTGTGAGTGTGGCGGGATGCGAGGCGAAGGATGGGACACATAGAATGCTTAATCTGATTAAAGTTACTGAGCTCTGTGGTTCCCTCAGTGCATTGTTGTAACTTGATGCTGAAAAATCTTTTGATCGGGTGCATTGGGGTTACCTAAGGAGTGTACTAGGTAAATTTGGACAAACAGGTCCCATCATTTCGCCTGTGGTAGCCATGTACCCCAATGCGAGAGTGTTATCCTTGGGGCTCCTAACAGATCCATTTAAAATATCTAATGGTAGCCATCAGGGGTGTCCTCTATCCCCCAATATTTTGCCCTGTGTATGGAGCCATTGGCTGAAAGGATTAGAGCTTCCTGTGGCATGCGGGGTATTAAGGTGGGGTCGGTGGAACATAAAATTGGCCTATATGCAGATGATATTATTATATTATGTACAAATGTAGAATCATCTTTTCAAAATATTCTATCGGCATTGGAGGCATTTGCCAAAAGATCTTATTACAAACTTGACGCCGCTAAATCTTTGGTTCTCCCTATTTTAATTTCCCCCAATGTGAGAGACCGCCTGAAGCATCAATATCCTTTCCAGTGGGTGGACGATGAAATCCCATACTTGGGTATTATGCTCACCCTCTCCAAAAGTCTGCTAGACAGTAATATCCCCAAATTATTGAAGTCCATAAAAAAGGACCTAGAGAATCTTCAAATTGTATCTGTGTCAAGGATAGCCAGAATTAATACTTTTAAGATGATGTTACTTCCAAAAATGTTATACTGCTTTAGATGCCTCCCAATTAAGATCCCCCTGAGATATATATCTTCCGTTCAGAGGATGACCAACCAATTCATATGGGCTAATAAGAAGCCCAGAGGGGCCAGTAAAACAATGTACAATCCCTATGATTTGGGAGGAATGGGAGTTCCGAATATATTAGCATATCATAGAGCAGCCATTCTAGGAGTATCCAGAGTTGGTGGCTAGTCAACAACCCCAACAAATGGTTTCAAATAGAATCTTTTTTTGCTAATCGGTATTGTAAACTGAGAAACATAGCTCCTGTACTCTGTGCCTCCTGACAATGGAGGTTACCTTAAAATATGGGAGAACACTGGCTCCAAAATTGATAAAAATTACCCTAACGGACATCTCACTAAGAGCCCTTGAATCTCACAATCCCTTTCTTAATCTTCAAAAATGGGTAGAGGTGGGAGTAAAAAATGTACAAGACTTAATGGACAATTTCTCAGTCATCCCCTTCGATCAATTGACAGCAAAATTTCCAGGGATTCAGCATTATTTTTACCAATACCTACAACTTCGACACCTCATCCAGACCTCACCACAATCTGTATTTTTCACTCTCCCCATAGAACATCGGGCTAATTGTTATATTCTACGACCGGAATCTAATTCTAAAGGGGTTTCAATTTTATACAAAGCTCTGAGATAGATTTAGTTGATAAACTACCCTATATGAAGCACTGGGAATCGGAATTAGGCATATCTCTGGAACTGGATGAGTGGAGGGTGGGTTTGGGAGAGGTACAACGTGTATCCTCATGTATAAACCATCTTGAACACTTGGAAAAGATACACCTACGATGGTACCAGTGGCAAGTGAAACTAGCTAATTTTGTTCTAAATCAGTCCTCATTATGTTGGAAAGGATGTGGGAAGAAAGGTACACTAGATCATCTGTGGTGGTTTTATCCCATTGTCACTAAATTTTGGGAGGGTGTAGCCGATCTTATTAAAAAGGCTCTTATGATGCAGATATTATTGGACCCCAGCTTAATGGTGCTTCACATTGGAATGGATAAGGTTCCTTTTGATCTTAGAGGTTCCCTAACTCACATTTTAATTGTGGCTAGATTAACTCTCGCGGCTCAACGGAAAGATCCGAATGTACCTACTATTAGAGAAGTGGTTGAAAGAATTAACGTAAATTGTCAACATGAATTCTTTTGTTCAATCCTTAACAGCTAAGAATAGAATATCCCGCATATGAGATCCCTGGTTAGATAATCCTATGTCCTCCCCACTTCATTGAGACAGGACGAGAATTAGAAAAGTAATGGTGGAATCTCCATCTCCTATGTGACCATGCACATTTTGAGTTTGGGTGTAATTATGGAGTAACAGTTCATATTGCCTTTTTGTCCAATATATTATTTCCACTGCTTATTATTCAAAATTTAATATGCAATACATGATTACTTGATGGAAAAGCTGAGATCATTGTGTTATTGATGTATTGCACAGATATCCTCTGTTAGTTACCGTATTTTTCAGACTATAAGACGCACCGGACCATAAGACGCACCCCAAATTTTCAGAAGGAAAATAGGGGAAAAAATAATGTGTCAAATGGGGGTCCGTCATACAGTCCGAATTCAGCTTACCAGGGAAGGGATCGGCACAGGTGGAGGAGTGGTCACAGGGGTCAGTCGGTGGTCCAGGCTGGTGCAGTGGCCTCTGGGAAATTCTATCCCAGGCTGCTGCGGTGGTGGTGCTCTGTGTTGCGGTGGTGCTCTGTGCAGTGGCGGTGCTCTGAAGGATGGATGGGCTCTGTGGGGTAGCGGGGCTCTGTGGGGTGGCTGGGCTCTGAGGGGTGGCGGGGCTCTGTGGTGTGGCGAGGCTCTGTAGGGTGACAGGGTTGCAGCGCTCTGTGGGGCAGCAGCACTCTGTGGTGTGGTGGTGGTGGGGTTCCGCCAGCATTTCTTCAAAGCCCGGAAGCCCCGAAGCTCCGTTGCTGCGATGTGGTGACGTGGTCTCCGGCAAAATGGCCACCGAGGGCGGTGCATGGTCAGATTCAGATCTCGGCAACAACCAACATTTTTTGGGGGAAAAAGTACGTCTTATGGCCCGGAAAATACGGTATGTGGTTCCGCCAGCCATGTTGGCAGGTGGCTGTTTGTATTGAATTTTGAAAACTTAATAAAAATTTATTGGAATAAAAAAAAAATAAGGCTGTCTTCTACGCCAAACCTGCCCTTTAACTGGCCAATATGTTACACGATTTAATCTTATTATAAGTGCAAACAGGATAGTGGGTGAAGGTTAAGATAACACGAGTGCAGAGAGACATATTGTGGGAATTTAGGTGTGTTCCTGTAATTTAATTTTCTGATATAAAGCAGATACTGTATCATTTCTGGACAGCTTTATTTTTTGAAGACCAGAACATCTCATGGAATCTAAGTTCATCAATCACAGAAGTTGGTGGGAAAACCATGCCAAACAGAGAACAGTCCAAATAAAAGCATTTCCATCATTTTCAGTAGCTGGTAAACCACAAATGTTTGAGGCAACCTTTAGGAGTATTTAGTCTTCTTTAGAAAACATGATAACCGTTATCATAAGCCATGTCCAAAATATTTTTTTTTCTAATATGTAATCATAAGTGGATTCTGGAAATTTTAATCCCCTAAAGAGAATAAGAAACGATGGTGAAATAATTTACTATTTGTCATGGAGGTTATCAATGCTGAAGGCCCTTCTTGTGCAGTCTTAATCCCACTAAAAATTAAATAGTGCACTAGAATCATTGACTGCCAAATAAGCAACATCTTACATGAAATACGTGGAACCAATTGGCTTGTTTACTATAAAATCCACACCTTTGGCCCCTTGTCCTAGGATAATGAGTATGTTATTCTCATTTGCCTTTTAGGCTATTTTCAGTTGTTTTTAGCATTTCATTTTATGATGTTTACTGGTACCATAGCATCTGTGGTGGGTTTGTTTTTTTTATCTTTATAAAATAACGCACATGGTGTCATCAGAGAATTTAAGACTAATATTCAAGTGTGGTTCTTTGTTATTTAGGGGTTTAAACCTAAACATCATAGCAATGTCAGCTTGTAAAACCACTCTTTCTAGAACAATGGAATAATAATTTGGGGTAGGTTCAACCTTTGTGGCTACAAAGCTTTTCTAGGAAGCTGTTTCACTAAAATTTGGAACATAGCTATACAATATTCATTCCGACATTAGTTCAGATATTCATATTGGGAAATGAGACATAACTCAAAATTTCCAATTTTACTAATCAAAATGGAAGAACTGGTGTTAGATGGAGTAAAGGTATTTCCACATGGAACATATGTGCTGCAAAATCTCAGCGGCATTATGTGCAGTAATTGTATATATATTTCTACAAAGAGAAAATCCACAGCACATACAACCCATGTCAACAAGCCATTAATGTTGGAGATACAGCGGGTGAAATAAGTATTGAACAGGTCTCCAATTTTCTAAGTAAATACATTTCTAAAGGTGCTACTGACATGAAATTCTCACCGAATGTTGATAACAAACCATCCAATCCACAGAGGCAATGAAATCAAACCATGGAAGTCCACAAATTAAGCTTTGTGTAAAAATTAGAAATGACACAGTGAACAGGTATTGAACATGCTTATTGAAATTTACTTAATACAAAAGCCTTTGTTAGTGATAACAGCTTCAAGACACCTCCTTTATGGGGAAACTAATTGCATTTATGGAAAGAAGTAAATCTCAGAGTTCATAGAAGTAGCCCACAGAACCTTCAGGATTTGAAGAATGTTTGTATGGAATAATGGGCCAAAATCACACCCGAGCCATGCATGCAACTAGTTTCTCAATACAGGAGAGGTCTTGAAGCTGTCATCCCATCAATTACTTATAAAATTTGTGACATGATCAATACTTATTTCAACTGCTGTACATGTTTGAGATCAAACAACATCCAGAAATCTTCACAGAAAATCGTGAATTTACCCATAAGTCTTGAACTCTATTAGATATTTTATGTTCATTATGGCCATGGCTGAACTGCAACATTTTACAGCTCTACTAATTGATTTTAACTATTAAGTGGAAGCTGTAGTCCACACAATTGCATACAACTGAATGACTGCTTTTGACTGCAGAGATAGCTCAAGAGTCAAAATAAATCAGTAGCGCCACAAAAAGTCATAGTGTAGCCAAAGCCCAATGCTTGACATTATGCATCTGTTAGTATTGGCTTTTTGGTGCCATAGTGCAAATCTACTTTCAACCAAACAATTGAGTAATTGGTATATTTTATAGTGCATGAACATACAATATCATGGTAAATTGGTGGATTTATCAGCATTGTAAGAGGTTTAATAGTGTCTGTATTTGTTTTTAGGTATTAGGAAAGATCGCAGAGGAGGACGAATGATGAAACACAAACGTCAGAAGGATGAGCAGGAGCAGAAGGGTGATGGGAATACATCTGAAATAAGGACAGCATCAATTTGGGTGAACCCCAATATTAAAAGCATAAAATTGAGCCCAGTATTGTCTCTGACAGCAGAACAGCTAATTAGTGCCTTAATGGAAGCTGAGCCACCCATTGTATATTCGGAGCATGACTCAACCAAACCTCTCAGTGAAGCCTCTATGATGACACTGCTCACAAACCTTGCAGACAAGGAGCTGGTGCACATGATTAACTGGGCCAAAAGAGTGCCAGGTAGGTTTGCAAAGTGCCACTAAAGACCACTATGCTATTCATTCAGTGGTGAGAAATTTTAAGTAACAGTACTGACTATGTTTTAAGTCTTTCCTCCATTTCCTTTCTATATTTCTGCCTTCCAAAAGCTATATCTTTCTATTATCTATTTAATTTACCTTATTATAGATTGAAAAAGGGAAAAAAACTCTTGTGGGGTGCAATGAAATAATATAACACTTCCTTGATTTGTTTTGGGCATTCATTTTGTACAGAATTAGTTCATTATACTGTAAAAATGACATGTCAAGATAATTTATCCCTACAATGTAATGGGTGGATTTATTCTCAGCACTCTGGTCCATTCACCAGTCAGGAGTCTCTAGTCACCTGGTGGGAGGCTCACAAATCTCCTACCTTCCGGGATTACCAGTATGGCTTTTGACTAGCTGGGGCTTGTGCGATGCACCAGTGAAGACGTCACGCCAGCCAGTCTAACCAAAAAGTGATGCCGGGAATCCCAGAAGGTAAGAGATTCTGAAGATCCTGTCCAGCAGCAAGAAACTACTGACCTGGTCGATGTAACAGAGCCTAGTGAATCGAACCACCAATCTCTAATTAGGAGTGCTTTATCGGGTTCCTCATAATGTTTTTAATCATTTCTTTATCATAAGTAACTGTTAGTGCAGTCTTTTTACCACCTCCATGCTCTGAAACCCACATACTCTTTACACTAGACTTACATATATACCCCAACCAGGCCCAGATGTCTCTGCGTATTTGTTTTGTAAGGTCATGTTGATGTTGTGACGTCAGGACATGGAGAGCAACCTTACAACAGATACTCTAGTCACATGCAGATAAAAGTCCTGGCCTAGCGAAAAAATGCCCAAGGTTTCAGAATGTGGCGGTGGTAAGAAGACACGCCATGCACCATACAGTGTATAGTAATTAGCAAAATGTTTAGAATTGAGAGTCCTCAGTGGTTGATACCTTTTAATGGCTAACTGAAAAGATGGTAACAAATTGCAAGCTTTCGAGACTACACAGGTCTCTTCATCAGGCAAAGACTAATACAAATTCTGAAGAATCACATATTTATGCACAACATAGCACAGAAAAAAAAAAAACATGGATAAGACAGGTGACATGAAGCAGAATTACCATGAGTGCTATGTTGTGCATAAATATGTGATTCTTCAGAATTTGTATTAGTCTGTGCCTGATGAAGAGACCTGTGTAGTCTCGAAAGCTTGCAATTTGTTACCATCTTTTCAGTTAGCCATTAAAAGGTATCAACAACTGAGGACTCTCAATTCTAAACATTTTTCTATCTACTGGCTAACACGGTACCAAGATATATATCTTTCCTGTAGTAAATAGCAGAAATCAATTATGAGGAGAGTGTTGGTTTCTTTGTTTTTTTTATATCTTACATTTATTGCGCTATGGGGTCTCACTCTACAGACCCCAGAGAAAAATAAAAAACATTCAATTCACAGAGACTAAATTTGCTGTATATTGAATTTCCCAATAAAATCAGGCAGGATTTGGCAAATTTGAATTTCATCAGTTCCACTCCTCTCTAGAATCTTCCTTTTGTTTTCTGCAGCATCACCGAAGTCTGACATTGCTAGACAAGCCTTATGAAGCCAATGCTCGAAAGTCACGTTTTATTAGATGTAACATAATAAACATAATTGTTGATATGCATAGGAATCAATAGGATATAATTCAATGTAGATAAATATATTTCTGTGCAATAAATCAAAAGAAAATGTCCAGAATGGTGACAGTAGTATGATAAAAAAAATACTTGGAATGTCAGAGATATATTTTCACGGCTGCTACAGCTTTTAACATTCTGAAGATATACAATAATGAGAGCTTTAAAATGCTACTGAAAAGGTCAAATGCAGAAGAAAATGTGTATTTTTATGTGTCCCTACCTGCAAGGATTTATTCATTCCTGAAGACACAGTCCTGAATGAACCTTAATACCAACCTGCAGCTTTGCTGCTAATGATTGAAACTCAAAAAGTTCAAATACAGTATGTGCCGTAATTATCATGAACATCTATATTTATTATATGCTGTTAGTACATGCAATTCTAAAGGTAGTGATTGACACTAGCGATTAACCACTAACATGTAAAAATTCCCTAATCTGTGCTCATTTTAAGAGAACATGTCATGGTATCTGATCTGCAGGCGGGATGTTATAGAGCAGGAGGTGCTCCTCAGATTCACCACCCACCGGACTCATATCATATGTATGCAAATAGAAGGGATTTGAATTCTACAGGTGCATCTCATAAAATTAGAATATCATCAAAAAGTTAATTTATTTCAGTTCTTCAACACAAAAAGTGAAACTCATATATTATATACAGTCATTACAAACAGAGTGAGCTATTGTGAGGAATGGTCAAAGGTTCTAAGAATGTTTAGCTTGCAATAAAGGATAGGAGGAGACTTATTAGCTGTCTACAAATATCTGAAGGGATGTCACAGTGTAGAGGGATCATCCTTATTCTCATTTGCACATTGAAACACGATAAGCAATGGAATGAAACTGAAAGGGAGAAGATACAGATAGATGTGAGAAAAAACGTTTTGACAGTGAGTGGAATCACTTGCGACAAGAGGTGGTGAGTAGTGGTGGGCAAACCCGAACAGTAAAGTTCAGAGTCTGTACCAAACACCTACTGTTTGGGCCTGGACCCCAAACATGGACTTCTCCAGGAAGTCCATGTTGCTGTTTGAGTTTGGCACCCGGAACATCGGGTGTTTCCCTCATTGTCATCTGCAGGACAGTGCGAGAAACACAGGTGCCTCTGATCTGTGGTAAGATTATTACCACCGGTCAAAGAACTGCAGCTCCCACGTTGTCAGATGACTGCGTGAGCCAGGAGCTGTGACCACAGGTTAGAAGCTTACCTCCGGTCGTCTTGTACACTCCGCTCCTTTACTAACTTGTGGGCTTGATGTCAGCGGTCATAAAACAGCTGACATCAACGCCAAAAATATTAACCCCATTTGCCACTTCACACAGGGCAAATTTGGAAGAGACGGGCAAAGCACCAGAATTGGTGCATCTAATAGATGTGACTTTTCTATGGCAACTTCCAGCTGCTATTTTTAGGCTGGGGGACAATATCCATGGCTCTTTACCATCTTGAGAATACCAGTCCCCTGCTGTCTGCTTTAGCTTGGCTGGTTGTCAAATATGGGGAGGACCCAATGCTTTTGTTTTAAATTATTTATTTAAATAATTAAAAATGGCATGGTGACCTCTCTATTTTTGTCAGTTTTGCCATTCTGGTTATCAAAAATAGAGGGAAACTCATGCCGTTTTTAAAATTTAATTATTTATAGTGCAGGCGCCAGCTGATGAATACTCCCATCAGCCACACTTGATCTCACTGTTATTAGCGGAACATTCAGTGGTCCCCACTGTCATCTGTGTCACAGTGTGGGAAACACCGGTGGTGACCTTACTGAAGTCACTACCATTCACATCCGTTAGATATCACGGATCCTATGCTGTTACACTGAGGACAGCATAAGAGCCAGCAGCTGTGCTTGGTGGTGAAAAGGTTCCCGCTGGTCAGGCATCAGCTGTTGACTACTACTTTCATCATTGTATGCCTGGTCTCGCTGATAGTAGCAAGGGCAGGTGCTGCTGCTGAAAGTATTCACCAGCCGGCAACTGCGCAGAGTAAGAAAGATGTCAGTGAGATATATAATTAGTGCAGGGCATGTGTAGCTTACTGTACTTATATTTAGCTAATAAATAAAGAAATAAAAGAAAAAAAATGGTGTGAGATCCCCCTTATTTTTAATACCCAGCTAAGAGAAAGCAGACAGCTGGTGGCTGCTGTTATTTTTGGAAGAAGCCAATATCCATGAAGCTTTCCGGGCTATTAATAACAGTTCACAGCTGTCTGCGTAGTCTATTATTAAAAAGGGGGGCTGGCAGCAGGCAGCTACGGGCTGATATTAATCATCTGGGAAGCGGACATGGATATTGAGTGGTGACATCAGTAATGTGACTGCTCAGTAAGGCTGCAGGAACACACTGACAGTAGCGTGTGAATCCGGCTGCAGTGAAGAGCGGTGACGTCAGTAAGGTTACCGCAGTTCATAGCAGATGAACTGCTGTCACCTAACTGACGTCACCGCTCTCAGAGTTAGAAATTTCTCATGCTGCAAACAGTGATGTCAGTAAGGTTATACTGCAATAACATTATTAAAACAATCTAGCAGTTTCCCTAGCATTTACTGGCACAGGCAGGCACATAAATGAGCTTCAGGATAATATTACTCACAGTTCTCACCTCTTATGTTTTTCCAGGCTGTTTGCCACACAGTGTGCTCTTGACTTTATCTAAAGGCAATAACTACAATATAATTAAATCCAGTCTCTCTCTCATTCAATGTAGCATGATCCACAATTTTGTCATTCATCTTTTCTTTCATTCAACTCTGCTGTGTATAAAAAGTGGGCAAATAACGAATTCTGTTTTTTTTTATAATTTTGAAGCAAGTATGAATATGTTTAATTAATGTTAGAACTCGGACATTTTACACATTTATGATCATCTCATGATGATGAGAATGACTAACAGGCATGAAATCGGCTACGAATATATAATTTATACTCCTTCCAAATGATTTATATATTTTGCAAGAAGGAATAATAATTAGGCTTAAAATTAAAGCCATCTGATCATTTAATCTGTCTGCAGGTGTCTTTAGCAGAAATTCATTTTCTTTTCTAATAACTACAGGCAATGACCAGACCATGAACTCCTTGGGCTAAGCTCCGATCTTTCAATATAGTACATTATGTTCTGAAAAGTTTCTATTTGGAGATATGAGGCTGTGTTAGTCTTCAAGTTAATTTTTCTACTTTAATTTCCTGCTATGTTGAATACAAGCCTCTGTTCTGATTGAGCAAATTTGTTCAAATTATTTGGAGATACATTCTCCTTTCTTTAGCAAACCAAAACAGAGTAGTTTAATAGGAATTTCTATTTATTTCTATCATTTCTGTCATTCATTCACTTTTCAGCTCATCAACAGTGTTCAATGCCAAGAATTAGAGCGTATAACATTCACCAAACTTATTTAATATTAAACTATTATAATTTGTGGTCTTTAAGTTGTTTATTTTATATAGCTACATTCTACTAATTATTTTATATTAAGGTGTTTGGCAAAGGCTCTCCTTCTCAGAACCCACTTTAGTGATGAATCACATCTAGTATCTAGGTCCTCTAGAAGACCACAGACCTCCCACGAAATGAATGGATCTCCCATCATTAGCTTACCTGGGGGATTCGCCATCTATAAATCAGTCCAAATCAGGCAAACCTTTCAATGCTATTTTGTCATTCTACTAGGTTGGGTGTAAACTTATCATACATAAATTATATGGAAAGAGCACCGAACATAATACGTTGAAACTTTTTTAATGTAAACCTTTGAGGGACACAATAGCCAATGGACAATTATTGCACATATGCTGAAAATAAAAAATGGAGACGAACATTACTCTCTTTACTTGAAATTAGTTAGCATCTAGTAGTTGAGACATTGGAGGTTAGATATGTACAGGCTATCCTATCAATATGTTAGATATTTTTATATTCATTTACTGTAGTAAATGACTTCAAATGAAGACATTTAAATGAAATGAAGTTAAACAAGGAAGCACTACCCACCGAATGGCCTGCTAAGCCACTTGACCAGGCTCAGACTGGCCCACTGGAGAGCAGGTGACTCCTCCATTGGGCCCCTGGGCAGCCAACATGCTACACATACACTTAATGCATTATTTACAGCCAAATGACTTAACTAGTTTATTGCATAGAGGCATAGTTGAATTTGTGAACGAGGGTCAGGTATTATTGCATGTAGCTGAACAGTGAGCCACAAGCATCAATGTTTTTGATGACCTCTTGGAAACCCTGTCCGATAATGTTCGATTGACCAGTTTAAATGGATCTTGTAACCCAGACAATTATTCATTTTTTCAAGAGTAAAATCTTTGATAGTCCATAGACTCTGTATTTACAATGGGTTTCAGCAAGTTGATCATGTTTGAATGATCTGTATTGAGTATAAGATGTAATAAGTGAAGATGTAATATGCTGGATTTAAGCTACAGTTTTGTCAATGGTTCTACTAAGAGTGCATTCTGTTTTGATGTACAACTATTCTACCACTTTGTGCTCTTGCGGCTTTATAATTTTATTTAATGAAGGAGAGATAGCAATATGTGAATAAATGAGGTAAGCATATGTCAGATTTTCATATTTGATTGTTATATTAAAGGCCTCAGGTGGTTTATACTCCCACTCAAAAAAACAAAAACATGTATTGTGCAACCACTGGCTCGGAATGTGTAGCGCCCCTGAGAGTCCAGTCGCTACAGAGGTACTGCACCTCATCCAGAGGTGTGGTATCCCACTCTCAGGTAAGGAGGGGGGCACTACCCAGGACTCCAGCATTCATACACAACACACACTAGTTCAGTCGGGGCACCTGAACATACCCTTAGGGAGGAAGGCTTCATCCCAGGCTGAATAGGAATGGGTGGTGGGAGTGGGTGGGGTAGGTAGGCAAAAGGGGAGGAGCTTAGAAGGTGGGATAACAGTGTGCTAGAGCAGTTGGTCCTAGGAAACCCAAGGGAGAGGAGTGGAGAACGTAGCTGAGAAGAAAAGTGTGAGGGAAAGACAGAAGGAAGCTCCTGGGAGGACAGAAGAGGTCCTAGGGGAACGGGAAGTGCAGAAGCCACCCATGAGGCCCATATCCACACTGACCATAGTTGGGTGGAGGGACTAGGTTGCAGTCAGGGGACCTGCCCCAACTTAGTGGAAATCTTAAAGTTCAGCTAAGAAACCTGAGGCTGTGGCGTCTGTAAGAGTCACAGCCACATCTACCCATAACTCGTCAAAAAGGCAGCTGGATAGAATCGAGGGGACTCAGAGGACACTGAGGGTGAGACACTGGGCAGGAGAAGTGGAAGCCAGTGTGGTGAGATGGCCAGAGAAAGGCATAAGAAACTAGTCCTGGAAAGGTGCACCCCAGTTTACCTGGGAGTTTGCTGGACCACTGACCCGGAGAACACAGCATCTGACTGGCGTTTGTGGACTGGAGAACTGTAAGTAAAAGTGGAAGCCGCACCTTGCTGTGTCCTTTGAGTTATTCCTGCATCACCTGCCCACCATAACCACAACCACCATCTTAGCACTTAACCCTACAACTGCCCTGGGGCTTGCTCTACCCGTGGAGAGCTGCACCATCTTTGCTGCACCACCATCGCCCCAGGGGATCTGACTGCAGTGTCGGCTATTATTGCCGAGCAGCATGCGTGGCGTCACAAACATATTTCCCATAACCTTTATACCACAACACTACAATTTCTTTATGGACGCCCAGGGCAACAGACTGGGTCACTGCTGCTGTGACCTTCCCATTTAAGAACTGTGTCGGACCCAGTACCATTGAACCCCCCATGGCACTATGGGGTGCTCAAAATGCAGTAATAATTTAAACTGTATGTATTCATCTTGATACAGGAAAGATATATATCTTGGTACCGTGTTAGCCAGTAGATAGAAAAATATTTAGGATTGAGAGTCCTCAGTGGTTGATACGTTGAATATGTGAATGTGTTTTTTCAGAATTTGTATTAGTCTATGCCTGATGAAGGGATCTGCGTTGTCTCGAAAGCTTGCAATTTGTTAACATCTTTTCAGTTAGCCATTAAAAGGTATCAACCACTGAGGACTCTCAATTCTAAATATGTATTCATCTTGCAAGGCTAACCATGTGTGGTCCAAACTATCTGTAAAGGAAAGTGCCACAAACTGTACATGTGTGTGTATATATCTATATATAATATAATGTCTCCTAATATAATATGTCTTCCCCACAAATATATTTGTCCTCCTATAAGAATGACCCCATTGTTAAAAGTGATCCTTTGTCCTGGCAGCAGCCAACGGCTGCAGGGATCCAGACATTCACAGCAATGTAATCACATCGCTGTGAGTGCACAGAACTTGAAAGCAGACTGCCACCATGTCTGTATGCGAGCAGAGATGCACTTGCCTGAGCGGTGACATCATATTAGGCAGGCATCACACTAGCATTCGGCAGGGCTGCGGACGGCAGCCTTCTTCCTCCGTGAAGCCCCACCCACTGCCGCACCTCTTCATTTAGCTCCGCCTACATCTGCATGCGTCCCCTATCTTTAACATTGGGTATGCAGGCCATGCAGATATATGTGGATGCTTCCGCATGCGTCGTCTTGACACTGCGCCGACCTGCGTCAAACGCAACATGTTAGGATTTTGTTGTCATCCGCATACATCTGCATGGCCTGCATACCCAATATTAAAGATAGGGTGCGCAGGACGCGTGCCTACGTAGGCGTAGCTGAAGAGGCGCGGCAGTGGGCGGAGCTTCACGGAGGAAAAAGGCTGCCGTCCGCAGCCCTGCCGAATGCTAGTGTGAAGCCAGCCTTACTCTGCCAGCACCTGTGCCCTGCAAGCTTGCATGCAGGAGCCCGGAGCACACGGCCGAGTTTAAATACCTAGTGGGAGCAGCACTCAGTCTCTCGGCTTCTCACTCTGCTGACTGCCTCTGCCCCCTCCTCCTCTCGTCTCTCTGCTCCACACCACATCCTCAGTTATAGCCCCTTGGGGCTCCCTTCCTCTCCTGTCCGCCACAACCCCCCTGTCAGCCCTTCAGCCCTGTCTGCTCTCTCTCCACCATATCCAGCAGTCGATCTGTACCCTCTTTCTCCCCTCATCTTTGCCCCTTTTCTATCATCCTTCATTATTCCCAAGCAGAACACCAGCAGCCCCCGATCAGCCTCTCCATCAAGACAGCACTGGGCTTAATATCACTGCTTTTAACCTCTTGCTGATCATTGTTATTAACCCCTTTCTCTCTGTAGGGATAGCGAGCAATAGGTGAGTGGGCTATAATAATTATGCATGTGGTAATTGTGGATTTCATTGGTATTTGTATTGTGTGCTATTATTGTATCTGGTATTAGTGTGGTAATAGAATAATAACTGTAGACTTTTGTGTGTAAAAATTCTTTATTGATACATGGTTACGTCTCGGTTAGTCAGCATTCATATATTATATAGCAAAGGAACCAGAGTGCGTTAAGGCGTGTGTTATTAGCCAGATATTAGTTATTGATAGTCAAGCCTGACATTAATAATCAATATTTGGAGGACCCATCTAACACTTCCTGCCTTCAGTTTTAGGATATAAGGATGTTGTCTCTCAATATTAGAGATACTTCTTATTCAGACCAGAAAGTTTTTCCTTTTCTCAAATCTCATTCACCACTTTCTGATAAAAACTGTAAAATGACATAAGCTGTTATTTACTGGCATGCAAAGTCTTAAAGGGAATCTGTCACCTTCTTTTTCGTATATAAGCTTTTGCCACCGCCATCAGGGGCTTATCTACAGCATTCCATAATGCTGTAGCTAAGCCCCCAATGTAACCTGAAAGATAAAAAAACAAGTTATATTATACTCACCTTGGGGGTGGTCCGGTGCGGTCCGGTACGATGGGCATCGCAGTTCGGGTCCAGCGCCTTCCATCTTCATGCAATGAAGTCCTCTTCCTTGCTTTCTGTCGTGGCTCCTGCACAGGCATACTTTATCTGCCCTGTTGAGGGCAGAGCAAAGTACTGCAGTGCGCAGGCGCTGGGCTTCTCGGACCTTTCCCGGAGCCTGCTCACTGCAGTACTTTGCTCTGCCATCAACAGGGCAGATAAAGTATGCCTGCGCAGGAGCTGCGACAGGAAGCAAGGAAGAGGACGTCATTGCATGAAGATGGGAGGTGCCGGTTCCGGACCACGACGCCCATCGGACCGGACCACACTGGACTGCCCCCCAGGTGAGTATAATATAACTTGTTTTTCTTATTTTTCAGGTTTCAATGGGGCTTATCTACAGCATTACAGAATACTGTAGATAAGACCTGGTGGCGGTGACCGAAGCTTATATACGAAAAAGTAGGTGACAGATTCCCTTTAAATGTAGGTAGTACATGCCGATTATAATGTGTTATATGTGATTGATTTTTTCATTCTGCCTCCCAAAGATTGTAGTAAGGCTCGGCGCACATTTATCCTGCGCTCTGCACTGAGAGCTTACACCGGGGTTTCCGTGTAAATCTCTGAAATACGTGATTCAGATGGGACCTCTGGCGGAAAATTCCCTATAATGAGGCAGATGGAGGAACTATGGATGAAATAGGACCTGTGATCCGGTGGTGTCCGTCTTTTTAGGATTGCATAAAAGTGCTGTCGGCCACAGTTTTGTGCACTTCTGAAAAGAAGGACACTGTTGAACAGAGGCCAGATTGATTTCATAGTAACTCTGCTGCCTCATTATAGTGAATGGATCCATCGGTGAGTTTGGAGCACCCCCAGACGCAGGGCCAAAGGGTACTCGGTACCGAGCCTCTCTGTATCGGTCTTGGGGTTGTCACGGTGGCTAGACCCGGTCCGTGACCCTGCTAAGGGGCGTCCAATGAAAGATGAGATGATGGTGCGTGGTGTAGGTCGCGATGAATAACGAGGACACAGGGTTGCAGTCTCTTTACCTCTTTACTGAAGGCTTCAGGATCCTCAATCCAGAGTACTGCTAACAGGGCTGGCTGAGACCGGCCGGTCCGAAGGCACCTCCAGAGTTCCCTTTGCAGGTGGAAATCAGTGCCTACCTTCTAGCGCCTGTGTGTTGTAGTACCTCCCTGCTGAGCATCACGGGATAGTCCTCACAACTGTTGTGTCTGTTTCTGATGTTCTTCTTTCTCACAACTCGTATCTATTCTGATGTTCTTCTCCGTCCCCCAGATGATATGGCTAGGACGCACCCGTATGACAGGTAGGCCTGGAGTTCTTCCGGGACCCTAGCGTCGCCCCTCTCCCACAATTGCTCCCTATGTCTGCTTAGGTGATTTAGGTGAGACAGCCAACCTATAATTAACTGTCCTGCCTTTGGTTTGAAGTAATGCGTGGAGCCCAATACTTCCTCAGCGTTCCGGCCACTGGCTACGCGCCTCAGTAGGATGTTGCCTCGATCTTACGGCAGGACTCCTACTGGTATTATCTCCTTTTTGCTGTGATCTCGTTTCTCACTTCTCCACAATAAACCTCGCTTCTTGTCCTTTCTTGAGATACCGCCGCAATGTAGTGCATGCGCGGTTCCTTAACGTTCTGTCTGGTTCGCTAGGCCTCTGTCAGGATCCCACCCCTGACAGGGACCCCCCTGAATCTTTCCCCGCAACACCCTCTGCCACAGGCTGTTGCCTGGTTCCAACCCAGTCAGCTTCTGACTAACTTCCTATCCAACCCCCAGTTTTACCAGATTGTGAGGAGTGGCCTAATACATAGTACCCTTTGCTCCCCCTGGAGGCCAGACTGTGAAGTGTATTGGTGTCTGTGATACCTGGTCAGGTGAACTCCTTAAGTGCCATCGGACATACCATCACTCCCCTTAGTGGCGGAGCAACAGTACTGCAATGACCAGGACTCTGGGGCACTGCACTCCCCCCCGGTTAAATCCAGTACTCCCAGACTGGGAAGAAAACAACAATACATGTCAGCAAAAGACATACAAATTTTGAAAATGCTATGAACAAATAATTATAACAGTGCTTCCCTTTATGGGAGGTAAGGACTCTTGAACGTTACAAACAAAACATGGTTAAATACTTTAAATAACATACTATAAATGACTTCTATTACCCAGCTGGGTATTCTACTTAGTGCAAATTCTGAACAATAATTTAACTTTTCCTTTAAGGGCGTATAAGCTGAACTCACTAAAGGCTTACTATAAAACTTCTAAAATATAAATTAACTTTTTCTTTATTTTTCTCTTCTAAGTGCAATACTCTTCTTTTTACTCTCTGATTGTTCATATGCAGGACCGCCTGTCTATCTGCCCAGGCCTACTGCCTCTTTTCTTAGTACAGGATCACTGAGCCATCTCTCTATGGCTCCTGGGAGGACTCACTAACCTCTACAGGTTCACTTTTCCCTGAAATTCAGCTTTCAGTTCTCTTCCTGTCCTCAGTCTTTTAATAATATAATTAAACATTTTCTATAACTATCTAACTGGCTACATATTACTTGCTATGTAAGACATTATTTCTATTCACTTTCTTTTAAGGTAACATTATACATTAAGTGTAACTGGTGAACATCCCCTTTAAGAGGGAACCAAGTCTCTTTGAGGTAGCGCAACTTCTCAAGTCGCAAGTCTGTTTACAGCAGGAACTCCTGTACTGTTTCCAGGAACAGTTTCTTCGAAAAGAGTTCCTTTTCTTGTAAAACCAGTAGGGGGCACCCTTAATAAGGTGCAAACTATTTACAATGCAGTTTGTGAACCATTCACCGTCCATGATTCGGAAGTCTTTATAACAGGGGTAAACAAGGAGCAAAAAGGAAAATAAAAGCAAAAATAAAAAGCAATAGGGATCCCGGGTAAACAAAGGGATCCCTTTAATAACAACCCTGGTCAGGTACTAGCAGCAGAAGACACAAAAGACGAACAGTTAACGAACTATATACAATCTCAGCAGCTTAGGTTCATGAATCAGGAGGTGGTTTCCACCAGGGCTTTACCTCACAGGTAGCCCTCTGGGGCTTAGAGAGGCTTGGCCCCACATCCACCCCCCTCAGCCGAGGACGGGTGGAACCCACGGTCACACGTTGGGTTGAGACCGCCGGATGATCCATGGCGCAGGCGGTAATCGGCCCCTCAACAAGGGATCCGGCCTCCTGGGCCTCAGGGGCGTCCGGAAGAGTTGCGCACCGCTGGACATCATGAGCCCTCCAACCAGTCCCTCGCTGCCACCAGGTGTAGACTACAGCATCCCCAGGCTGCAGGTCGCGGTCTGCATTGATCATTCCGTGGCAGGGGTCCACTTCGCCCCGGGCGACATGCACCTTCAGCGGCTCCCCGATCTCTTGAATAACTCCTCGTCCTTCTTGGGAGTTGAAGGCAATCACTATGCCCCACTTCGGCAGAGGGTCCTGCACTTCGGCTCTCAAGTCGATCATGGCCACAGATTGGGTTTCCCTCTCCTTTCTCTCCCGCCATGCGGTCACCAGACGCCGCTGGTGCTCCATCCATGGCATCAGCTTCAGGTCCCACTCCTGCGGTTCACGGCCCGGTGACGGGGTCCGTGAGTCCTCCGCGGCCGGGTCGGACGAAGAAGGGAGCGCGGGGGACAGGCGAATCTCCGCAGAGTGGACCAGCCGGGAACTCACCCAGGCGTGGGCTTCTCGGCACCGCTCCTCCTGCCGGGCCTCGGCCGCAGCCACCCATTTGTCCGGCGAGCGGCTGCTGGGTCCTCCTCTCACGTGCAGCTTTGCAGCGGTCAGCACCTGCTGTAGCGGTGGGTTCTGGCTTGCTCCCACCGATGCGGGCTGGCGCCAGGTCGGGTCGTCCCCACATCGCTGCTTGGAGGCCGCCATGTCTGTCCCTTCTTCTTGATCGTCTTCCCGCATTCTCTTTCGTGGGCGGCCCCGTCTCCATGGTCTCCACCCTCCAAAGAGGATGAGAAGGCGGACCTCAGCTGCTGACGGACACATCCTCAGGATACAGCAATACTTAGACTGGGCGGCCATTGTCTTTCGCGCTCTGCAGCTTGTCTACGCCCACTTCCACGCCCTTCTTCTTCTCCTGCGCTCCTCTTAGCGCTGTAATGGCGGCGGTTTTGGCGGGAACTTCTGGTGGTAATAGCAATGCACAGTCTTTGCAATAAATCACAGTTCAAGCACAATTCAGACACAGTTCCAAGGCACACATGACCTGATTCTTCAGGCTTAAGTAGATCCTGTTCGTGACGCCAAGTTTGGAGCGCCCCCAGACGCAGGGCCGCGGGGTACTCGGTACCGGGCCTCTCTGTCTCGGTCTTGGGGTTGTCACAGTGGCTAGACCCGGTCCGTGACCCTGCTAAGGGGCGTCCAATGAAAGATGAGATGATGGTGCGTGGTGTAGGTCGCGATGAATAACGAGGACACAGGGTTGCAGTCTCTTTACCTCTTTACTGAAGGCTTCAGGATCCTCAATCCAGAGTACTGCTAACAGGGCTGGCTGAGACCGGCCGGTCCGAAGGCACCTCCAGAGTTCCCTTTGCAGGTGGAAATCAGTGCCTACCTTCTAGCGCCTGTGTGTTGTAGCTCCTCCCTGCTGAGCACCACGGGATAGTCCTCACAACTGTTGTGTCTGTTTCTGATGTTCTTCTTTCTCACAACTCGTATCTATTCTGATGTTCTTCTCCGTCCCCCAGATGATATGGCTAGGACGCACCCGTATGACAGGTAGGCCTGGAGTTCTTCCGGAACCCTAGCATCGCCCCTCTCCCACAATTGCCCCCTATGTCTGCTTAGGTGATTTAGGTGAGACAGCCAACCTATAATTAACTGTCCTGCCGTTGGTTTGAAGTAATGCGTGGAGCACAATACTTCCTTGGCGTTTCGGCCACTGGCTACGCGCCTCAGTAGGATGTTGCCTCGATCTTACGGCACGACTTCTATTGGTGTTATCTCCTTTTTGCTGTGATCTCGTTTCTCATTTCTCCACAATAAACCTCGCTTCTTGTCCTTTCTTGAGATGCCGCCGCAATGTAGTGCATGCGGGGTTCCTTAACGTTCTGTCTGGTTCGCTAGGCCTCTGTCAGGATCCCACCCCTGACAGGGACCCCCCTGAATCTTTCCCCGCAACACCCTCTGCCACAGGATGTTGCCTGGTTCCAACCCAGTCAGCTTCTGACTAACTTCCTATCCAACCCCCAGTTTTACCAGATTGTGAGGAGTGGCCTAATACATAGTACCCTTTGCTCCCCCTGGAGGCCAGACTGTGAAGTGTATTGGTGTCTGTGATACCTGGTCAGGTGAACTCCTTAAGTGCCATCGGACATACCATCACTCCCCTTAGTGGCGGATAGTGTTGAGCATTCCGATACCGCAAGTATCGGATATCGGCCGATACTTGCGGTATCGGAATTCCAATACCGAGATCCGATACTTTTGTGGTATCGGGAATCGGTATCGGATCCATATTACTGTGTAAAATAAAGAATTAAAATAAAAAATATTGATATACTCACCACTCCGGAGGCCCCTGGACATCACCGCTGGTAACTGGCAGCCTTCTTTGCTTAAAATGAGTGCGTTTAGGGCCTTCCATGATGTCACGGCTTCTGATTGGTCGCCTGCCGCTCATGTGACCGCCACGCGACCAATCACAAGCCGTGACGTCATTCTCAGGCCCTAAACTCCTCATTCTAGGAATTTAGGACCTGAGAATGACGTCGCGGCTTGTGATTGGTCGCGTGGCGGTCACATGAGCGGCACGCGACCAATCAGAAGCCGTGACGTCATGGAAGGCCCTAAACGCACTCATTTTAAGCAAAGAAGGCTGCCGGTTACCAGCGGTGATGTCCAGGGGCCTCCGGAGAGGTGAGTATATCAATATTTTTTATTTTAATTCTTTATTTTACACAGTAATATGAATCCCAGGGCCTGAAGGAGAGTTTCCTCTCCTTCAGACCCTGGGAACCATCAGGATACCTTCCGATACTTGGTGTCCCATTGACTTGTATTGGTATCGGGTATCGGTATCGGCGATATCCGATACTTTTCGGGTATCGGCCGATACTATCCGATACCGATACTTTCAAGTATCGGACGGTATCGCTCAACACTAGTGGCGGAGCAACAGTACTGCAACGACCAGGACTCTGAGGCGCTGCATTTTCATCTGTCACGTCACTCGGAGATTTAGCTGAAAACCCTAATGTGAGTGCTCAGCGTAGAGGGGAGGATAAAAGTGATTATAAATGTTATGTAAAATGTTCCCAATAAAAGCTTCAACTCAATCCACAAAAAAGCAAGCCCCCAATCAGGTCTGACATCTGTTAACGGAAATATAGGGGGCTTCCACATTACTGGCAGCACAAAGGCTCTTGAAAAGCGAAACTGCTCCTCGCCCCCCCAAAGAAATCCAGCAAATTCTCAGCTCCCATATCCAACTGCCCCCCTCCCTTCTGAGCCCCAGTGTGCCTAAACCACAGTTAGCGCCCACATGTTTGGCATTTCTGAAATGATGAGAGCCTGCCTAATTTGCAGGTGCATGTCTCCAGAAGCATGAGTTGGGCATAATTTACTGGTCACTACAACGGCAGTTTGCAATTTTCACTCAGCAACATCCACTGCTGCTTATTTCTGGAAAACATCCATGGAGTCAAAATCGTCACTACACCTGTAGATCAATTCCCAAAGGGGTATCATTTACAAAATGGGGTCCCTTGAGGTATTATTCTGCTTTTCTAGCACTTAGGGGCTCTGAATATGTTTCTTGGGTGCAGCAGCACCCATGATTGATTTTTAAAGAGGTATTTCCATCTCATACATTGATGGCATATCCACAAGACCTGCATCTTTCTAGAAAATAAGTTATGTAATGTCCCACTCTACTACTATGGGGAGCATGGTGGCTCAGTGGATAGCAATGCAGCCTTGCAGCGCTGGGGTCCTGGGTTCTAATCCCACCTTGGACAACATCTGCAAGGAATTTGTATGTTCTCCCTGTGTTTGCATGGGTTTCCTCTGGGTACTCCGGTTTCCTCCCACATTTCAAAGACATACTGATAGGGAATTTAGATTGTGAGCCCCATCGGGGACAGTGATGATAATGTGTGCAAACTGTAAAGCGCTGCGGAATATGTTAGCGCTATATAAAAATAAAGGTTATTATTACTAAATGTGTTGCTGTTAGGCTACTTTCACACTAGCGTTAACTGCATTCCGTCACAATGCGTCGTTTTGCCGAAAAAACGCATCCTGCAAAAGTGTTTGCAGGATGCGTTTTTTCACCATTGATTAACATGAAGCGACACATTGTGACGGATTGCCACACGTCGCACCCGTCGTGCGACGGATGCGTCGTGCAGTGGCGGACCGTCGGGAGCAAAAAATGCTACATGTGACGTTTTTTGCTCACGACGGTCCGCTTTTTCCGACCGCGCATGCGCGGCCGGAACTCCGCCCCCACCTCCCGCATCTCACAATGGGGCAGCGGATGCGCTGGAAAAATGCATCCGCTGCCCCTGTTGTGCGGCGGAGACAACGCTAGCGTCGGGGACCTCGGCCCGACGCACTGCGACGGACCGAGCCCGACGCTAGTGTGAAAGTAGCCTCAGTGAAAAATAGGCAATGCCCTATTTTAGAGGAAGGACCCACATCTACTATACATTTATGACATATATTATGGATATACCATAAATGTACATGATAGTAGGACCCCTTTAGGTAAAGCATCTATTAGCATAATATCGCCTAACCGGTCATCATAATGCAATCTGCTTTAAATAGTGGTCCGTATAATAGGAAACAAACGTAAAAATCCCTGGAACCATGGGTGTCGTTATCTAATAAGTCCTCCTAGAAAAGAAAAGTAAAATATTTCTAAATCCTGTTTACATTCCTTTTATATAGATTTTACACATTAAAAATCATTCATGTTTATAAAGTTTAGCACAGTAGATTGTTTACATGATAACATGTTCTTTTCCCCCAGGTTTTGTAGACTTGACTCTCCATGACCAGGTCCATCTTTTGGAATGCGCTTGGCTTGAGATACTTATGGTTGGCTTAATCTGGCGCTCAGTGGAACATCCAGGCAAATTATCATTTGCTCCAAATCTCCTACTAGACAGGTGTGTATCCCCTAAATATGGATAACAGTCGCCATATACAGGTTTAATTTATTTTTAAGCTCTTATATGGAAGATGTAATAATTAACTTTTTAATAAGCAACATAGCTAGTAATGGGTTCCTTCCAATAATGATCAATACTGTCATCTCTAGTCCTCCAATAATTCCCAAAAGGCAGATTATAGTAACAGAATAATGTAAATAGTAATTTTCAGTAAATTATCACTTTCTTTTTAAATATATGATATATGCAATCCCACATTTAGATGCTATACAGTATTATTAAAAAGTCTAGCAATACATCATGTGTTCGCATTAGTGCACAGACTTTCTTGAGAATTGATTATGTACTTTCAATGGCAACTGATTGTCAGTTAGGGTACCCAGTATAGATGATGTCATTAGAGGGGAGTTGTTCTTCAGTACCTAGCAGCAGCTGCTACACATTGAATGGAGCTATGCAGTACAGCTTTGTTCATTGTGCTCACACTTCAGACCTTATAACATCTGTTGGAGAGCTGGGTGTCACCCACCATTAAACTGATATTGATGACCCATCCTATGTATTGGTGATCAATATCTTTAGTCCAGACAGTCCTTTACAAGAGGAGCAGGTTTAGTGAAAACTGGCCACATCATGGCTGTAGAGCTGTGGAAATAATAGCTTGTAAAGTTTATATTCTTACTTTCATTATGACTAAGAGGGTGTTAGCAGAGATTCATCTCTGAGGGACTTTTGCTTTTCCCCTACAAGATATTTACCAATCATAAGCAAGAGGCGTCATGACGGGGAAGGAAAAAGAACATGTCCCCCTAGAATGTCAGACCCAGCATTCTCTCTGTGAGACACGTAATAACATACAGAAGCTGTCCTCTTTGATCTCACTGTGATTTCAGGGGGGAAGGAGCTCTCCTCTTACAGGACTGTCAGCTCTGTGCTACTCCTTTTCCCCCCACACTGACTGCCATGAGAGAAGAGCTGAAAGAAGTGTTTATCATTATAAACACCTGGGAGTCAGGTTATATAGTGTTTAAGTCACCCTATATTATATATCTCTTATCTTAGTACTCTGCCATCTAGTCTGTAAAAACAAAATGCCTCTGAGGTCACGTTCACACTATCAGTATTTGGTGAGTATTTTACTTCAGTATTTGTAATCAAAACCAGGAGTGGGCGATAAATGCAGAAGTGGTGACGTTTCTGTTATACTTTTCCTCTCATTGTTCCACTCCTGGTTTTGGCTTACAAATACTGATGTAAAATACTGACCAAATACTGCACATGTGAACGAGGTTGAAGACAAACTATTCTCTTGCTTTTTGAACTCTTGCAGAGAGGAGACCAAATCCTGGTGGTCTCATACTCTTTGGTATTGGGTAGTGCAAACTTGGACATGATGACCTTTTCCAAACATCAAACATTGTTCTACTGGTCATCAAAATAAGGTAAAGGGGAGGCAAAAAAACAGGCCCTTCTGTACTGGTGGCAAAGCTGGTCACTATAATAGGGGCCAATTTGATTTTAGCTATGTTACCCCTCCTAGCTGCACTAAACACCATACCCCTGTTTTACCATTGTGAGTATACTTGTTATAAACACTTGTATACACTTTTCTTTGTGGCAAGACTGGAAGAGTTAATGTATTTACAGCGTAGCCTTCTAGGTGCAGGCAAAGTGCTTTTAGAGAGTAAAATAAACTTGGTAAAGTGTTATAAAAACGTCATTTTGGCTAGAATAACTGAGATCTATTATTCTGAAATCTACATTTTATAACAGAAAGGTTGGTCACAGTAGGTAAACTATAACAATGAGCCTCGTAGTAAAAAACATACCCCCTGCCTGAGCGGTCCTTATAAATGGTCAATTACCGTAGTGGGAAAGAAACATTTCTCACCTTCTAACAGCAAATCGTAGCAGATAATTAAAAACGGGAGTTGAGTTTTGATGTTAACCATTCATGGTGAAGGAACATGGTGGACTGTTCTAATTACATCTCTATAGCCGTATATACAGTATACAACATCCCAGAGTTTCACAATATTTCCAATAATGAGCCAAAGATTATATATTACGCATAGAAAAATTCAGTAACAGCTGTGCTTGGAACAAAGTCTGGACCCCATAATCGGCCTCATTCAAACTGGTGTTTCTGTGTTTATTATGTTTCCTCTACATATATGGATTTTCCTAGAAGAACACATTGACACCTATCCACAGTAAAAGTAATAACTACTAAATAATACAGGTCAGATCACTGAGACCCCCATGGATTGCCATAAAGGTGGGCCTCTGTCCTCTTTTTAGTAGTGTGGCAGTCAAGCATGTGCACTGCTAATACAATCTAGAGAACTGCTGGAGATTGCCTGGCGATGTACTAGGAAATTATCTTCAGTATTCTTGGAGGATGATTGGAGCATAAATGCACATGCTTGACTGTCACTCCATTAAATTGGGGAATGCACATGTCATGTCTTTCCATTGATAAGATACATGTTAATTGTTTGCATCTCTCTGCAGGAATCAGGGGCGTTGCGTAGAGGGCTTGGTGGAAATTTTTGATATGCTGGTAACCACAGCTACTCGATTCCGAATGATGAGACTACGTGGGGAAGAATTTATCTGCTTGAAATCTATTATTCTTCTAAATTCTGGTAAGTATGTAATACAGACTTAGATGTGAGCCATGTCTCCCTACAGTTGTGTTATTCATTTGTTGAAGAGGTGACATGTCAAAGCCTGGCAAGGGAGTGTGAGTGTAAGGCTACGTTCACACATAGCATTTTTGATGCATTTTTTCTGCAGCAAAACCTGTCGCATGTATACAGAGTCATGTAAAAGTTTGGGCACCTCTGGCCAAAATTAATGTAATTGTGAACAGTTAAGCAAGTTAAAGATTAACCCCTTCATGACCGGAGGTAGTTTCGATTTGCGTTTTCATTTTTTGCTCCCCTTCTTCCCAGAGCCATAACTATTTCATTTTTCTGTCAATATGGCCACGTAAGAGCTTGTTTTTTTGCGGAACGAGTAGTACTTTTGAACGCCACCATAAGTTTTAACATATCATGTACTGGAAAACAGGAAAAAAATTCCAAGTACAGTGAAATTGCAAAAAAAGTGCAGTCCCACAGTTGTTTTTTGTTTGGCTTTTTTACTATGTTCACTAAATGCTATAACTGACCTGCCACTATGATTCTCCAGGTCATTACAAGTTCATAGGCACAAAACATGTCTAGCTTCTTTTCTAAGTGGTGAAAAAAAAATTCCAAACTTTGATAAAAGAAAAAAAAATTGTGCCATTTTCCGATACACGTAGCATCTCCATTTTTTGGTGCATTTTGGTGCAGATACGACCTTTTGATCACCTGTTATTGCATTTTAATGCAATGTTGCGGCGACCGAAAAACCGTAATTCTGGCGTTTTGACTTTTTTCTCGCTACTTCGATCTGGTTAATCCTTTTTTTTTATTGATAGTTCGGGCGATTCTGAACTTGGTAATACCAAATATTTGTATGTTTAATTTTTTTTATTGTTTTATTTTGAATGGGGCGAAAGGGGGGTGATTTGAACGTTTATATTTTTTTTATATATTTTTAAAAACTTTTTTTTAACTTTTGACATACTTCAATAGTCTCCATGGAAGACTAGAAGCTGCCATAACCCGATCGGCTCTGCTACATACAGGCCATGATCAGATTGCCTGTATGTAGCAGAATTACTCACTTGCTATGAGTGCCGGCCACCGGGCGGCACTCATAGCAATCCGGCAGTGACAACCATAGAGTTCTGCAGGAGATCCTTGGTTGTCATGCCAACTGTTATGACCCCAATGGCGAGGGTCTCAGAGGAACGTGGAAGTCTGCAGAATACAAAAAACCAGCTCATAGGGCAGTGGTAACTGGGTTGACCATATATCTACTCCTAACGCCAACACTAGAAGTAGCCGGGGATCATTCCTACGATGATTCTAGATGACACGCTCCAGCCGGAGAATCTAACTACCCCTAGTAGAGGAAAAACAAAGACCTTTCTTGCCTCCAGAGAAGGGGACCCCAAAGCTGGATAGAAGCCCCCCACAAATAATAACGGTGAGGTAAGAGGAAATGACAAACACAGAAATGAACCAGGTTTAGCACAGAGAGGCCCGCTTACTGATAGCAGAATAAAGAAAGGTAACTTATATGGTCAACAAAAACCCTATCAAAATCCACACTGGAAATTCAAGAACCCCCGAACCGTCTAACGGTCCGGGGGGAGAACACCAGCCCCCCTAGAGCTTCCAGCAAAGATCAGGATAAAGATTTGGAACAAGCTGGACAAAAATACAAAACCAAAACAAATAGCAAAAAGCAAAAAGGCAGACTTAGCTGATATAACTGGAACCAGGATCAGTAGACAAGAGCACAGAAGACTAGCTCTGATAACTACGTTGCCAGGCATTGAACTGAAGGTCCAGGGAGCTTATATAGCTACACCCCTAACTAACGACCCAGGTGCGGATAACAGGAATGACAGAAAAACCAGAGTCAAAAAACTAGTAACCACTAGAGGGAGCAAAAAGCGAATTCACAACAGTACCCCCCCCTTAGTGAGGGGTCACCGAACCCTCACCACGACCACCAGGGCGATCAGGATGAGCGGCATGAAAGGCACGAACTAAATCGGCCGCATGAACATCAGAGGCGACCACCCAGGAATTATCCTCCTGACCATAGCCCTTCCACTTGACCAGGTACTGAAGCCTCCGCCTGGAGAGGCGAGAATCCAAGATCTTCCCCACCACGTACTCCAACTCGCCCTCAACCAACACAGGAGCAGGAGGCTCAGCAGAAGGAACTACAGGCACAATGTACCGCCGCAACAAGGACCTATGAAATACATTGTGAATAGCAAACGACACAGGAAGATCCAGACGAAAAGATACGGGATTAAGGATTTCCAATATCTTGTAAGGCCCAATAAAACGAGGTTTAAATTTGGGAGAGGAGACCTTCATAGGAACAAAGCGGGAAGAAAGCCATACCAAATCCCCAACGCGTAGTCGGGGACCCACACCGCGGCGGCGGTTGGCAAAGCGCTGAGCCCTCTCCTGTGACAACTTCAAGTTGTCCACCACATGATTCCAGATCCGCTGCAACCTATCCACCACAGAATCCACCCCAGGACAGTCAGAAGGCTCCACATGACCTGAAGAAAAGCGAGGATGGAAACCAGAGTTGCAGAAAAAAGGCGAAACCAAGGTGGCGGAACTAGCCCGATTATTAAGGGCAAACTCAGCCAACGGCAAGAATGTCACCCAATCGTCCTAATCAGCAGAGACAAAACACCTCAAATAAGCCTCCAAGGTCTGATTGGTTCGCTCCGTCTGTCCATTAGTCTGAGGATGGAAAGCAGACGAAAACGACAAATCAATGCCCATCCTACTACAAAAGGATCGCCAGAACCTGGAAACGAACTGGGATCCTCTGTCTGACACAATATTCTCAGGGATGCCGTGCAAACGAACCACGTTCTGGAAAAACACAGGAACCAGATCGGAAGAGGAAGGCAGCTTAGGCAAAGGAACCAAATGGACCATCTTGGAGAAGCGATCACATATCACCCAGATAACGGACATGCCCTGAGATAGCGGAAGATCAGAAATGAAATCCATGGAGATATGTGTCCAAGGTCTCTTCGGGACAGGCAAGGGCAAGAGCAAACCGCTGGCACGAGAACAGCAAGGCTTAGCTCGAGCACAAGTCCCACAGGACTGCACAAATGACCGCACATCCCTTGACAAAGAAGGCCACCAAAAGGACCTGGCCACCAGATCTCTGGTGCCAAAAATTCCCGGGTGACCTGCCAACACCGAGGAATGAACCTCGGAAATGACTCTGCTGGTCCACTTATCCGGGACAAACAGTCTGTCAGGTGGACAAGACTCAGGCCTATCCGCCTGAAATCTCTGCAACACACGTCGCAGATCCGGAGAAATAGCTGACAAGATAACTCCATCTTTAAGAATACCAACAGGATCAGCGACTTCAGGAGCATCAGGCACAAAGCTCCTAGAAAGAGCATCGGCCTTCACATTCTTTGAACCTGGTAAATACGAGACAACAAAATCAAAGCGGGAGAAAAACAATGACCAGCGGGCCTGTCTCGGATTAAGGCGTTTAGCAGACTCGAGATACATCAGATTTTTGTGATCAGTCAAGACTACCACACGATGCTTAGCACCCTCGAGCCAATGACGCCACTCCTCAAATGCCCATTTCATGGCCAACAACTCCCGATTGCCCACATCATAATTTCGCTCGGCAGGCGAAAACTTCCTAGAGAAAAAGGCACAAGGTTTCATAACAGAGCAACCAGGGCCTCTCTGCGACAAAACGGCCCCCGCTCCAATCTCTGAAGCATCCACCTCAACCTGAAAGGGAAGTGAGACATCGGGCTGGCACAAAACAGGCGCCGAAGTAAACCGGCGTTTCAACTCCTGGAAAGCCTCCACGGCAGCAGGAGCCCAGTTGGCTACATCGGAGCCCTTCTTGGTCATATCCGTCAAAGGTTTCACAATGCTAGAAAAATTAGCGATAAAACGACGGTAGAAGTTAGCGAAACCCAAGAATTTCTGAAGACTCTTAACTGACGAGGGCTGAGTCCAATCAAGAATAGCTCGGACCTTGACTGGGTCCATCTCCACAGCAGAAGGGGAAAAAATGAACCCCAAAAAGGGAACCCTCTGTACACCAAAGAGACACTTTGAGCCCTTGACAAACAAAGAATTTTCACGCAAAATTTTAAAGACCAACCTGACCTGCTCCACATGTGAATCCCAATTATCAGAAAAAACCAAAATATCATCCAGATAAACAATCAAAACTTTATCCAGATACTTCCGGAAGATGTCATGCATAAAGGACTGAAAAACTGAAGGCGCATTGGAGAGCCCAAAAGGCATCACCAAGTACTCAAAATGACCTTCGGGCGTATTGAATGCGGTTTTCCATTCATCACCTTGCTTAATGCGCACAAGGTTGTACGCACCACGAAGGTCTATCTTGGTGAACCACTTGGCACCCTTAATCCGGGCAAACAAGTCAGACAACAGCGGTAAAGGATACTGAAATTTGACAGTGATCTTATTTAAAAGCCGATAATCAATACAAGGCCTCAAAGATCCGTCCTTTTTTGCCACAAAAAAGAATCCCGCACCAAGAGGGGAAGAAGACGGACGAATATGTCCTTTCTCCAGAGACTCCTTGATATATGAACGCATAGCGGTATGTTCGGGTACCGACAGATTAAACAGTCTTCCCTTAGGAAATTTACTGCCAGGGATCAAATCTATAGCACAGTCACAGTCCCTATGAGGAGGCAGAGCACTGGACTCAGACTCACTGAAGACATCCTGATAATCAGACAAATACTCCGGAACTTCCGAAGGCGTAGAAGAAGCAATAGACACAGGCAGGGAATCCCCATGAATACCACGACAGCCCCAACTTGAGACTGACATAGCCTTCCAGTCCAGGACTGGATTATGAGTCTGTAACCATGGCAGCCCTAAAACAACCAAATCATGCATTTTATGTAAAACCAGGAAACGTATCACCTCGCGGTGTTCAGGAGTCATGCACATGGTAACTTGTGTCCAATACTGCGGTTTATTTGCTGCCAATGGCGTAGCATCAATACCCCTAAGAGGAATAGGATTTTCCAATGGTTCAAGAGTAAAACCACAGCGCTTAGCAAATGACAGATCCATAAGACTCAGGGCAGCACCTGAATCTACAAACGCCATGACAGGATAAGACGACAGTGAGCAAATCAAAGTTACAGACAGAATAAATTTAGGTTGCAAATTACCAACGGTGACAGGACTAACAACCTTAGCTATACGTTTAGAGCATGCTGAGATAACATGTGTAGAATCACCACAGTAGTAGCACAAGCCATTCTGGCGTCTATGAATTTTCCGCTCATTTCTAGTCAGGATTCTATCACATTGCATTAAATCAGGTGTCTGTTCAGACAACACCATGAGGGAATTTGCGGTTTTGCGCTCCCGCAACCGCCGGTCAATTTGAATAGCCAGTGCCATAGTATCATTCAGACCTGTGGGAATGGGAAAACCCACCATAATATTCTTAATGGCTTCAGAAAGGCCATTTCTAAAATTAGCGGCCAGAGCACACTCGTTCCAATGTGTCAGCACGGACCATTTCCGAAATTTTTGGCAATACACTTCAGCCTCGTCCTGTCCCTGAGACATAGCCAGCAAGGCCTTTTCTGCCTGAATATCAAGATTGGGTTCCTCATAGAGTAAACCGAGCGCCAGAAAAAACGCATCAATATCAGCCAATGCCGGATCTCCTGGCGCCAGCGAAAAAGCCCAATCCTGAGGGTCGCCCCGTAAGAACGAAATAATAATTTTTACTTGCTGAGCAGAGTCTCCAGATGAACAGGGTCTCAGGGACAAAAACAATTTACAATTATTCACGAAATTCCTAAACTTAAACCTGTCTCCGGAAAACAGTTCAGGAATCGGTATTTTAGGTTCTGACCTAGGATTTCTGATAACATAGTCTTGTATGCCCTGCACACGAGTAGCCAGCTGGTCCACACTTGTAATCAAGGTCTGGACATTCATGTCTGCAGCAAGCATAGCCACTCTGAGGTAAAGGGGAAGAAGAAAAAAAAAACTCAGAATCTTCTTTCTTATAATCCCTCTTCTGCAATGCATTAAACACTTAATACTGGCCTGGCAAACTGTTATGACCCCAATGGCGAGGGTCTCAGAGGAACGTGGAAGTCTGCAGAATACAAAAAACCAGCTCATAGGGCAGTGGTAACTGGGTTGACCATATATCTACTCCTAACGCCAACACTAGAAGTAGCCGGGGATCATTCCTACGATGATTCTAGATGACACGCTCCAGCCGGAGAATCTAACTACCCCTAGTAGAGGAAAAACAAAGACCTTTCTTGCCTCCAGAGAAGGGGACCCCAAAGCTGGATAGAAGCCCCCCACAAATAATAACGGTGAGGTAAGAGGAAATGACAAACACAGAAATGAACCAGGTTTAGCACAGAGAGGCCCGCTTACTGATAGCAGAATAAAGAAAGGTAACTTATATGGTCAACAAAAACCCTATCAAAATCCACACTGGAAATTCAAGAACCCCCGAACCGTCTAACGGTCCGGGGGGAGAACACCAGCCCCCCTAGAGCTTCCAGCAAAGATCAGGATAAAGATTTGGAACAAGCTGGACAAAAATACAAAACCAAAACAAATAGCAAAAAGCAAAAAGGCAGACTTAGCTGATATAACTGGAACCAGGATCAGTAGACAAGAGCACAGAAGACTAGCTCTGATAACTACGTTGCCAGGCATTGAACTGAAGGTCCAGGGAGCTTATATAGCTACACCCCTAACTAACGACCCAGGTGCGGATAACAGGAATGACAGAAAAACCAGAGTCAAAAAACTAGTAACCACTAGAGGGAGCAAAAAGCGAATTCACAACAGCCAACCCATCGGTGACCGGGGGTCAATGTCAGAGTTTGACAGCGGCATTTAACTAGTTAACAGCTGTGGGAGGATCACGATTCCTCCCACGGCTGTTCTGCACACTTGTCAGCTGTTCAAAACAACTGACATGTGCCAGAAAAGATGTGGGCTCAGTGCCAAAGCGCACATAAAAGGGAGGGTGTCCAACATTGGCTTGTTATTACTCCCGATGTCGAAAAGGGGTTAAATGATCTCTAAAAGGCCTAACATTAAGTTGACACAGTTCCTGTGTATTTTAAGCAAAAAAATATATTTTCATCTTTTACATTTTACAAACTACAAAGAGGAAAATGGGACAATGAAAAAGTTTGGCTACCCTGTATGGTTAGTACCTAGTAGTATCCCCTTTTGAAATTACCACAGCTTGAAAATGTAGCAAGCCAAGAGTCTTTCAGTTCTTGTTTGAGGGATTTTGATTCATTCTTCTTTGGAAAATCCTTCCAGTTCTGTGAGATACCTGGGTCGTCTTGCATGCACTACTATTTTGATGTCTAGCCATAGATTTTCAATGATGTTCAGACCAGGGGACTGTGAGGGGCAATGTAAAGCATTCAGCTTGCACCTTTTGAGGTAGTGTAATGTGAGTTTTGATATGTGTTTAGGATCACTATCCATTTATAGAAGCTATCCTCTTTTTAACTTCAGCTTTTTTACAGATTGTACTATTTTGCATCAAGAATTTGTTGAAATTTCTTTCTTCCCTCTACCCATGACATGTTCCCCATGCCATTCACTACAACACAACCCCAAAGCATGACTGATCCACCCCCATGCTTAAAGGTTGGAGAGATGTTCTCTTCCTTAAATTCTGAGACTTTTTTTCTTCACACATGCATTTGATCATTGTGGCCTAAGAGTTCTATTTTAAGTTAATTGATCCACAGGACTTTTTTCCAAAATGCATCAGGCTTGTTTAGATGTTCTTTTGCATACTTCTGATGCAGAATTTTATGGTGAGGACACAGGATATGTTTTCTTCTGATGATTCTTTCATGTAGGACATTTTTGAACAGGTGCTCTGAACAGGTGCTCTGAACAGTAGAACAATGAGAACAATGTACCACAACTCTAGAGTCTGCTAAATCTTTCTGAAGGTCTTTTGCAGTCAAGAAGGGGTTGTGATTTGCCCTTCTAGCAATCTTACGAGCAGCTCTCATTGAAATTTCCATTGGTCTTCCACACATTATCTTGCCCTTCCAGACCTTATCTTGACCTCCACTGTTCGTGTTAACTGCCATTTCTTAATTACATTTCTAACAAAAGAAAGTGCAACTTTAAAACGCTTTACTATCTTTTTATAGCCTTCTCCTGCTTTGTGGGCCTCCACAATTTTCATTTTCAAAGTGCTAGGCAGCTTCTTAGAAGAACCCATGGCTGCTGTTTTTTGGCATAAGGTTAGAGGAGGAAGAGTTTGTATAAAGTTGGTAAATTTGCATCACCTGCCCTTTTCTAACAATGATAGTGAACAAGACATACATAACTCTAACAGGTTAATAAAGGTCTGAAACCTTGGTCAAAGTTTTCTGAGCACACAGATCTCCAAGAGTGCCCATTTTCCTTTTTGTAATTTTTAAATTGAAAAAAAAAATTGCAATTTTTTTTTTGCCTAAAATACAAAGGAAATATGTCATCTTTAACTGTAGCCCTTTTAGAGATCACTTCTTCATCAACTTGCTTAATTGTTCAAAATAACAGTAATTTTCAATACGGGTTCCTAAACTTTTACATGCCACTGAAGAGATACTGCCACATGTACAGATTTATTGTCACATGTACAAATATGGTGCCACATGTACAAATACACTGCCACAGGTACAGATATACTGCCACATGTAAAGATATGTTGCCACATTTGCAAATATACAGCCGCATTTACAGATATACTGCCACATGTACAGATAGACTGCCACATATACAGATATACTGCCGCAAGTACAAATATACTGCCGCAAGTGCAGATATACTGCCACATTTGCAAATATACAGCCGCATTTACAGATATAATACTGCCGCATGCACAGATATACTGCCACATTTACAAATATGTTGCCTTATGTACAGATATCATGTCACATGAACCAGAACACTGTTGTGCCTAAAAATCTACTGAAAGAGCTGTAATGCTTTTCATTCAGTAAAATAGCACAGGTTTATTGGTTGAGGCCCAACTAATCATGTATTGGTATCCTATGATAGAAAATCAATTATAGGGAATATGTCAACAGGTTTTTGTTATTTAATCTGAGTGTGGCATAATATAGAGCAAGCAACCCTGATTCCAGTGATTTGTCACTTATTAGGCTGTGTATAGTAGTTTCAATACAATGAGTGTTTTATCAGCAGGAGATTATCACTGTCTGACTAGATCTCACTTGTACATCAGTCCAGCTAATCTGTGTAACCCCACCCCTACCATTAAGTAGCAGATTGTTGACAATGTGCAATGTACATGGGAAACTGTCAGTCAGTGGCATGGCGGGGTTATTCTCTCTCTCTCTCTCTCTCTCTCTCCCTCTTATGTCACTACTATACCCACCTCAACTTGTACCTTCTTTAATGAGGGCATTTCTTCAAAAATAAAAAAATACGAATGTGGCACTATTTGCTCTCTTTGACTGATAATCCCAATGTCTGATTGATCCCAATGTCGCACATTAAAGGCACAGTAGTCTGTTACAGTATACCAGCAAGCTCTCCATATCTAATTTATGTTAATAACCGACATTTTTATTGTGGCAAAATGAAGAAGAAAAATATTGTTTATTTAAAATTAAAGCAAATTCCTCCATTTGAGCTTTAGCAACAAATTATAACTAATTTCATAAATTGTCGCACAGAAAGGCCATGACATGAGATTATGCCAATATTGTAATTTTTGTTAATGAGATATAACAGATATGTTTATTATGTAGCCATTGAATAAATGTAATTTAATTAGATTTACCAGTTCCCTGTTGGATAAATTGTAGCATATTCTGCAACTAAAGTAAATTTAGAATGTTCTTCTCACTTTATGATAATTACTCCTAATTATGGTGCTTTATGAGAAAGCTCGCCTTTTTTTTACTGATATTCTTGCTTTGCTTTTTCATGCAAATAGAATTTTCTGATTAATTAAAACATGACCTTTTCCAAGCTGCAGTATGTTAATGAATATATTTTCTTTTAAAAGGTCCTTCTGTCAATGTATCTTTCTGTAGAGACAAAATTACTGGGATTTTATGACTTCAGAATCTTTTCAAATATAAATGTAGAATTTGTCATGATGGATATTAATGTGGCTTTCTAGGATTGAAAGTTATCGCCGTGTGTTTCAGCTGTCACCGGCAGTCCTATAGACAAAAAATGGAGGTGAGGTGCACATGCTTAACCTTCACTTCATTCTGATCGGGCTCTGCAGAGCTCTGTTCTCGAGATTTCTGGGCGTCTCAGCAGTCTGACCGCCACCGGTCAGCAAGGTATTCCCTGTTCTAGTGATAGGGGATACTTTGCAATTTTGGGAAAACTCCTTTAAATGTTTACTATACTTTTATAAAAGTCTGTTACACTTGCATAATTTTTATGTTTAAAAATTATATAAATGGGTTTTTGGGACCTGGAAACTTAACGAAGAGGGTGGCAGCCCATCTAAAAGAACCAAATACTGATTTGGGGCATCGGCTCCGAGTGGATCTCCACTTCCATATTCTACTTCCACTGCAGTGTCACTATAATCTGTAGAAGGTAATGTAGATGCAGTCTGATTACACTTAGTGAGAGAGTCTGACAACTGACTTTGACATCCTTGAGAAAGAACAGAAATGAGTGACTTCCAGTAAAAGCATTGAGCATTTACTGGTTGATAAGTTTGTTGATGGTGCTCCATGGTAGAAGGCTCCCTTCCTTTTACTTACAGTATTTTACAGCCTTTTTACCTAAGCCACATGTTATAAATAGTGTAGGCCAAAACATGTATTTTTCACCCCAGTTGATGTGTTAGAAGGACAAAAGTGGCAACTGTAAGGATCTGACAAGAGCCAGACTGTGATGGCTTTATCATCAGAGAAGGGGAGGCGTCTGAGAGCTGCCATGAATGATTTGATAGGTGATGATGTTATCATGTAGTTCACAGGAGTCAGACATTTACTTTCTGTCTACATATTAGCACATGTACCTGACTGCTTGACCCAACTTCACTTCCTATAGAGAAGGGGGGAAATGAATAGATCTAATTCAGATAGGATAAAATTAATTAAACAGAAAGAAAATTGATGGTGAGTATGCAATAAAAAAGATTGACTCATAAATATCAGAACTGGACAAATAAGGGATTGAAGAAGTCGACCTTGTCTTATTAATTACATTTCTGTTCAGTTTACATCATATGGATGGCCAGGAGTATGTGTGCTTGCTTACGTTAGGGACAGATGGCAACAGGATTTATTATGCAAAAAAGGCATGGAGCTATAGTCAGTATACTGCTGGGAAACCTTGAGTCCTGGACAGGCCCGGATTTAGGGGGGGGGGGGCCGGATTTAGGGGGGGGGGGCCCGGGCCCTGGGCCACCCACCAAGCGGGGGCCTCCCACCAATATAGGGATAAATATCTCAAAATGAAAAAAAAAAATGTAAAATACACGTCTCTTTGCTGTGAACCCTTTCTAATGATAAGGAACATTTAACAAAAGAGAAACTATTGAAAGTGTAGGGACTACGGTCCTACATCTCAGTGGCTGGTGCAGAGCGGCAGAGTCATGGCACCTGACTTGCGTCAGCATCCTAGCTAGACTTCCTTAGTACCCTCTCTGTACCTAATGCTTAGCTAATGGCATGCGGGAGCCTTCTCTGGTCCCAACAGAAGCTTCTAGGCGCTACCTATTCAGATATATGATTGCTCCCTCAGATTAGATCAGATGAGAGTTTGTTCAGCTACCTTCGAAGAAGGCGGCGGAGCCACGATGTCGGCGCGAGAAGAGGATTCTCCACAGCGGAGTGCGGCTGGACTTCACTCTAGATCTTCAGTCACTGAAGATCCAGAGGTGAAGTGGATCAGTCTTCACAGTGTCGCGGTGGGTGAGTATGATCTCTGTCTGTGTGTATGTCTGTGTGTGTCTGTCTGTCTTTGTATCTTTCTTGTAGCTCCTGTCCTACACAGTACCATACTGTATATACCGGTCCACACTATATCCTGCATTAGAGTGTGTCTGTGTGTACTGTATGTATATAGTGTGAAATTGTTACAGTATAGTGCTGTGTATACACTTTATACAGCCCCTCAGCACAGCAACAGCTTCTGATATATACAGGTAAACAGCCTCTGATATATACAGCCCAGCAGCAGCCCCTCATATATATACAGGCCAGCAGAAGCCTCTCATACATATACAGCCCAGCAGAAGCCTCTCATACATATACAGCCCAGCAGCAGTCTCTGATATATAGAGCCCAGCAGCAGTCTTTCATATAGACAGCCCAAATTTCTACAATATACATACATTTATATGTACATATTTTAATCTTTAATTCCCTTTCAGGACTTCAAGGCTTGACAAGGTCATTTTGCTACTTTTAGATTACCATCATGGACAATCATGAAGGAGATAGGCAAAGACATCGCACAAAAATTTGGGAGTCTGGGGCTTCTAAAAGACGTTAGGCAAAAGAAACAACAATGAAATCAACAGAAGAGATAGCGAAGACAACAAAATTGGACGAGTTCTTCACTGTTCATTCAAGGCAAGTGTCGGAAAGGAGTAATGACCTTGTAGAATCTGATCAACCTGACAATGCTTCAGTGGAAATGGTTGTTAATCCTGGCAAAGAAAAGGCTGAAGTAGTAACGTGTACAACTGAAGAACACAAAGAAAAGGAGACTGATAGTGGCACATCTTATGAAGAAGGTGAAGTTGTGGGCCCACCAGGGGGCAATAACATTGGACTTTGGCCATCCATTATTTTGGAACAGATGTGAGATTACTGGCTGAAAAGGGGTGTAGCAACAATCTAGCACTGTGGTGAAAGTTTGTTCATTGCACACTCGGTTCTGAAACCTAGAAAGGACCGCAATATTCCAAGAATGTGCATACTTGGTCTTTTCCGTTGTCAAAATCATAATGGAGAAGTCATAATGAGGAATCGGTAATGCTTTTCTCCCTCTAAAGGATGCATTTACTGCTTCACGTGCAGATTAATGTGCTCTATTACAGGATCTGAGTCTTCTCAGCTTTCGTCTAATGGATTCTGTGATTGAAAACATTCACAAGAACATATAAAAAGTCATGGGCAGTCAGCAGAACATCTGAACTCTACAATTGCTTTCAATAAGAGGTTAACAGCGATTGGGCGAATTGATATGGAACTAACACAACAGGTCGAGGCTCAGGAGCATTATTGGAGGTCAGTATTGAAACGAGTAGTAAATGTTATTCAGTTCATTGCCGAGCGTGGCTTAGCATTTAGAGGAGATAACAAATTGGTTGCATCGCCTAGAAATGAAAACTTTCTGGGCATTCTTGAACTCATCACCCAGTAGGGCGACTTTCTTGCACAGCATATCAAAACTCAAGCCAATCGTGGCAAGGGTCATAGAAACTGCTTGTCATCTACAATTATGGAAGAAATTATCAATGTAATGGGCGAACAAGTCCTCAGATAAATTATTTCTCGAGTTAATAAATAAAAATACTACTCCATCTGTTTGGACTCCACACCCGATGCAGCTCACGTTGACCAACTAACCCTTGTATTGAGGTATATGGAGAAAGATGGCCCTGTGGAACGCTTTGTAACATTCATGGCAAACAAAGGCCATGGCGCTCAAGACAATGTTCAATGCCTTGTTGGAATTTTTGAAGAGACATGACCTTGACCTGGGAAATTGCCACGGTCAAAGTTATGACAATGCATCTGCAATGAGTGGCAAATACAACGGCCTGCAAGCCAAAGTGAGAGAGAAGAACAATCTTGCATCCTGGATTCCTTGTACGGCACACTCTTTACATTTGGTTGTTAAAATGCTGTACATTTTTTTTACTACCTTGAAAAGCTGTTCTTCTTCTTCACAGTTTCAATGCATCGGCATCAGCTCCTGACTGAGGCTTTGAAAAATATTGACTCAGCAACAGCATTGGCTCTCAAACATGTCACAACAACGCGATGGTCCTGCAGAGCTGACGCTACTAAGGCCCTTAGGCATGACTATCAGCAGATTAAAGATGTACTTACACAGATTGCTGATGATTTTGAAGAAAAAAGCTGTGTACGGTGTGAAGCAGAAGGACTGTTAAGACAAATGAATTAGCTTGAAATTGGTATTAACACAACCTTCTGGAATGATATCCTGCAAAGAACAGATGCTACTAGTAAAAATATACAATGCGCAATACTCGATCTAAACACTGCTGTGGCGTCACTGACCAGCTTAAAAAACTATGTCGCATCAAAGCGCGACTCCTTCAAAATGTATGAAAAGCAAGGCGAAGAGCTGTCTCGTTCATCTGAGTATGTTCAGACGATAACTCGACACAGGCGCCGAAACGTGTGTCTCAATCCATTGGATTATGGCCATAAGGAAAAAGTACAACTCAGCCCTTCTGAAAAATACAGAACAGAAACTTTCTTGCCGATCATTGATCAGTTTATCGCTTCTCTTGACCAAAGTCTTCATGAAAATAAAGATATATCAAGCAAATTTAGCTTTTTTTGCCATATGAAAGAACTGTCTTCAGACGAGCTTAAGGCCACATCAGAGCAACTCGTCAGGTCTTATTCAGATGACTTGGACATTACATTTATCGATGAACTGTGTCAGTTTGTAACATTTTCCAATTTATTCACAGACGACGAGCCAAAAGATATCAGCACTGAACTTTTCATGTACAAGCTTATCATGGAAAAGGGTGTGCAGGACACTTTCCCAAACATTGAGATAGCTCTAAGGATATATCTAATTTTGATGGTAACAAACTGCAGTGGTGAGCGTTCCTTCTCAAAACTCAAATTAGTTGAAAACCGATTAAGGACATCCATGAAGCAGGAACGACTTGTAAATTTGACTATCATGAGTATCGAGTCAGATATACTGCGTGAATTGGACTTTAGTGACATTAGACATCATTTTGCAAAATCAAGGAAAGTGCCTGGATTGTAAAAAATGAATGATTTTACCTGAATTACTCTGTGTAAATGATTTCTGTAAATAAACTTGCGTTCGTTTCATTTTGTGTTTTTGCATTACATACTGCAACAAAATGGGCCCCGGGCCACCCACCTCTTAAATCTGGCCCTGGTCCTGGCTTTCGACAAAACCTCCACCTCAGGGACAGAAAAGAGACATTTCACATCTATGATCCCCCAGCCCTCTGTTTGGCTCATGCTGCTTCTTCTGTTCAGATCGACAGTCCTTTCCCCGCTTGCAAGTTGGTGTCTAGAAGTTGGGAGTGCAATGCTAATTCTAAATCATGACTTCCTTACATTTCAAATTCCACAGCAAAGGAAAGGCAATGGAGGAATGGATTAGACTTACCACTGCACTCCCTATGCCACTGTAGTTGTAGTTGGGTGTTCTTTGACACTTTCCATCATCCTGGACAGGCAAAGTAGACCCCTTCATGGTATCTGTAATCCTTAATGAATGTGGTCCCCTTAAGCAGGATAATATGCACTGCCATACTAAAAGAAATGTTCTGTCAAGGATCCCGGGTGTAACTACTGCCGGGAAGCTACTCGCTGCAGTAAGGGAGCCCAGAGCAGAATGACAGAGAACTCACTGGGTAGCAAGCAGGACCTGAACCATGTGACAGAGGAGGAGTGGCCAGGGGTGGAGCCAGGTGCCGGGGTGCAATGGAGGCAAACGGTGTCGGAGAGTAGTCAAACGTGCCGAGGTCAAAAACCGGGAGTGAGGTACTGGAGGGTGAGACAGAAGGATATTCAGGTGGAAGCTGGAGGTCAGAAAGCCAAGAGAATCAAACAGACCAGATCTAGCACGGAGAGCAAACAACACAGTATGCACACACACCAGGGGTTAGGCACACAGACAGAATGAAAGTATAACTGACAGAGAATCCTAGTCCAGCATGGGTATAAATATCCCTCCCAGATCCAAAAGGAGGCTACAACAATTAACCCTGAGAGGGCAGGGCATTAACCCGGTCCAAACCATGACAGTGCCCCCTCTTAAAGGGAGACCACTGGACCCCCAGGCTTCTCTGGATATCTGGCATGGAAGGCCCACACCAGATGGTCGGCGTGCACCGAACTGGCCGGGACCCATGACCGATCCGCAAGAGACTACCCTTTCCAATGTATCAGATACTGGAGCTTCCGGCGCACCCACCAAGAGTCAATGATGTGCCCCACCTCATACTCCAGCTGTCCCTCTACCAATACTGGCAAAGTATCAGACAATTAATCTTCCCTAACCGTCCCCACTGGCTTTAACAGGGACCTGTGGAAGACAGCAGATATTTTGAAGGAGCTGGGCAGCTGTAGTCTGTAGGCCACCGGATTAACTACCTCCACAATTTTGCATGGACCAATAAATTAGGGGCCCAGCTTCATAGAGGGTATCTTAAGCTTGATATTATGGGTGGATAACCTCCCCTACTACAAACACCTGACCTGGTCCCCTCCTCCTGTCTGCAAATCGTTTGTACCTTTTCTGAGCTTTAGAGATGTTCATCTGAACCTCCCTCCAAAGACTTCTCAAACTTTGTACCATGTATTCAGCTCCAGGACAACATGAATCCATGTGGGATTCCACATAAATTCCGCAAAATGTGGGTCAAACCCATAGTTGACCTGAAAGGGTGACTTTCCAGTGGACTGACTCACATGAGAGTTGAATGCAAATTCTGCCATGTGCAATACCTCACACCAGTCCTCCCGTCTGCAAGAGGCCAAGCATCTCAGAATTTTCTCCAAAGATTGATTCGTGCATTCAGTCTATCCATTAGACTCCGGAAGATAGGCAGAGGAGAAAGACAGCGTTATCCCCAGCTTCTTACAAAAAGCCCTCCAAAACCTTGCCACAAACTGCACACCTCTGTCGGACATCACATTCACAGGCACGCCATGCAACCGAACAACATGCTGTATAAATAAGCGGGCCAAGGTTTCAGCAGACGGTAATGCAGGCAGAGGTACAAAGTGGGCTTGTTTGGAGAACCTATCCACCACCACCCATACCACGGAGTTGCCCCTGGATGGAGGGATATTTGTGATAAAATCCATGGACAAATATGGCCATGGCCTATCCAGAATTGGCAAAGGCCCAATTCCCTGACCGACCGGGTATGAGAACTCTTGGAACGGGAGCACACCCCACATGAAGTCACAAACTTTTTAATATCTGATACCATAGAGGGCCACCAGAAACTCCTAGCAACTACCCCCCGCATAGCTGCAATCCCAGGATGGGCATTTAATACAGAATCATGAAACTCCTGCAGGAGTCTGAGACAGAACTGTTCTGGTACAAACAATTTACCTGGAGGTTTACTACCAGGAGTCCGGGTTTGGGCCTCCAAAATCTCTCTTTGCAAATTGAATTAGTGTCAGGAAATAATTTTTTGCAGCCACAGATCAATTTTTCACATCAGCCCCCTTGAGGGTGAGGTCCGTCAAAGGCTTTACCACCTGTGAAAAACCCTTAACTAACTTCCTGTAGAAGTTAGCAAAGCCCAAAAATCACTGCAACCCCTTCAAGTCATGAGGCAGCACCCAATCCATAATGGCCTGGACCTTTTTAGGATCCATGCGGAATCGCTCTCTTGACACAATTAAACCCAGAAAAGACAGTTCTTGCACAAAAAATGAACATTTTTCCAGTTTAGCATATAAATGATTCTCCTTGAGTCTCCCAAGAACCATACGCAGATGGTGCACATGGGTTTGACTGTCCGCTGAGTACACTAAAATGTCATTCAGGTAGATGACCACATAATGCCCAATTTTGAAAAATGGCAAGAGCATTAGTGAGACCAAAGGGCATAACTACGTTTTCAAACAGCCCCTCAGTCATCAGGAAATGTTCAATTTAGAGTGGTGCTATTCGAGTCTCAGGTCCTGGTCTATCGGCAACGCCAGGAAACTGTGTTTACTTTGATTATTGCCTCCTGGTTTTTGATTAACAAGCCAGAAAGATGGGTCCAGGGAGGTAGGGCATGGTTTCCGAGCTTCCATTCAGCAACAACAGATTATTTACGTTTCCTGGTCAGGGTTCTGTAAATTGATACTTGTTGCATTATAAAGCAGCTATTAAGATAAATGGAGATCCAGAACCTTGGTCTGTCTTGTATAGCCGTGTATCCAATAGGTTATATATACAGTGGTTGTCTCCATGAGACAAACACTTTGAAGGCTTAGATATGATTTACCTGTCATCAGAAGTCTTTAAATAAGGTGTAAATGATAACTGTCTTTATTTTTTCTCAGGTGTTTATACATTTTTGTCTAGTACCTTAGAATCTCTAGAAGATACAGACCAAATTCATTTGATTTTGGACAAAATTATAGACACATTGGTGCATTTTATGGCCAAAACTGGACTGTCCCTTCAGCAGCAGCAAAGACGTTTGGCTCAATTACTTCTTATCCTTTCACATATCAGACATATGAGGTAAGCAAAGGGTTATATATGCCATAAACTATTTAACAACTTGGGATACCAAGTTGTGCAGAGGTCTTCTTCGAATTTTATAAACAGTATGATATTTTACCATTGAACTGAGTTCTTGACAGATGTATTACTCTACATAAGTCCAAAAAGAGACATTATTTAGTGTTCATCAGTATTATCGGCCTTTTAGTCTACAGTATTTAAAAAAATCTATCTTCCTATTATCAGTTTCATCCAGAATATCTTCCTTTGATAAGCTCTTTAAGATTATAGGTATTAAGAGATTTTTCATATCATGTTCACTTTACGTTTTGGCAGAATTTTTGTTACTTAAGGTAGTCTAGGAAAATTTAGCTTCCATGTTCTCATAAAAGAAATCCCTTTATTGGCAACACAAGATATAATCCACAGGCATAGTATCAGGATGTGGAAATCTTCCACTTACCGTATATCTTTCTAGCTATACAGTGCCAGAAGTCATGGCATTATGATTAATAATTCTTCCAAAACAGTTTATATAAAAAGATGCAATTGGCAAATACTTTAATCTTTGTTTTGGCAGGTGAGTTAATATGTAGTTATTTATTAAGTGATAATACAATCCGGATTCAACAGAAAGTATAGGTCTTTCCTTTAAATATCTCATTACCTTTGAATCCACTGCTGGCATTAGCTCGAAAAAATGGAACAAAAATTAAGCTAAAACTGACACAAAGTTAAAATCCCACATGGGAAATATATGCACATCCAAAAAGAATAATAACTATAAAGAGAGCACTAATAATTATCTATTTTGCATCCACTACATTTCATTAACAAAAAAAATGTCTCATGGGGATTATTGAACCAGTATTCTTTTCTCTAGGAACTCTGAGCTGAGTAATTTTACATTAATTGGGCAATATGCCCTTAAGTTCCATTCTCTGGACTCAGATTTGTCTTGGAACAGTGAAGTTTTACACATTTCCTTCTGGTCATGTCAAAGAGAAACAGACCATAAATAATATTCCATCTTCCCTACACAACGTCATCACTCTTGTGTTCCCGCCTTCCTTTTATAGAATGTGTGTTCTACATCTGAATTCATTCTTGAGTGGGAAACTTCTTGATCTGATTTTGGAGATCTTCTCAAAATGGAAAAAAAAATTTGCCCAGTGATCTTTCATGCTCTACTCCTCAAGTGTTCATTGACTTTGGGGCTGTACATAATTTCTTCGACTATGACTGAACACAATGAGAAAACGAAGTTTGTGACATTAAATACCTACATTCTTTAAAACATGCCTTGTGTTTGCACTAGCTCTTTTTGACCCTGAAGTTCCCATACCTTTTTATGTAAAATTTGAAGCTTTTACTGTCAGTTTCACTGCCATCCTGTCTGAAAAAATAATTTGTTTGGTTGGAAGCCTCCACCCTTGAGCTTTGCTCTATGAAAATTCTCATCAACAGAATAGAATTATTCTGCTGGAGATCAGAAACTTCTGACAATAAAATATTCTCACAATATAGTTTCTAATCTGGGAAACCAGTTTGTGACTAGTTTCTGCAGAGTTTTATGTAAACTTCCATATATTTCTCAATATTTCTCTTCAATCCACCACCCACAGACAAATAAGCAAGTAAAACAGACCAATAAGACCCTATAATAATTTTAAGCCCTGTCATAATTGTACACATAGATAATTGGCTGACTCACTGCCCATGCCCATAATAACTTGTCACTACAGATGAGCTTCACTGAATTTTACCCAGAATTTTGGTTTGCAGCAAATAAATTAGCACAAATCTCAGTACTTGAAGGCTTGTAATTACTCAGAAAATACACATGAGGGAGAGGATAGAGAGAACTCTGCTGACCATAAGAGCTAACACTCTATGGGAGAGAGAAGACTCCACTAACCATAAGTGTTTATATTCTACAGAAGAGGGAGACTTACCCAGTGACTCTGGATATGGAAAACGACTCTGCTGTACAATACATGCTCCACTGGGAATTGCTGATCAGTGATGGTCCAGATACTGACCACTGTGATGTAGAAATACTTAATACAAGTGCCAAGTATTTCTACATCACAGCTGACAGATTTGGCTATCCTACTTGTGCCCCACCAGAATTCCAGAAGTTCCGTGTTTTCCTAATTACTTCAGATACTGACCACCACTGTACAAGTTATCCCCTTCACGTCATGGGCCGTACTAGTACAACGCATACCGTGACTCTCCCTTTGATGTGTGCTCCGGTGCTGAGCCCACATCTTTCCTGGCACATGTCAGCTGTTTTGAACAGCTGACATGTGCCAGGAACAGCCGCTTGTGGAATCACGATCCACCCATGGCTGTTAACCCATTAAATGCCGCTGTCAAACTTTGACAGCAGCATATAATGCGCGCTTCCGGCAATTGCACAAGAAATCCCACCCATTGTTGACCCTGTCACGTGATTGCGGGTCACCGATGGGTCGGCATGACAACCATAGGTCTCCTGCAGACCTCTATGGTGGTCACTGCCAGATTGCTATGAGCACCGCCCAGTGCTCGGTGCTCATAGCAAGTCAGCAATTCCGCTACATAGAGGCGATCTGATCATTGCCTGTATGTAACAAAGCCGATCAAGTTATGGCAGCTTCTAGTCTCCCATGGAGACTATTGAAGCATGCCAAAAGTAAAAAAAAAAAAAACAGATTTTAAAAATATTAAAAAAATAAAAAAATAAAAGTTCAAATCACCTCCCTTTCGCCCCATTCAAAATAAAATTAAAAAAAATCAAACATGCACGTTTGTTATTGTCATGTTCAGAATCACCCGATCTATCAATTAAAAAAAAGAATGAATACAATCGCTAAATGGCATAATTGAGAAAAAAGTAAAAACGTCAGAATTACGTTTTTTGATCGCCGCAACATTGCATTAAAATGCAATAATGGACGATTAAAAGATTGTATCTGCACCAAAATCAAATCATTAAAACCATCAACTTGGCATGCAAAACATAAGCACGCACCCAACCCGAGATCATGAAAAATAGAGACGATACGGGTCTAGGAAAATGACGCAATTTTGTTTTTTTTTAACAAAGTTTGGATTTTCACCACTTAAATAAAAAAGACCCTAGACATGTTTGGTGTCTATTAACTCATAATGACCTGGAGAATCATAATGTCAGGTCAGTTTTAGCATTTGGTGAACATGGTAAAAGAAATCCAAAAAATTGTTGTGCAATTTCAACTTATTTTTCAATTTCACCGCACTTGGATTTTTTTCCCATTTTTGAGTACATGATATGGTAAACCAATTCAGTCCTTCAAAAGTACAACTTGTCCCACAAAAAGCAAGCCCACACATGGCCATATTGATGGAAAAATAAAAAAGTTATGGCTCTGGGAACGACAGCGAAAAACAGAAACGTAAAAACGAAAAAAGGGCTCCATCATGAACGGGATAATAATAATAAAGATAATCCTTTAGATGACATAGCTGCAGGGAATTGTGAGGAAGTCTGCATGCACGAACATGGAAAATTCTTTTAACCCACTATCTGGTGCTTCAGCAGCAGCAAGGTTATTTTTTGTAAATTGAAACTCAAAAAGTTTGAATTCTCGTGAAACCGGAAGTTTCAGAAAATTTGACTTGATTCTCTGCAGATCGATCTGCTCATCTGTACTTGTCACCTCAGCAGTAGACTAGAAGTCTCCAACCTTTTCATGTATGCATTCAGTTAGTCTGCTGTATCACTGTAAATTAATTTTGATAGGTCTACTGTAAAGGCTGCAACATGTCATGGTCCAGGTTAAAAAACTTGGAGGCAAACATTTCTAGCCTAGACTCTAAAGCAAATCAGGTTCAGTTGTCATTCAGTAATAGCAGATTAGAGCCCCAGACTATTGATTACCAAATCCGCTGATACCTACGGTTTCAGCATACGGTCTAACGTGTATTGGAGTGGGCTGACAGCCTTAATCTAAGGATTAAGAATAACCTCTTTCAAGTTGGCATCTTGCTTCCTTTGTGTCTTGTGGGTGTTCAGATATATGTACCCATTTCACAGCTTCAGTATTCTCATTCCAAACAGCTTCCATTGATCTTAACTAAATTTTCAAATCTTTTAAAACTTCCAGACCACCTGACACCTTCACCTCTCCAATTTGAGGTTAATCAGATCCATGTTTGTTTTGGGCAAGCTTAACTACTTTATCAATTACATGGATATTGGTTCAGAGTGATATTGAGTACTATACAGTGATATATGCTCTCTCTGATTAAAGTCTAACTCATGAAAAGTTCCATTTCACTTCATAAAATAAATTCTGGTAGAGGTCCTAAGAAGAAGCTACTGTTATGTACCTTTCTCCACTTAAGTGTTTCTACTCAATGAGAACACTGCATCACTGTGGGCCTTCTGAGTTTTGCTTGAGCATCAGTCAATAATCCTTCATACTGCCTTTAGCCTGCATATATCTTCTACTGCCTGTCTGTTTTTTGCCTTTGCTTCTTTTCTTGCCCATGGATATGTTATCTTTGACCCCTATCTTGAAATTTTTATTTTTATTGTATATTTTCCGACTCTATTCCATTGCGTTGTCCGACTACTCTCTACATCCTGACAAATGGTTACTTCTTTGAAAATTGTGATCTGTGGCTAGGATTGGTTAAATCCAAACTTCCTTGTGGTGATCTCTCATTAAAAACAGGAGGATTAAAATAGGAGGACCTCTTTTTAGATAGAAATTTGGACCTCCAGCAGATTACAGACCAATTGCAGTGCCAAGATTCCGCTTTTGTCTGGTGTACCTTACACCAGGTGCCCACCTTTCATCCATTGTTATTATAAACTTTACCTTATAATCAAGAACTTTATCTGTATATGATAAAGGGCGATAATTGATATTACAAGTGTTACCTCTGAGTGTGAGTGATAAATGTTTTATATCACTAAGTGTGTGATCCTTGTAAAGAGAAAAAGAATTGAAACACTAGAATTTTTTTTTTGGTTCCCACAACTCTGCAAAATGTGCAATAGTAACATCATATCTACGCCAAAGTAGAGTCAACCTAAACACCAGTTTGCCACACAAAAAAGCAAGTCCTCACAAAGCTCCATTGACGGAAAATTGAAAATGTTACGGGTCTCAAAAATTGGTGACACAAGCCAATGTTTTTTTTATTTAAAAATTCAGAATTTTAAGCCACTGAAATAGTACCGACCTGGAGCATCACGTTAAAAGCGTTACCACATGAACTGGTAAGAAGACTTGTTTCAGGCAGCAAATTCTGTCCCTCTCCACATAGAGAGCCCCCATACATGCTTAGCCAAAAGGAGCATACATATGTACGATGGAGTCAGGAAGAATAGATAAATGAGCATTCAGATGAAGCTATTGAAGATGCATGTTAACCCACCTGACCAGGAATATCGAGGATATGATTTAGGCTATGTTTCTAATCCGTTGGCTTTGATAAACCAAGTCTTAAGTTATGTAGCTAAATTGTTAAAATATCACAGATAAACCTTGGAATTTTCTTTTACTAGTTACTCCCAGTACGTTTTAATAAAGCTCTTAAGCAAATCTTAATCTCTTGGAGTAAGGGTTCCGATCTGCTCAAATAATAAGACGTGCTTGGCAAGAAAATCTAAGCAACATGCACTATTACTTGGCCCAAACTCATATTATAAATCTTCTGCCTAAATGAAACCGTCTACAGTGAAACACTATGGTTCTAAAAGGTTTCCAAAGTGTACAAGATGGTATACTTGATAAGGAAGGAATATATACTCACTATTAAAGGGGTTGTTCTCTTTTGAGGATCATTTTTCTATTTCACTTAAATGCATGCATTTGGGGCTAAAACAATCATTTTTGCAATTGAGTTTTATTAAAAATTCTGCACTGTTTGGCTTTCCCAGGCTTTTTGTTTTATTGCAACTTTGATGTGATCTGTGGTCGTAAATCAGCTGAGAGGAGTCCAGAAAAGGATAGACAACAGCAGATTCCACATCAGACCATGCTGGCACACCAACTGACAGATTCTCGGTTATCTCCTTCTGCAACCAGTAATAGTACAACAGAAAGGCTGTAGAAGGCAAGCGGTGCATAAGTTTTAATGAAACCCAACTGAACAAATAATTTTTGGCCCCAGTTACATGCCTTTAAGTAAATATAAAAATAATAAAAATAACCCCCCCCCAAGAGCATAAACAAATGATAGGCTGCTGTGAGATGATTTTAAGCCTAGGGAGGGTATAAATTAAGCATGAGACATCACTTACAGGTGGAACGCCGAGCCCAGCAGAAGATATGCTGTTACCAACGTCCTAAAAGAGATGTCATTTAAAAGAGATTATGATTGTAATTACGTGTTTTTGTGGTTTGAGTGTTCCAACAATATGAAAAAGTGAAAAAAACAAACAAATACAGCCAATGTACAACATGAATTCAAACCACTGATATATAAGGCTGATGGTTCAATGTGCCAAAAGCCATATTTCTTCAGTACTAGTGATTAGAGAGCATGCTTGGACAAGGAGTCATCTGAGCATGCCTGAGTGTCTTTGGCTTGCTCGGATGCTACTTTCGAGTCCCTGCGGCTGCATATGTCGCGCCTGTTCAGCAGCTGCAACAAATGCAGCCATGATACTCTCTTAACGCACGAGCATGCTCAGATAACATGCTCAGCATGCTCGCTCATCACTATTTGGTATATTAATGTCTAATGTTTGATAAGTTAAAACTGTCATTTGATATCTAAGCATAAAATCATAATATTGTGCTACATGCCTCCTATTTTATATCATTTTTACTAACTGACTATTAAAACTTTTCTTTATAATGGCACAATCATTTAAGAACCCATCTGACATTTAATAATATCATGGCAGAAGATTAGTTCAGTGAAACTCCAGGTTCTGAGATCACACGCATAGGCAAGATTTCATAAAGGAGAGTTTAGTGTCAAGAACATGTGAATACTATGAATACACAAACGTAGTAATTTGCTAAAGAGCGTCATCTTGGTGGCTCAGAGGTTAGCACTGCAGCCTTGCGGCTCTGGAGTCCTGTGTTCAAACCCCACCAAGGACAACATCTGCAAGGAGTTTGGATGTTCTCCCTGTGTTTGCGTGGGTTCTCCGGTTTCCTCCCACATTCCAAAAACATACTGATAGGGAATGTAAATTGTGAGCCTCATTGGGGACAGGGACGATAATGTGTGCAAACTGTAAAGCGCTGCAGAATATGTCAGCGCTATATAGAAATAAAGATTATTATTATTATCGACCTTATAATAAGCAATTCTGCCACACTGTGCACAAAAATAATGACTCAGAGCTCTTCCATGTGCACAAGCCAACACCGCTCCACACAGAGCACACGGTATAGGCAAGAAGTGAAGTACACTAAGGCCCCAATTATTTTTTTTTTAATTCACATTTTTTTGTGACCATTAATATTCGTTAACATGTTTTGTGCTATACTCTTCAAAGTAGTGCATTCATGAATTGTGAGCATGGAAAAAATGCTCTTTTTTTGGTTAACCTTTTTTCAACATTTTAGCAAAAAAAGTCAGAATTTGCTAAAATGTCACAAAATTAGTGTAAAAATTTAAAGCGTACATAACATCACTCCTCTAGGGTGGGGAGACTATTTGACCTGTTTTCTGCAAAAATGACTTTTTAAAAAGTCGCAATTCGTGAATCAGCTAAAAACTTTTGTAAAAAAATACGGAGCAAATAAAAAACAGGCGAAAAACACCAAAAACTAGATTAAAAAAAAGAGAAAATTCAATAATGAATTAGGTCCTATCTATATTATTTGGTGCTGGCTGGGTTCCCTTAAAAGAAGGTGTCACTTGATTCTTGCTGCCCAAGGCCCAGGCAGCATGAATCATAATATCAGTGCACATTTGTAACCGTTATACATTGAATGTACTTTAAAGATTCGACTATAGTCAGAGATGAGACTAGCCCGCCTCTGCCCCCAGTTGGCTCTTCCCAGCAATGCTGCAGGTAATTGACAGGTTTCACGCTATGTGGAAAATTCTGAAGCATGCAGCCAGGCTCAGATTCATGCTGCTGCAGTTTGGGCAGCATGACTTAGGTTAACTTTAAGATGCATTGTTACGTGTTTTTGTTTCTTATAGATTCAAGTAGCACAAAATAATAATGGGTCATGATGAGATAAAAATCACTCACGCTGTGATACCATAGCAAAAACTCCCGACGTAATCTGTCAGTCATTACTTTTTACAAGCAGAAGTCAGAAAGCATTATATGCCAACATTCAAAAATCTTGAAGAGTAGGGCTAGTAAAGCTGCACTTCAAGTAGTGCCAGGGAAGTCTATAGGAAAATTCAGATCTTAGCCATAAGCCCATCCCTTTTACATCCCTGGCTTTGACTCTTGACTCTGGAGTGAGCAGATGTGTCTGTCTGCTCTCTGCAAGACAGAGGACATAGAGGAGATAATACTGGCGCCGTGCTACTGGCAGCCCATTGCAGCAGCAGCTACTCAGTTTGTTTCTGTTACAGTTTTGCCTGTTGTCTGTTCTTTTGGACCTTCTGAACTTTGGCGGACCCCTAATTTTAATCTTGGATTGATGGATAATTTATACCCTGTGGATCGCACTGTTCCTGCATGGCAGACCATTGAGGGAAGGTGGAAACCACTCACCACAACCAACCAAACGCCCTTGCACACTGAGCTCTGGATCGTTACCCGGATCTGCCACTACTACGTACTTCCCCCACAGGTACATGAAACTCCTAATTGGATACTAGTGATGAGCAGTTAATATCACCCTTGGACATACAACCACTGTCAACTACAGTTCTGCAATACACACAGCTTCTACCTTGTTGGTTACTGATGCAGCCATCTGGGTACAGAGGTGAACACTGGACAGTCAGACACAGCGTAGACTGGAGCAAAGGAAAGGGTCACTGATCTGCTGGCAGTCCCAAGCCTGTCACTAAATGTGTTGTGTATAGTGTTGAGCATTCCGATACCGCAAGTATCGGGTATCGGCCGATATTTGCTGTATCGGAATTCCGATACCGAGATCCGATACTTTTGTGGTATCGGGAATCGGAATCGGAAGTTCCCAGTGTATGGTTCCCAGGGTCTGAAGGAGAGGAAACTCTCCTTCAGGCCCTGGGATCCATATCCATGTAAAAAATAAAGAATTAAAATAAAAAATAGGGATATACTCACCCTCTGACGCGCCCTGGTAGTAACCGGCAGCCTTCTTTGCTTAAAATGCGCGTGCTTACTGCCTTCCATGATGTCACGGCTCCTGATTGGTCGTGTGCCGCCCATGTGACCGCGACGCGACCAATCACAACAAGCCGTGACGTAATTTTCAGGTCCTGAATGCCGAATTCTAGGCATTCAGGACCTGAAAATTACATCACGGCTTCTGATTGGTCGCGTGCCGCCCATGTGACCGCGACGCGACCAACCACAACAAGCCGTGACGTAATTTTCAGGTCCTGAATGCCGAATTCTAGGCATTCAGGACCTGAAAATTACTTCACGGCTTCTGATTGGTCGCGTGCCGCCCATGTGACCGCGACGCGACCTATCACAACAAGCCGTGACGTAATTTTCAGGTCCTGAATGCCGAATTAGGCTTGTTGTGATTGGTCGCGTCGCGGTCACATGGGCGGCACGCGACCAATCAGAAGCCGTGACGTCACGGAAGGCAGTAAACGCGCACATTTTAAGCAAAGAAGGCTGCCGGTTCCCTCGATAAGGTGCAGGCTGCGTCGGAGAGGTGAGTATATCAATATTTTTTATTTTAATTCTTTATTTTACACATTAATATGGATCCCAGGGCCTGAAGGAGAGTTTCCTCTCCTTCAGACCCTGGGAACCATCAGGGATACCGTCCGATACTTGAGTCCCATTGACTTGTATTGGTATCGGGTATCGGTATCGGATTAGATCCGATACTTTGCCGGTATTGGCCGATACTTTCCGATACCGATACTTTCAAGTATCGGATGGTATCGCTCACCACTAGTTGTGTATTCAAGGGATTGACTTCTGAAGCTGAGCAGGTTGAAGTCTTCTCCAGCTGTGGCCATACCACATATTCCTTGTGAAGTGTGGAGACCTTTCAGAGGCTGCAGAGCAGGTAAAAAGAAGAAGAATGGTGGTGGGATGATATTATACATTAATAACAGATGGTGCAATCAGTGGCATATTACTGTTAACTCCTTTCTGCCATTGGATGTACTATTCCATCCATGTGGGGTGGGCCCTAATTCCCAAGGACGGAATAGTACGTCCAGCGCGATCGGCCGCACTCCCCCCGTGATCGCGGCCGGGTGTCAGCTGCCTATCGCAGCTGACATCCGGCACTATGTGTGTTGTGAAATTGGATTCTGGGCTCCCCCGGTGGCCACTTGTGGAATTGTACTTGTGTGCATCATCCCCTCTGTTCACCTGCTCCTATCAGGATGTGGGAGTCGCTATATAACCTTGCTCCTCTGTCAGTTTCATGCCGGTCAACAATGTAATCAGAAGCCTTTCTGTGCATGTTCCTGCTACTAGACAACTCCCAGCTAAGTTGGACTTTTGTCCTTGTGTGTTTTTGCATTTTGTTCCTGTTCACAGCTGCTGTTTCGTTACTGTGTCTGGAAAGCTCTTGTGAGCGGAAATTGCCACTCTGGTGTTATGAGTTAATGCTAGAGTCTTAAAGTAATTTCTGGATGGTGTTTTGATAGGGTTTTCTGCTGACCATGAAAGTGCCCTTTCTGTCTTCTTGCTATCTAGTAAGCGGACCTCGATTTTTGCTAAACCTATTTTCATACTACGTTTGTCATTTCATCTAAAATCACCGCCAATATATGTGGGGGCCTCTGTCTGCCTTTTGGGAAAATTTCTCTAGAGGTGAGCCAGGACTGTCTTTTCCTCTGCTAGGATTAGGTAGTTCTCCGGCTGGCGCTGGGCATCTAGGGATAAAAAAAACGTAGGCATGCTACCCGGCCACTTCTAGTTGTGCGGCAGGTTTAGTTCATGGTCAGTATAGTTTCCATCTTCCAAGAGCTAGTTCTCATATATGCTGGGCTATGTTCTCTCGCCATTGAGAATCATGACAGTTTGACCGGCCAAAAAAAAGGGTTAAATTACTGGCTGAGAAAGGAGAGAAAAAAGAAGTCTGCTACAATTTTTTTTTTTTTTTTTCCCTCTAGTTCTGAGTGTGCTCTTAATTGAATCACTTGCTAGTCTGCCTATACTGCAGCCTTCCTCTCTTTCTCTCCTTCTTATCCTTGAATGGCTCTGTGTTCACCTGTTTCAAATGGATCTTCAGAGTGTAGCTACAGGTTTGAATAATCTCGCCACAAAGGTACAAAATTTGCAAGATTTTGTTGTTCATGCACCTATGTCTGAGCCTAGAATTCCTTTGCCTGAATTCTTCTCGGGGAATAGATCTCACTTTCAAAATTTTAAAAATAATTGCAAATTGTTTTTGTCCCTGAAGTCTCGCTCTGCCGGAGACCCTGCACAGCAGGTCAGGATTGTAATTTCCTTGCTCCGGGGCGACCCTCAAGACTGGGCTTTTGCATTGGCACCAGGGGATCCTGCGTTGCTCAATGTGGATGCGTTTTTTCTGGCCTTGGGGTTGCTTTATGAGGAACCTCATTTAGAGCTTCAGGCGGAAAAGGCCTTGATGTCCTTGTCTCAGGGGCAAGATGAAGCTGAAATATACTGCCAAAAATTCCGCAAATGGTCTGTGCTTACTCAGTGGAATGAGTGCGCCCTGGCGGCGATTTTCAGAGAAGGTCTCTCTGATGCCATTAAGGATGTTATGGTGGGGTTCCCTGTGCCTGCGAGTCTGAATGAGTCCATGACGATGGCTATTCAGATCGATAGGCGTCTGCGGGAGCGCAAACCTGTGCACCATTTGGCGGTGTCTACTGAGAAAACGCCAGAAAATATGCAATGTGATAGAATTCTGTCCAGAAGCGAGCGGCAGAATTTTAGACGAAAAAATGGGTTGTGCTTCTATTGTGGTGATTCAACTCATGTTATATCAGCATGCTTTAAGCGTACTAAGAAGCCTGACAAGTCTGTTTCAATTAGCACTTTACAGTCTAAGTTTATTCTATCTGTGACCCTGATTTGTTCTTTGTCATCTATTACCGCGGACGCCTATGTCGACTCTGGCGCTGCTTTGAGTCTTATGGATTGGTCCTTTGCCAAACGCTGTGGGTATGATTTGGAGCCATTGGAGGCTCCGATACCTCTGAAAGGGATTGACTCCACCCCATTGGCTAGTAATAAACCACAATACTGGACACAAGTGACTATGCGTGTTAATCCGGATCACCAGGAGGTTATTCGCTTTCTGGTGCTGTATAATCTACATGATGTTTTGGTGCTGGGATTGCCATGGCTGCAATCTCATAACCCAGTCCTCGACTGGAGAGCTATGTCTGTGTTAAGCTGGGGATGTAAAGGAACTCATGGGGACGTACCTTTGGTTTCCATTTCATCATCTATTCCCTCTGAGATTCCTGAATTCTTGTCTGACTTTCGTGACGTTTTTGAAGAACCCAAGGTTGGTTCACTACCTCCGCACCGGGAGTGCGATTGTGCCATAGACTTGATCCCGGGTAGTAAATACCCTAAGGGTCGTTTATTTAATCTGTCTGTGCCTGAACACGCGGCTATGCGAGAATATATAAAGGAGTCCTTGGAAAAGGGACATATTCGTCCTTCGTCATCTCCCTTAGGAGCCGGTTTTTTCTTTGTGTCTAAGAAAGACGGCTCTTTGAGGCCGTGTATTGATTATCGACTTTTGAATAAAATCACGGTTAAATATCAATATCCGTTACCACTGCTTACTGATTTGTTTGCTCGTATAAAGGGGGCCAAGTGGTTCTCTAAGATTGATCTCCGTGGGGCGTATAATTTGGTGCGAATCAAGCAGGGGGATGAGTGGAAAACCGCATTTAATACGCCCGAGGGCCATTTTGAGTATTTGGTGATGCCTTTTGGTCTTTCAAATGCCCCTTCAGTCTTCCAGTCCTTTATGCATGACATTTTCCGCGATTATTTGGACAAATTTATGATTGTGTATCTGGATGATATTCTGATTTTTTCGGATGACTGGGACTCTCATGTCCAGCAGGTCAGGAGGGTTTTTCAGGTTTTGCGGTCTAATTCCTTGTGTGTGAAGGGTTCTAAGTGTGTTTTTGGGGTTCAAAAGATTTCCTTCTTGGGATACATTTTTTCCCCCTCTTCCATCGAGATGGATCCTGTCAAGGTTCAGGCTATTGGTGATTGGACGCAACCCTCTTCTCTTAAGAGTCTTCAGAAATTTTTGGGCTTTGCTAACTTTTATCGTCGATTTATTGCTGGTTTTTCTGATGTTGTAAAACCATTGACTGATTTGACTAAGAAGGGTGCTGATGTTGCTGATTGGTCCCCTGATGCTGTGGAGGCCTTTCGGGAGCTCAAGCGCCGCTTTTCTTCCGCCCCAGTGTTGCGTCAGCCTGATGTTGCTCTTCCTTTTCAGGTTGAGGTCGACGCTTCTGAAATCGGAGCTGGGGCGGTGTTGTCGCAGAGAAGTTCCGACTGCTCCGTGATGAGACCTTGTGCTTTTTTTTCCCGTAAATTTTCGCCCGCCGAGCGGAATTATGATATTGGGAATCGGGAGCTTTTGGCCATGAAGTGGGCTTTTGAGGAGTGGCGTCACTGGCTTGAGGGGGCCAGACATCAGGTGGTGGTATTGACTGACCACAAAAATTTAATTTACCTTGAGTCTGCCAGGCGCCTGAATCCTAGACAGGCGCGCTGGTCGTTGTTTTTCTCTCGGTTTAATTTTGTGGTGTCTTACCTACCGGGTTCTAAGAATGTTAAGGCGGATGCCCTTTCTAGGAGTTTTGAGCCTGACTCCCCTGGTAATTCTGAGCCCACAGGTATCCTTAAAGACAGAGTGATATTGTCTGCCGTTTCTCCAGACCTGCGGCGGGCCTTGCAGGAGTTTCAGGCGGATAGACCTGATCGTTGCCCACCTGGTAGACTGTTTGTTCCTGATGATTGGACCAGTAGAGTCATCTCTGAGGTTCATTCTTCTGCGTTGGCAGGTCATCCTGGAATCTTTGGTACCAGGGATTTGGTGGCAAGGTCCTTCTGGTGGCCTTCCCTGTCACGAGATGTGCGAGGCTTTGTGCAGTCTTGTGACGTTTGTGCTCGGGCCAAGCCTTGTTGTTCTCGGGCTAGTGGATTGTTGTTACCCTTGCCTATCCCGAAGAGGCCTTGGACGCACATCTCGATGGATTTTATTTCGGATCTGCCTGTTTCTCATAAGATGTCTGTCATCTGGGTGGTGTGTGACCGTTTCTCTAAGATGGTCCATCTGGTTCCCTTGCCTAAGTTGCCTTCTTCTTCCGAGTTGGTTCCTCTGTTTTTTCAAAATGTTGTTCGTTTGCATGGTATTCCGGAGAATATCGTTTCTGACAGAGGGACCCAATTCGTGTCTAGATTTTGGCGGGCATTCTGTGCTAGGATGGGCATAGATTTGTCTTTTTCGTCTGCTTTCCATCCTCAGACTAATGGCCAGACCGAGCGGACTAATCAGACCTTGGAGACATATTTGAGGTGTTTTGTGTCTGCGGATCAGGATGATTGGGTTGCTTTTTTGCCTTTGGCGGAGTTCGCCCTCAATAATCGGGCCAGCTCTGCCACCTTGGTGTCCCCGTTTTTCTGTAATTCGGGGTTTCATCCTCGATTTTCCTCCGGTCAAGTGGAATCTTCGGATTGTCCTGGAGTGGATGCTGTGGTGGAGAGGTTGCATCAGATTTGGGGGCAGGTGGTGGACAATTTGAAGTTGTCCCAGGAGAAGACTCAGCTTTTTGCCAACCGCCGTCGTCGTGTTGGTCCTCGGCTTTGTGTTGGGGACTTGGTGTGGTTGTCTTCTCGTTTTGTCCCTATGAGGGTTTCTTCTCCTAAGTTTAAGCCTCGGTTCATCGGCCCGTACAAGATATTGGAGATTCTTAACCCTGTGTCCTTCCGTTTGGACCTCCCTGCATCCTTTTCGATTCATAATGTTTTTCATCGGTCATTGTTGCGCAGGTATGAGGTACCGGCTGTGCCTTCCGTTGAGCCTCCTGCTCCGGTGTTGGTTGAGGGTGAGTTGGAGTACGTTGTGGAAAAGATCTTGGACTCTCGTGTTTCCAGACGGAAACTCCAGTATCTGGTCAAATGGAAGGGATACGGTCAGGAGGATAATTCTTGGGTCACTGCCTCTGATGTTCATGCCTCCGATCTTGTCCGTGCCTTTCATAGGGCTCATCCTGATCGCCCTGGTGGTTCTGGTGAGGGTTCGGTGCCCCCTCCTTGAGGGGGGGTACTGTTGTGAAATTGGATTCTGGGCTCCCCCGGTGGCCACTTGTGGAATTGTACTTGTGTGCATCATCCCCTCTGTTCACCTGCTCCTATCAGGATGTGGGAGTCGCTATATAACCTTGCTCCTCTGTCAGTTTCATGCCGGTCAACAATGTAATCAGAAGCCTTTCTGTGCATGTTCCTGCTACTAGACAACTCCCAGCTAAGTTGGACTTTTGTCCTTGTGTGTTTTTGCATTTTGTTCCTGTTCACAGCTGCTGTTTCGTTACTGTGTCTGGAAAGCTCTTGTGAGCGGAAATTGCCACTCTGGTGTTATGAGTTAATGCTAGAGTCTTAAAGTAATTTCTGGATGGTGTTTTGATAGGGTTTTCTGCTGACCATGAAAGTGCCCTTTCTGTCTTCTTGCTATCTAGTAAGCGGACCTCGATTTTTGCTAAACCTATTTTCATACTACGTTTGTCATTTCATCTAAAATCACCGCCAATATATGTGGGGGCCTCTGTCTGCCTTTTGGGAAAATTTCTCTAGAGGTGAGCCAGGACTGTCTTTTCCTCTGCTAGGATTAGGTAGTTCTCCGGCTGGCGCTGGGCATCTAGGGATAAAAAAAACATAGGCATGCTACCCGGCCACTTCTAGTTGTGCGGCAGGTTTAGTTCATGGTCAGTATAGTTTCCATCTTCCAAGAGCTAGTTCTCATATATGCTGGGCTATGTTCTCTCGCCATTGAGAATCATGACATATGTGCCAGGAGCGGTCACGGACCGCCCCCGGCACATTAACCCCCGGCACACCGCGGTCAAACATGATCGCGGTGTGCCGGCGGTACAAGGAAGCATCGCGCAGGGAGGGGGCTCTGTTGTGAAATTGGATTTTGGGCTCCCCCGGTGGCCACTGGTGGAATTGAACTTGTGTGCATCATCCCCTCTGTTCACCTGTTCCCATCAGGATGTGGGAGTCGCTATTTAACCTTGCTCCTCTGTCACTTCCATGCCGGTCAACATTGTAATCAGAAGCCTTTCTGTGCATGTTCCTGCTTCTAGACAACTCCCAGCTAAGTCGGACTTTTGTCCTTGTTTGTTTTTTGCATTTTGTTCCAGTTCACAGCTGCAGTTTCGTTTCTGTGTCTGGAAAGCTCTTGTGATCTGAAATTGCCACTCTGATGTTATGAGTTAATACTAGAGTCTTAAAGTAATTTCAGGATGGTATTTTGATAGGGTTTTCAGCTGACCATGAAAGTGCCCTTTCTGTCTTCCTGCTATCTAGTAAGCGGACCTCGATTTTGCTAAACCTATTTTCATACTACGTTTGTCATTTTCATCTAAAATCACCGCCAATATATGTGGGGGCCTCTGTCTGCCTTTCGGGGAAATTTCTCTAGAGGTGAGCCAGGACTGTATTTTCCTCTGCCAGGATTAGTTAGTCCTCCGGCTGGCGCTGAGCGTCTAGGGATAAAACGCAGGCTACGCTACCCGGCTACTGTTAGTTGTGCGGCAGGTTTAGTTCATGGTCAGTTTAAGTTTCCATCCTTCCAAGAGCTAGTTCATATGTATGCTGGGCTTTTTCCTTCAGTTCTGAGTGTGCTTTCAATTGAATCACTTGCAAGTCTGCCTATATTGCAGCCTTCCTCTCTCTCTCTCCTTCTAATCCTGGAATGGCTCTGTGTTCACCTGTTTAAAATGGATATTCAGAGTTTAGCTGCAGGTTTGAATAATCTCACCACGAAGGTTCAAAATTTACAAGATTTTGTTGTTCATGTTCCTATATCTGAACCTAGAATTCCTTTGCCTGAATTTTTCTCGGGGAATAGATCTTGCTTTCAAAATTTCAAAAATAATTGCAAGTTGTTTTTGTCCCTGAAATCTCGCTCTGCTGGAGATCCTGCACAGCAGGTCAGGATTGTGATTTCCTTGCTCCGGGGTGACCCTCAAGATTGGGCTTTTGCATTGGCTCCAGGGGATCCTGCGTTGCTCAATGTGGATGCGTTTTTTCTGGCCTTGGGGTTGCTTTATGAGGAACCTCATTTAGAGCTTCAGGCGGAAAAAGCCTTGATGTCCCTATCTCAGGGGCAAGATGAAGTTGAAATATACTGCCAAAAATTCCGTAAATGGTCTGTGCTTACTCAGTGGAATGAGTGCGCCCTGGCGGCGAATTTCAGAGAGGGTCTCTCTGATGCCATTAAGGATGTTATGGTGGGGTTCCCTGTGCCTGCGGGTCTGAATGAGTCCATGACAATGGCTATCCAGATCGATAGACGTCTGCGGGAGCGCAAACCTGTGCACCATTTGGCGGTGTCTACTGAGAAGACGCCAGAGAATATGCAATGTGATAGAATTCTGTCCAGAAGCGAACGGCAGAATTTTAGACGAAAAAATGGGTTGTGCTTTTATTGTGGTGATTCAACTCATGTTATATCAGCATGCTCTAAGCGCACTAAGAAGCTTGATAAGTCAGTTTCAATTGGCACTTTTCAGTCTAAGTTTATTCTATCTGTGACCCTGATTTGTTCTTTATCATCTATTACCGCGGACGCCTATGTCGACTCTGGCGCCGCTTTGAGTCTTATGGATTGGTCCTTTGCCAAACGCTGTGGGTATGATTTAGAGCCTCTTGAAACTCCTATACCTCTGAAGGGGATTGACTCCACCCCATTGGCTAGTAATAAACCACAATACTGGACACAAGTAACTATGCGAATTAATCCGGATCATCAGGAGATTATTCGCTTTCTTGTGCTGTATAATCTACATGATGTGTTGGTGCTTGGATTGCCATGGCTGCAATCTCATAACCCAGTCCTCGACTGGAAAGCTATGTCTGTGTTAAGCTGGGGATGTAAGGGGATGCATGGGGACGTACCTTTGGTTTCCATTTCATCATCTATTCCCTCTGAGATTCCTGAATTCTTGTCTGACTATCGTGACGTTTTTGAAGAACCTAAGCTTCGTTCATTACCTCCGCACCGGGAGTGCGATTGTGCCATAGATTTGATTCCGGGTAGTAAATACCCTAAGGGTCGTTTATTTAATCTGTCTGTGCCTGAACATGCTGCTATGCGAGAATATATAAAGGAGTCCTTGGAAAAGGGACATATTCGTCCTTCGTCATCTCCCTTAGGAGCCGGTTTTTTCTTTGTGTCTAAGAAAGATGGCTCTTTGAGGCCGTGTATTGATTATCGGCTTTTGAATAAAATCACGGTTAAATATCAATATCCGTTGCCACTGCTGACTGATTTGTTTGCTCGCATAAAGGGGGCCAAGTGGTTCTCTAAGATAGATCTCCGTGGGGCGTATAATTTGGTGCGAATTAAGCAGGGGGATGAGTGGAAAACCGCATTTAATACGCCCGAGGGCCACTTTGAGTATTTGGTGATGCCTTTTGGCCTTTCAAATGCCCCTTCAGTCTTTCAGTCCTTTATGCATGACATTTTCCGTGATTATTTGGATAAATTTATGATTGTGTATCTGGATGATATTCTGATTTTTTCGGATGACTGGGACTCTCATGTCCAGCAGGTCAGGAGGGTTTTTCAGGTTTTGCGGTCTAATTCCTTGTGTGTGAAGGGTTCTAAGTGCGTTTTTGGGGTTCAAAAGATTTCCTTCTTGGGATACATTTTTTCCCCCTCTTCCATCGAGATGGATCCTGTCAAGGTTCAGGCTATTTGTGATTGGACGCAACCCTCTTCTCTTAAGAGTCTTCAGAAATTTTTGGGCTTTGCTAACTTTTATCGTCGATTTATTGCTGGTTTTTCTGATGTTGTAAAACCATTGACTGATTTGACTAAGAAGGGTGCTGATGTTGCTGATTGGTCCCCTGCTGCTGTGGAGGCCTTTCGGGAGCTTAAGCGCCGCTTTTCTTCCGCCCCTGTGTTGCGTCAGCCTGATGTTGCTCTTCCTTTTCAGGTTGAGGTCGACGCTTCTGAAATCGGAGCTGGGGCGGTTTTGTCGCAGAGAAGTTCCGACTGCTCCGTGATGAGACCTTGTGCTTTTTTTTCCCGTAAATTTTCGCCCGCCGAGCGGAATTATGATATTGGGAATCGGGAGCTTTTGGCCATGAAGTGGGCTTTTGAGGAGTGGCGTCATTGGCTTGAGGGGGCTAGACATCAGGTGGTGGTATTGACCGACCACAAAAATTTAATTTATCTTGAGTCCGCCAGACGCCTGAATCCTAGACAGGCGCGCTGGTCGTTGTTTTTCTCTCGGTTTAATTTTGTGGTGTCATACCTACCGGGTTCTAAGAATGTTAAGGCGGATGCCCTTTCTAGGAGTTTTGAGCCTGACTCCCCTGGTAATTCTGAACCTACAGGTATCCTTAAGGATGGAGTGATATTGTCTGCCGTTTCTCCAGACCTGCGGCGGGCCTTGCAGGAGTTTCAGGCGGATAGACCTGATCGTTGCCCACCTGGTAGACTGTTTGTTCCTGATGATTGGACCAGTAAAGTCATTTCTGAGGTTCATTCTTCTGCGTTGGCAGGTCATCCTGGAATCTTTGGTACCAGGGATTTGGTGGCAAGGTCCTTCTGGTGGCCTTCCCTGTCACGAGATGTACGAGGCTTTGTGCAGTCTTGTGGCGTTTGTGCTCGGGCCAAGCCTTGTTGTTCTCGGGCTAGTGGATTGTTGTTGCCCTTGCCTATCCCGAAGAGGCCTTGGACGCACATCTCGATGGATTTTATTTCGGATCTTCCTGTTTCTCAGAAGATGTCTGTCATCTGGGTGGTGTGTGACCGTTTCTCTAAGATGGTCCATTTGGTTCCCCTGCCTAAGTTGCCTTCTTCTTCCGAGTTGGTTCCTCTGTTTTTTCAAAATGTGGTTCGTTTGCATGGTATTCCGGAGAATATCATTTCTGACAGAGGAACCCAATTCGTGTCTAGATTTTGGCGGGCATTCTGTGCTAGGATGGGCATAGATTTGTCTTTCTCGTCTGCTTTCCACCCTCAGACTAATGGCCAGACCGAGCGGACGAATCAGACTTTGGAGACATATTTGAGGTGTTTTGTGTCTGCAGATCAGGATGATTGGGTTGCTTTTTTGCCTTTAGCGGAGTTTGCCCTCAATAATCGGGCCAGCTCTGCCACCTTGGTGTCTCCTTTTTTCTGTAATTCGGGGTTTCATCCTCGATTTTCCTCCGGTCAGGTGGAATCTTCGGATTGTCCTGGAGTGGATGCTGTGGTGGAGAGGTTGCATCAGATTTGGGGGCAGGTAGTGGACAATTTGAAGTTGTCCCAGGAGAAGACTCAGCTTTTTGCCAACCGCCGGCGTCGGGTTGGTCCTCGGCTTTGTGTCGGGGACTTGGTGTGGTTGTCTTCTCGTTTTGTCCCTATGAGGGTTTCTTCTCCTAAGTTTAAGCCTTGGTTCATCGGCCCGTACAAGATATTGGAGATTCTTAACCCTGTGTCCTTCCGTTTGGACCTCCCTGCATCTTTTTCTATTCATAATGTTTTTCATCGGTCATTATTGCGCAGGTATGAGGTACCGGTTGTGCCTTCCGTTGAGCCTCCTGCTCCGGTGTTGGTTGAGGGCGAGTTGGAGTACGTTGTGGAAAAAATCTTGGACTCTCGTGTTTCCAGACGGAAACTCCAGTATCTGGTCAAATGGAAGGGATACGGTCAGGAGGATAATTCTTGGGTGACTGCCTCTGATGTTCATGCCTCCGATCTGGTCCGTGCCTTTCATAGGGCTCATCCTGATCGCCCTGGTGGTTCTGGTGAGGGTTCGGTGCCCCCTCCTTGAGGGGGGGGTACTGTTGTGAAATTGGATTTTGGGCTCCCCCGGTGGCCACTGGTGGAATTGAACTTGTGTGCATCATCCCCTCTGTTCACCTGTTCCCATCAGGATGTGGGAGTCGCTATTTAACCTTGCTCCTCTGTCACTTCCATGCCGGTCAACATTGTAATCAGAAGCCTTTCTGTGCATGTTCCTGCTTCTAGACAACTCCCAGCTAAGTCGGACTTTTGTCCTTGTTTGTTTTTTGCATTTTGTTCCAGTTCACAGCTGCAGTTTCGTTTCTGTGTCTGGAAAGCTCTTGTGATCTGAAATTGCCACTCTGATGTTATGAGTTAATACTAGAGTCTTAAAGTAATTTCAGGATGGTATTTTGATAGGGTTTTCAGCTGACCATGAAAGTGCCCTTTCTGTCTTCCTGCTATCTAGTAAGCGGACGTCGATTTTGCTAAACCTATTTTCATACTACGTTTGTCATTTTCATCTAAAATCACCGCCAATATATGTGGGGGCCTCTGTCTGCCTTTCGGGGAAATTTCTCTAGAGGTGAGCCAGGACTGTATTTTCCTCTGCCAGGATTAGTTAGTCCTCCGGCTGGCGCTGAGCGTCTAGGGATAAAACGCAGGCTACGCTACCCGGCTACTGTTAGTTGTGCGGCAGGTTTAGTTCATGGTCAGTTTAAGTTTCCATCCTTCCAAGAGCTAGTTCATATGTATGCTGGGCTATGTTCTCTTGCCATTGAGAACCATAACAGGGCTCCCTGCGGGCTTCCCTGAGAACCCCGGAGCAACGCGATGTGATCGCGTTGCTGCGAGGGTCTCTTACCTCCTATCCCTGCAGGCCCCAGATCCAAAATGGCCGCGGGGCTGCATCCGGGTCCTGCAGGGATCACTTCCGGGTGCAGACCAGGCTCAGGTAAGCCTGCTGCGCTGGAACTGAGATCGGTGATCTGACAGAGCGCTGTGCAAACTGTCAGATCACCGATCTGTGATGTCCCCCCCTGGGACAAAGTAAAAAAGTTTAAAAAAAAATGTCCACATGTGTAAAAAAAAAGGAAAAAAAATTCCTAAATAAAGAAAAAAAAAAAAATTATTCCCATAAATACATTTCTTTATCTAAATAAAAAAAAAATCACACAATAAAAGTACACATATTTAGTATCGCCGTGTCCATAACGACCCCACCTATAAAACTATATCACTAGTTAACCCCTTCAGTGAACACCGTAAAAAAAAAAAAAAAACGAGGTGAAAAACAACGCTTTATTCTCATACCACCAAACAAAAAGTGGAATAACACGCGATCAAAAAGACAGATATAAATAACCATGGTACCGCTAAAAATGTCATCTTGTCCCGCAAAAAACGAGCCGCCATGCAGCATCATCAGCGAAAAAATATAAAAGTTATAGTCCTCAGAATAAAGCGATGACAAAATAATTATTTTTTCTATAAAATAGTTTTTATCGTATAAAAGCGCCAAAACATTAAAAAATGATATAAATGAGGTATCGCTGTAATCGCACTGACCCGAAGAATAAAACTGCTTTATCAATTTTACCAAACGCGGAACGGTATAAACGCCTCCCCCAAAAGAAATTCATGAATAGCTGGTTTTTGGTCATTCTGCCTCACAAAAATCGGAATAAAAAGCGATCAAAAAATCTCCTGTGCCCAAACATGTTACCAATAAAAACGTCAACTCGTCCCGCAAAAAACAAGACCTCACATGACTCTGTGGACTCAAATATGGAAAAATTATAGCTCTCAAAATGTGGTAACGCAAAAAATATTTTTTGCAATAAAAAGCGTCTTTCAGTGTGTGACAGCTGCCAATCATAAAAATCCGCTAAAAAACCCACTATAAAAGAAAATCAAACCCCCCTTCATCACCCGCTTAGTTAGGGAAAAATTAAAAAAATTTAAAAAATGTATTTATTTCCATTTTCCCATTAGGGTTAGGGCTAGGGTTAGGGTTAGGGTTAGTGTTAGGGCTAGGGTTAGGGCTAGGGTTAGGGTTTGGGCTAGGGTTAGGGTTAGGGTTGGGGCTAGGGTTGGGGCTAGGGTTAAGGCTACAGTTAGGGTTGGGGCTAAAGTTAGGGTTAGGGTTGGGGCTAAAGTTAGGGTTAGGGTTTGGATTACATTTACGGTTGGGAATAGGGTTGGGATTCGGGTTAGGGGTGTGTCTGGGTTAGAGGTGTGGTTAGGGTTACCGTTGGGATTAGGGTTAGGGGTGTGTTTGGATTAGGGTTTCAGTTATAATTGGGGGGTTTCCACTGTTTAGGCACATCAGGGGATCTCCAAACGCGACATGGCACCCGTCTCAATTCCAGCCAATTCTGCGTTGAAAAAGTAAAACAGTGCTCCTTCCCTTCCGAGCTCTCCCGTGCGCCCAAACAGGGGTTTACCCCAACATATGGGGTATCAGCGTACTCGGAACATATTGGAGAACAACTTTTGGGGTCGAATTTCTCCAGTTACCCTTGGGAAAATACAAAACTGGGGGCTAAAAAATAATTTTTGTGGAAAAAAAAATATTTTTTATTTGCATGGCTCTGTGTTATAAACTGTAGTGAAACACTTGGGGCTTCAAAGCTCTCACAACACATCTAGATGAGTTCCGTAGGGGGTCTACTTTCCAAAATGGTGTCACTTGTGGGGGGTTTCTACTGTTTAGGTACATTAGGGGCTCTGCAAATGCAATGTGACGCCTGCAGACCATTCCATCTAAGTCTGCATTCCAAATGGCGCTCCTTCCCTTCCGAGCCCTCCCATGTGCCCAAACGGTGGTTCCCCCCCACATATGTGGTATCAGCGTACTCAAGACAAATTGGACAACAAATTTTGGGGTCCAATTTCTCCTGTTACCCTTGGGAAAATACAAAACTGGGGGCTAAAAAATAATTTTTGGGGGAAATTGTTTTTTTTTATTTTCACGGCTCTGCGTTATAAACTGTAGTGAAACACTTTGGGGTTCAAAGTTCTCACAACACAACTAGATAAGTTCCTTGGGGGGTCTAGTTTCCAATATTGGGTCACTTGTGGGGGGTTTCTACTGTTTAGGTACATTAGGGGCTCTGCAAACGCAATGTGATGCCTGCAGACCAATCCATCTAAGTCTGCATTCCAAATGATGCTTCTTCCCTTCCGAGCTCTGCCATGCGCTCAAACGGTGGTTCCCCCCCACATATCAGGTATCAGCGTACTCAGGACAAATTGGACATCAATATTTAGGGTCCAATTTCTCCTGGTACCCTTGGAAAAATACAAAACTGGGGGCTAAAAAATAATTTTTGTGGAAAAAAAAATATTTTTTATTTGCACGGCTCTGTGTTATAAACTGTAGTGAAACACTTGGGGGTTCAAAGCTCTCACAACACATCTAGATGAGTTCCTTAGGGGGTCTACTTTCCAAAATGGTGTCACTTGTAGGGGTTTTTTACTGTTTAGGTACATTAGGGGCTCTGCAAACGCAATGTGACGCCTGCAGACCACTCCATCTAAGTCTGCATTCCAATTGGCGCTCCATCCATTCCGAGCCCTCCCATGTGCCCAAACGGTGGTTCCCCCCCACATATGGGGTATCAGCGTACTCAGGACAAATTGGACAACAACTTTTGGGGTCCAATTTCTCCTGTTACCCTCGGGGAAATACAAAACTGGGGGATAAAAAATAATTTTTGTGGGAAAAAATTTTTGTTTTATTTCTACGGCTCTGCATTATAAACTTCTGTGAAGCACTTGGTGGGTCAAAGTGCTCACCACACCTCTAGATAAGTTCCTTATGGGGTCTACTTTCCAAAATGGTGTCACTTGTGGGGGGGTTTCAATGTTTAGGCACATCAGTGGCTTTCCAAACGCAACATGGCGTCCCATCTCAATTCCTGTCAATTTTGCAGTGAAAAGTCATCGGTGCTCCTTCCCTTCTGAGCTCTCCCATGCGCCCAAACAGTGGTTTACCCCCACATATGGGGTATCAGCGTACTCAGGACAAATTGTACAACTTTTGGGGTCCAATTTCTTCTCTTACCCTTGGGAAAATAAAAAATTGGGGGTGAAAAGATAATTTTTGTGAAAAAATATGATTTTTTATTTTTACGATTGTGCATTATAAACTTCTGTGAAGCACTTGGTGGGTCAAAGTGCTCACGACACCTCTAGATAAGTTCCTTAGGGGGTCTACTTTCCAAAATGGTGTCACTTGTGGGGGTTTCAATGTTTAGGCACATCAGTGGCTCTCCAAACGCAACATGGCGTCCCATCTCAATTCCTGTCAATTTTGCATTGAAAAGTCAAACGGCGCTCCTTCCCTTCCGAGCTCTCCCATGCGCCCAAACAGTGGTTTACCCCCACATATGGGGTATCAGCGTACTCAGGACAAATTGTACAATAACGTTTGGGGTCCAATTTCTTCTCTTACCCTTGGGAAAATAAAAAATTGGGGGCAAAAAGATAATTTTTGTGAAAAAATATGATTTTTTATTTTTACGGTTCTAAAATTATCTTTTTGCCCCCAATTTTTTATTTTCCCAAAGGGTTTCTTCTCTTACCCTTGGGAAAATAAAAAATTGGGGGCGAAAAGATAATTTTTGTGAAAAAATATGATTTTTTATTTTTACGGTTCTGCATTATAAACTTCTGTGAAGCACTTGGTGGGTCAAAGTGCTCCCCACACATCTAGATAAGTTCCTTAGGGGGTCTACTTTCCAAAATGGTGTCACTTGTGGGGGGTTTCAATGTTTAGGCACATCAGGGGCTCTCCAAACGCAACATGGCGTCCCATCTCAATTCCAGTCAATTTTGCATTGAAAAGTCAAATGGCGCTCCTTCGCTTCCGAGCTCTGTCATGTGCCCAAACAGTGGTTTACCCCCACAGATGGGGTATCGGCGTACTCAGGACAAATTGTACAATATCTTTTGGGGTCCATTTTCTCCTGTTACCCTTGGTAAAATAAAACAGATTGGAGCTGAAGTAAATTTTGTGTGAAAAAAAGTTAAATGTTCATTTTTATTTAAACATTCCAAAAATTCCTGTGAAACACCTGAAGGGTTAATAAACTTCTTGAATGTGGTTTTGAGCACCTTGAGGGGTGCAGTTTTTTAGAATCATGTCACACTTGGGTATTTTCTATCATATAGACCCCTCAAAATGACTTCAAATGAGATGTGGTCCCTAAAAGAAAATGTTGTTATAAAAATGAGAAATTGCTGGTCAAATTTTAACCCTTATAACTCCCTAACAAAAAAAATGTTGGTTCCAAAATTGTGCTGATGTAAAGTAGACATGTGGGAAATGTTACTTATTAAGTATTTTGAGTGACATATCACTGTGATTTAATTGCATAAAAATTCAAAGTTGGAAAATTGCAAAATTTTCCAAATTTTCGCTAAATTTCCATTTTTTTCACAAATAAACGCAGGTAATATCAAAGTAATTTTACCACTATCATGAAGTACAATATGTCACGAGAAAACATAAAGAGACAGTGGTCAGAATTGTAAAAATTGGCCTGGTCATTAACGTGCAAACCACCCTTGGGGGTGAAGGGGTTAAAGAAAGTCACTGCAGTCAAAACATTGAACTCTTAGCAGTTGGCCTTAGGCCTTACTATCTAAAGAATTCTCCCTTTGCATTGCAGTAGTCATGCATATACCTCCATCCGCCAGCCAAGAGGCAGCTGGGGAAGTGTTGTCAGGAGTGTTGGCTCCCCTTCAGACAAAGCACCCAAACTCGTTAATCGTAATCTCTGGGGATTTTCACAGAGTCATGATCTCAAAGGCTCTTAAAAAGTTTTATCAATATGTTAAATGTGCAACAAGGGACAACAGTATATTGGATCTCCTCTTTGCAAATGTTACAGACGCCTATTCATCGTCTGCACTACCTCCCTGGAGAAATCTGACCACAACCTCATACTATTGTCTCAATCTTATCAACCAGTTGTCAGCAAACATCCAGTGACTATAAAACTAATTAGGAGGTGGTCTCCTGCAGCTGAGGAGGCCCTGCAAGACTGGTTTGACCTCACAGACAGGGCGTTGACATGCAACAGGGGAGAGCATGATGATGTAGATGATATTGTCGGGAGAGTAACTGATTATATAAATTTTTGTACTGATACTGTAGTACCAGTTAAAAAGATTTGATGTTATGCAAATAACAAGCCTTGGATTACAAAAGAATTGAAATACTTACTAAACAAGAAAAAACTGGCATTTAAAATGAAGGATACAAAGAAACTGAAACTGATACAAAGGGACTTAAAGGGGAAAAGTAAGAATGCCCTTGAGGCGCTCCAAATTAAATTAAAAAATAAATTGTCACACAACAATTCCATGGAGGTGTGGTTGGGTATGAAGCAGTTAACTGGGTTTAAGGCAAGGCCAGAGCGAGGGAAAGTGGATCTGTCCATGGCTAATGAAATGATCAAGTTTTTCAATAAATTCACCAACACATGCGCAGCATCATCAGGAATGGGGGATGGAGCAGGGGAATAATCGGCAGCATTGACATTGGGGGATAATCTGCCTGCTTTCACTGTCTCCTCATCTCCTCAAGTGATGTGAGGAAACAGTTTAGTAAACTAGTCATTGGCAAAGCAGCTGGGCCTGATGGCCTCAGTCCACGTGTCCTCAGAGCGTGTGCAAACCAACTATGTACTGTCTTCCAGCTCCTGTTTAACAGAGCCTACAATTACAGAGAGTACCAATGCTGTGGAAGACCACCTGCCTGGTGCCGGTTCCCAAGATCACTTTTCCAACTTCCCTACACGACTATCGTCCAGTGGCCTTAACGTCACATGCTATGAAGTCGTTGGAGGGAAAAGTACTTGCTTACTTGTCCCCAAGGGTGAGGGCCTACACTGACCCCCTACAGTTTGCATACCAGCAGAGATTGGGGGTGGATGATGCAGTAGTGTCTCTGTTACATACAGTACATTCATTCTTGGACAATGATGGAACTGCAGTGCGCACCATGTGCTTTGACTTCTCAAGTGCTTTCAATACGTTACAGCCTCCCTTACTATGAAATAAGTTGACTGATATGGCTGTAGATGAGGGGATGGTGAACTGGATAGACGAATACCTGACAGACAGGCCGCAGTTTGTAAGGATAGGGGAGGTGGTATCTGGCAGAATACGGAGCAGTGTTGGAGCACCTCAGGGTACAGTGTTGTTGCCATTCCTCTTCACATTGTATACAGCTGACTTTCAGTATAAATCAGATCTCTGTCACCTCCAAAAATTCTCAGATGACTCGGTGATTGTAGGGGGCATTGTGAGGGACAGGGGGAGGAGGACTATAGAAGGGTGGTTTCTGACTTTGTGGATTGGAGCCAGACTAACTGTCTAGAACTAAATGTGAAGAAAACCAAAGAGATGGTGGTGAGTTATAGAAGGAAAAAGGATGATTACTTACCGATCATTGCTAGCCAGGAGGTGGAGATGGTTGAGCTCTACAAATATTTTGGGGTTCACCTTGATGGCAAACTTGATTGGAGGTATCATACATACGGAGAAGGTTTACAAGAAGGGAATGAGCAGACTGTACTTTCTACGGAAGCTCAGTAAAATGCTCAAAATGTTTTACCAGTCCGTTGTGGCAAGTGCCATCTTTTTTGCTATCATTTGCTGGGGCAGTAGTGTGCGAGTAGCTGACGCTAATAAGCTCAACAAACTTATCAAGAAGTCAAGCGCGGCTGTTGGCCTCCATCTTGACTCTTTTGAGGAGGTAGTGGAAGATAGGATTCAGATGAAGTGTAGGGCTGTAATTAACAATAATACACACCTACTATACGAGCTGTTCTTGAAGCAGAAGTGCACATTCAGCAGTCGTCTAATGCTACTTAGGTGCAAGAAGGAGAAATTCAGGAAATTATTTGTGCCTACTGCTATGGGGATATATAACAATTTCCTAGGGTGAAAGACGATAATTACCTATGGCTAGTGAACTAATGGCAATGATCAGAGATTTAAGTACCTGCATTCACCCAAATTTTTTTGTTACATAATGTGGTTAGTCATGTGCAAGATCTGCATCTAGTAATTACTTTATGTAATGCTGTTTGTAATATTGTAATGTTGTAATGCTTGAAATGCTATTTTGTAATGCTGTTGTAATATCATAATTTCTCTCAGGATCAATAAAGTATATCGTATCGCATCGTAGTCTAGGGGATCATTCAGATGTCCTCCTTTTTTCGCATTCAATAAAAATGGTCCCAGTTTAATGAGTAATTATTTTCAGATTTTCATCAGATTTTCAGTTCAGTTTCAATCAAGTTTGGCTTGAGTTCGCTAGTTTTTCTCAGATGAGAAAAAAAAGTTTTTCTACCTTCTCCTATCGAGACTTATATTGCCTATTTTTATCCGACACTCAAATCAACATTGGACATGTCTCAAGAATCTTATGTGGACCACTCGGTCTGCAAGAAAATATTAGATAATGAACAAAGACTTGGTATGAGCTATATTTGTGAAAAACATGGATTGAACTCATAAGTAAAAACGGGCATACAGTAGGGGAAATAATTATTTGATCCCTTGCTGATTGTAGTGATCTATGTATAGGCATATATGTGTGTAGTGAAATATGTATAGGTTTATATGTGTGAGTAGCAGTAATTTAACATCTGTCCTGAAAGCTGCAGGTCTCACAGGGGGTCACAACATATGGTATCCTGAGCAAGCAGTCTACTGTCTCCAATCTCGCCAGGGGGTCTGGCTGGGAACCAGGAAGAAGGGGAAACATTTCACACCTTCTTTTAAGGAGAGATGTCAATTACAGCCTAACTGTGAGACACTATCTGTGAGAACCTTTAGGCAAAGAGTGTTCAGAGGAAAATAATATATTCATTGGGGGAGCGACCGTAGTCTAATCACAAATGAGTAATTATAAATATTAACCTGAGAGGCTGGTCTAGAAATTTGACCTCCAGGGTGACTCTATAACTTAGGCCTGTATACATAGAATCGTGTTCACATGTGGGGGCAGCCTGGGAAGCTGATGTGTTCCATTCCATATTTCTCCCTCAGGGAGCAGAAAGCAGACTACAAAGGTAGCTATTTCTGTAAGTTTTCTCCTGTTTATTTTTTTCACTGATTTGCATATTTGTGTGTCTTTTTATTACTATGTTTTTATACCTTTTTCTTCATTCTAAGCACTGTATTTTTTGTACTAAAGCATAAAACTTTAACAAGTTGAACCTTGTATGTTCTAAAGAATCCAAAGCTTTAAACTGTTTGATCCTTATGATTGACAATACAATAGTAGTAATATTTCCGTGACTCATTGCCCGTGTATTCGGTGAGTGGTGGCAGCGTGTATGAGCGGGTGTGTGGCCTGGGTCGGTGTGTGATTTATGCTCCCATTACAGCATAGGATAGAGATTGAATGCTGGACTAAGAGAGGGGAGATAGATTAACCCTTGCAGGCGCAACCCCAAGCCATGTGCTGAGAGCGGATACTTGACAAATTGGTGGCAGCACGGTGGGATCCGTGACACTGATTTTGTAAGTTTGCCCACTGACAAAGACATGAACAGTCTATAATTTTAAGGGTAGGTTAAATTTAACATTGCGAGACAGAATATCAGAAATAATATCTAGAAAATTACATTGTATAAATTATATAAATTAATTTGCATTTTGCAGTGAAAAATAAGTATTTGATCCCCTACCAACCACTAAGAGTTCTGGCTCGTACAGAACAGTTAGACGTTCCTAATCAACTCATTATCTGAATTAAAGACAGCTGTCTTACATAACCATCTTTATAAAAGACTCCTGTCAACAGACTCAATTAATCAGTCAGACTCTAACCTCTACATCATGGGCAAGACCAAAGAGCTTTATAAGGACGTCAGGGACAAGATCATAGACCTGCACAAAGCTGGAATGGGCTACAAAACCATAAGTAAGACTCTGGGTGAGAAGGAGACAACTGTTGGTGCAATAGTAAGAAAATGGAAGAAATACAGAATGACTGTCAATTGACATCGATCTTGGGCACCATGCAAAATCTCACATCATGGGGTATCCTTGCTCATGAGGAATGTGAAAGATCAGTCTAAAATTACACTGTGGAAAATTGTTAATGATCTCAAGGCAGCTGGGACCACAGTCACCAAGAAAACTATTAGTAACACATTGCGCCGCAAAGGTTTAAAATCCTGCAGTGCCCGCAAGGTCCCCCTGCTCAAGAAGGCACATGTGCAGGCCCCTCTGAAGTTTGCCAATGAACACCTGGATGATTCTGTGAGTGATTGGGAGCAGGTGCTGTGGTCATATGAGAGAAAAAATTGAGGTCTTTGGCAGTAACTCAACTCGTCGTGTTTGGAGGAAGAGAAATGCTGCCTATGACCCAAAGAACACCATCCCCACTGTCAAGCATGGAGGTGGAAACATTATGTTTTGGGAGTGTTTCTCTGTCTCTGCTATGAGCACAGGACTAGTTCACCGCATGAATGGGAGAATAGATTGAGCCATGTACCGTAAAATCCTGAGAGACAATCTCCTTCCCTCCGTCAGGACATTAAAAATGGGTCGTGGCTGGGTCTTCCAGCAAGACAATGACCCAAAACATACAGCCAAGGCAACAAAGGAGTGGCCTAGCCAGTCTCCAGATTTTATTCCCTTAGAAAACTTATGTAGGGAGTTGAAGCTCCGAGTTGACAAGCGACATCCTCAAAATATTAATGATTTAGAGGAGTGGACCAAAATTCCTCCTGACGTTTGCAAACCTCATCATCAACTGCAAAAAATGTCTTACTGCTGTGCTTGCCAACAAGAGTTTTGCCATAAAGTATTAAGTCTTGTTTTCCAGAGGGATCAAATACTTGTTTCTCACAGCAAAATGCAAATAAATTTATATAACTTATTCAATGTGATTTTCTGGATTTTATTTTTGATATTCTATCTCCCAATGTTAAAATTAACCTACCCTTAAAATTATAGCCTGTTTATGTCTTTGTCAGTGGGCAAAATTACAAAAACAGCAAGGTATCAAATAATTATTTCCCCAACTGTATGAAAGAGCCCTAAGCCTGACTGCTGAGATGAAAGCTCAAAATAGTGTAGCTGTGATAGGAACTGACCAGTTATTGTACAGTTTGATGTGAACAGACTCATAGTAGGAAGCAGAGGATGTATTTTATATGATAACTGGAGATTTTTTAATACAGCTCAAGATACAAATACATTGATTTACATTTCATTGCTATAAAGCCAGTGTCAGTGAAATATGACATTTTCTTCACTAAATAATAATGTTACTTTTACCTTTACAGCAATAAGGGAATGGAACATCTGTACAGCATGAAGTGCAAAAATGTCGTACCCCTCTATGACTTGTTGCTGGAGATGTTGGATGCCCATCGGATGCATACACCTAAAGACAAATTTGTAGCTCAAGAAGAAGACAGCCAGAGCCCTTTAAATGCTGCGACCACGACGTCACCATGCTTACAGGCTTATTATGTCAATAGAGAGGAGGCGGGTTTGCAAAATACAGTATGAGAGCGTTTTCTACTTACTTAAATTTTTTTCAATTAATTGGCCTTTTGTGGCCAAGAAATTCCCAGCAGTATACTACCTAACTATAGTCAGTGTATCAGATCGGCTGCATATGTAAACACACTCCGACGTGCATCTATGCTGAATCATTTATGGTGCAGGTCTTCATAGTCGCTTCCTGTACTTCACAAGGAAAAGGATCCTTTGCTTTATTGGGCTCTACCCATCAAAATCAAAGCTTTATGTGATGTTCTTGCATGTAACGCTGTGCATAAGTTGTTTTCTTCAGCTTGTATTTCCTAGATGGATAGTGTTGGGATAGCATGGACAGCTGCTCACGCATTCCGCACTTCGTGTATTTCATAGGTTCACACATGCAAGTTCTTACTACTTAAACACATAGCATTAACATATATCATTTACAAGATCACCTTACCTACAGTTATGTAAGTGTATCTAGTTCTCAATGTTTCTGTGGATATTGATAGTTCCATTATATGTACTACTTGTATATAGGTTCCACATCTATATTACTTAATGATTTATCTCCCTTTTACTAACAAGTTTCCATGAAAAACAGTATAATCATGAGAATACACATGGTGCCTAAACAGCAATGGGTACAATGTACTTTTTGTTATTATTGTGTAGTCCTCAAGGGCTAGAAGTCATTAATCTTGACCGCTGACAGTGGATCACCATGGCCATGATCCTAACTACTTTTAAAAGTCTTTTAAAAGAAATCCTATGCTATGTCTTTACTTAATACTGTGCTATACCGCTAGCCTAGATGTTTGTGGCCTTAACTATGACAATTCAACATAATTTAACTCTTTTGACCATTGTGTAACTTATCAGTGGTTGTGTTCAGGACTATGCACAGCTCATGTGATATGTACTAGTAAAAACAATAGTGGCAAGCAAATGATCAGATTTGTTATAGGAGAAAATTCACCTTCATTTAGGATACATTAGTTAAAATTTTATTATTTTGTTTGAATTGGAGAGAATAATAGACTAATGGACTTACTGCTTGAATACTGGCTTGACCAAACTGAGCAGATTGTTGAATTTGCAATTCATTTCTATTTGTTGTCATACTGGACTGAAAGAAATATGGCAGCCGACAACTGGTTTGGGTTTTAGATTACATAAGTGTTTATCAACAGGTAAAAAAATCTAAACTATAAAATCATACAATTCTTTACAAATTGAGTTTATATATGTTTTAATGGAAAAAATGTTGCCCATGGTCCAAATGGTTTTTGGTCAACTACGATACATAAATTTACTGTGGATTTTATTATCCATCAGGATTATGTAATAGAATGTATCTTGTCTGAGAAGTTTGTCATTTACCACTTTCATTCCATCATCTGCCACAACATGAGCTCTACTTATGTAACTTGTATAATAGTATATATTGTTTTGAGCACACTGAAATGTTCGGTGACCAGGACACCTTGATTTCAATCCTGTTCTCCACTTATAATACAGCTATTCATGGAAATAGGATATTTAATGCTCTATCTTCTACACACAGTTGCCAACACACCCACACATACGGCCTTGGCCACCAATATTCTGTAAATGTTCACGGATTATGTCCTCTGTAAAGGACATTCGGTTTAACCAAAAATGGGATAATTGGGCATTGCCTTCTTCTGCTGGCTTTCACCAGCTATGGAAGCTCTGTTCATCGATTTTCTTTTTTTTTTTTAAATCAGCTTAAACATCGAACATTCTCAGATCGTGCTCACAAAGGTATAGTTTTGAGTACATCTACCCACAATTTCCATTGCTCACTGTTCAACAATAGAGTGACTTATAAAGACAGGGACAATCTTTGTCTCTGATCTGCTCAAACGGTAACTAATAAAGTAGAAAAAATCCAATTCTGAATGGAGTTAATAGTCTCATTAGTCGCAATTAATTGTTACAAATATTATTATGTAACATATCATTTTTTAGATCTTAAGCCCAAGTCTAATTACATTACCAGATCTTGAGCTGTGATGCTCCCACTTGCGTTTTAATTTTTTCTTGGATCCTGCTAAAAATGTAAAAACCTCTGAAGCTATGCACCTTACATAGGCCACTAGTGGCATATTCATTGCACTATTATCAAAGCAAAAATGATGATGTATTAAGCCAATGCTGTTTACTTACACTGGGGGAGAGGCACTAATCTCCGGGGACAGCTCCTGTACCGGGCCCAACTCTAAAAACACTTATTACAATAATTAATAACACTAGGTCTCCCCTGAGGTCTTAACACCTAAAATAAAAATATACTCATGCTCTGATTACTTTCTCGAAACTACATTGTTATGAAAGCAAAGTTGCACTATCATTTAAAGTACTATTGGTACCAGACGAAATGGGGATGATACCCCATAAATGCACTAACTTATCCTAATGAACCAAAAGATGAACTGTGCACACAAGCAGCAGTTTAGGATTACATTTTCCTGCACAAACGTAATAATAGGAAAATAACCTTTTGAGCACTACTATAGGTATTCCATAAACCTTTTCTGAGAAGGCTTCAGGCCATTAGAAAAAACCTTTTGTAGGCTTTTATATGAAATCAGAGGCAAACCTTTGCACCATGCAAGCACATATAATTTTATAGGTGCCATATTATGCATTCGTATAATGCAGATATATAATATTGTGTGTGCATAGGCATTTAAGGCAAAGTAATATGTTTACCTATATAAATCCACAATAGTGTCGGAAACGAGCACTGCAAAGCCCCATATTTAATGGGGTGAAGATGCATATGTATGACTTCCGCTCCCTTTATCTATGGCACTGCTGGAAACGGCCACTTCCTTCAAGACAGGAATCTGCAGAGCTCGACTCTTGGTATGCAAGAGTCGAGTTCTGGTGATCGCAGGGGGTTCCAGAAGGTAGACCCTGAGCGATCAATATGTTATGCTCTATCCTTCCATACAGGGTAGCTTTTTTAATGATATCACTATGTGTTTTTCAAAATCTAAGCTCAATTTGATCATTTGTGTTTGATTTGTCTGCAATATAATTGCATTGCCCTATTGCAGAACCATCTAACAATGAAAAACTAAACCAGTATCAGCCCCAAATCAGTCAATTTCAACACCACACTTTTGAAAATTTCCCAAAGTTACTGAAAGTTAATGGGGCATAATTCGGTCTCTTTTGTAGATGTGAATACAAGACCCCCAAATTGTGCCTCTTTTACATTTGCACACATATATGATTTTCTCCACATTACATATTCTTAGACCTATATGCATGGTTTTATTGTATAAAGAAAAGCACCTTATGTAACAGAAATAGGTTTATCCTATTGGACAGTTGAATGTATTTCTTATACAGTGTCACATGATTTCTACAAATGAAGCTGTAGGTGTTGATTAGAAGTTGCACGTGCAAATATTTGTGCCTTTTATCTCAATTGTCTTTAATAAGCTTAAAGTGCAAATAAAAATGAGGCTGAACATATGAGTGAAGCATACATGTGTTCTAACTCTAATGATACTGGCAGCTAATATATTTTATTCTTGTTCCGGCAGACAGAGACTTAAGGGGTTATTTACACTGCAAGATAATCATGAACGAACGTTGTTAAAAAAAACACTTGTTTCACGATGATCTTGCCATGTAAACAGGCTGCTGATCAACCCATGAGCTAGACACTCATTCATCGGATGAAAGGATCTTTTGTGACACTTGAAAGGTTATCATTCTCGGCGGTGCATAGTCCTGTGTAAACAGGACTAGCACTACTGAGAACTATGGCAGCCTATGTGATCTGAGCGATCTAGTATAGATTGCTCAGTGCATTGTAAACTTCGATCTCCCTGTGTAAACAGGCATCAAACAGTAAAAGTTTATTGATGGTGTTGTGCCGGTCGGTCCACGTAAACGGATCTTTTGCCTATATGGCTGTAGGTACACAGTAGTAAATAAAAAATAAACTGCACAGGGCAGATATGATAAAATCCTAAAATGAAAAAACAAATACAAAATTGCATTTTTCTGGGATTTAATGTAAGAATTCCTGTACCCGATATTAAAACCTTTTTTAACAATGAGAAGAGTCCAATTTATTATAGGATACATGATAAAGAGGTCGTGTCACCTCTCCCGACTTGAATGGTTTAGCAAATTCTTGTGTTCACCATGAAATAACAAATCTGGAGCATGTTTTTGGCATGCCATTCTTCTATTATTCCTTCAGAATATTTATGAATAAATCAACCGGGTATTGCTATTTTCCTTGTCATAGGGTTTGGGGGTTTGTTCTTAACAGTCTGACATGGTCATCACTAATTGGGCAGTGTCAGAATATGTAGTGATACACCCACAATTGGTAAAACACCCATTTGTTAATTTATTATTAAAAAGATTAGATGGAATGACAGAAAAGGCACAAAAATGAATTACAACAAAAGATGCCCTAGATTGTTATTTCATGAAGAATATAAAGAACAGAAAAAGATTTTTAAGAAATCATTATTAAAATCGAGAGTGGATAAAAGTACTTTTGGACTGTTTTTTTTAACTCTTACTCATTGGAAAGTATGCATTTTGACACATTAGGAAATTGACCCTGCAAAAATTTGTCTTTAAACCTTGTCTCCTTACTGAAGCTGAAGCAAAAATATGGTTGGTTGCAAGGTGGAATTCAGGCAATATATTAATAAAATAACCTAAATGAAAAGAAATTGAACATTTTAAATTGATTTTTTTTTTACATTTCCTGAGATGCTCCTCGTACTGGGCTAGTTAGAACCGTGAAAGTTATAAAGTCTTGTAGGATCTACTCATACCAAGTCTATGGAGCATGACTACTGTATGTTAATTCATATATCTATAGTCTTTAGTGGTCAGACCTATGCCAAAAGTATGTCCTTTTTACATACAATTGTCCAGTCATCTGGACTTCCCCATAGAGGTAAAAAGAGGAAACAAACAGATTTTTTTTTATGGCAGACATATGCAATGTCAAACTTTACAAGCATTTAGCTATTCTTTTATCTGTACAAATCAGGCCATATGTAGTCTGCAAACACCAAATTAGCCTTAGATGCTTGACTTTATAATTTATAGAAAATGTGCACACTGGGCCACACTTTTCAAACCGGCAAATGTGCCATGATATATTTGCTGCAACTCACTAGTCATGTTAGATACAGTTCTTTTTGTGCCGCCTTATAACTGCTGCACTTGCTTATTTACATCTTTTATAAATCCAATTGAAATTCAGAGATAAAATAATTAGCAGAAATTAGGCCACATCTAAACTTGGCATGTTTAACCAATGTTAGTTACTATATCTTATTCTAAGGTAAAGAGGTTGTCCAGTTTTAAAAAAAAAAACAATATAGATAATTGTGTGTAAAATACTAAGATACAAAACCTACTCATATACTTCCAATTAGAGTTGGTTTTATCACCATTTTTTCTGAATTTTCCCCAAAAAAGTTGATTCTCATCAAATAAATTGGTCACAGATCACAATATTGAAAAGTCTCTACTTGGTCAGAACTGATGTGTATAACACTGTAAGTGCTCCTAGGACTGCATTGAACACGTTTTGTGTTCTTTAATGGAAACAGCCTTATTAATGTACAACCGACGAGGGGAAAACGGATTGTAACCAGTTGCAACCAACAGTGGATTATTGGACTATGATGACAAGAATGTGTGCAAAAAAAAGAAAATGCATCTTTTTACGACACACATGCTTTGTGAGGTAGCCAGCTGTGTTTTAATTCCGGGATTATGGAGATTTTTCCTGTTATTAAGGTTCCGTTACTGCAGTATATCGCAGATCAGTTCACAGTCACACTGAGTGACTATGCAGGTACAGCACCTCCCTGTATCACTTGAATCCTTGAATTATTATTCACAGACTGAGACTAAAGGTACCGTTACACTAAACGACTTACCAACGATCACGCCCAGTGATACGACCTGGCCGTGATCGTTGGTAAGTCGTTGTGTGGTCGCTGGGGAGCTGTCACACAGACAGCTCTCTCCAGCGACCAACGATCAGGGGAACGACTTCGGCATCATTGAAACTGTCTTCAACGATGCCGAAGTCCCCCTGCAGCACCCGGGTAACCAGGGTAAACATCGGGTTACTAAGTGCAGGGCCGCGCTTAGTAACCCGATATTTACCCTGGTTACCATTGTAAAAGTTTAAAAAAAACACTACATACTCACATTCTGATGTCTGTCACGACCCCCGCCGGCGTCCACAGGGTTAAAACTGCTTTCGGCAAGAGCGTTGCTAATACACGCGCTGCTGCCGAGAGCTTCCCTGCACTGAATGTGTCAGCGCCGGCAGTAACAGCGGTGACGTCACCGCTGTGCTCTGCTTTATGGCCGGTGCTTTACGGCCAGCGCTGACACAGTCAGTGGCAGTGCAGGAAAGCTCTCGGCAGCGAGGCATTAGCAGCGCTCCTGCCGACAGCAGTTTTAACCCTGTGGACGCCGGGGGACGTGAGAGACATCAGAATGTGAGTACGTACTGTTTTTTTTAACTTTTACAATGGTAACCGGGGTAAATATCGGGTTACTAAGCGCGGCCCTGCGCTTAGTAACCCGATATTTACCCTGGTTACAAGTGAACACATCGCTGGATTGGTGTCACACACGCCGATCCAGCGATGACAGCGGGTCATCAGCGACGAAATAAAGTTCTGGACTTCTAGCTCCGACCAACGATATCACAGTGGGATCCAGATCGCTGCTGCATGTCAAACACAACGATATCGCTATCCAGGACGCTGCAACGTCACGGATCGTTGTCGTTCTCGTTGTAAAGTTGCTGAGTGTGAAGGTACCTTTACACTACTATTTTCAATGTAATTCAGAGCTGCAGTTGTGCACCACAATCAGGTTAGGCCTTTTCTATTCCTAAACAGAATGAGCTGTACGCTCTGAGCTCCTTTCTGTATACTTAGGAATAGCTTAAAGAGAACCTATCAGCACTATTTTGTAACATAGAGAAAAGACACAGCTGTAATTGAGCTGTAATACTGATTAAATTGACTCCTTTGGTGAAGAAATCTGCTTTGTTTATACTCCTTCAATCACCATTTAAAATTTTATGCTAGTTAGATTCCCCAGCACCTCTGACTTCCTCTTCTGTTTGAAGAAGAGATTACAAACAGAAACAGAGGAGGCAGGTCACTGCTTTTTCAAAGAGGGGGCCAGGCAAGGGGACTGTGGAGTATACAAGTGGAAAAGATCCAGATTACAGTCCGGCCCCTGTGCACCAAAATCTAATTAGCAGAAAAATTTACATGATGATTAAAAAAGAACCACAAAGTGGATTTCATCACCAAAGGTATTAACTTAATCTGTATTACAGCGCCATTACAGCCATGTCTTTACTGTACATTACAAAATAGTGCTGACAGGTTATCTTGAAAGTGGCGCTGCCCCATCTTTTATACTGGCTGTAATAGTCCACCCTGATTAGCTGGGCTAGATCATGTGATATGATAGCTGCAGTATATTATGGGAAAGCCTGTGCGGCTTTGCCTGACCTTATTAGCCATTCACTGAGACTTTTGCATTGTGTGAAATGGCGCCATGCATTTTTTTATTTCTTTTATTTTGCTGATCCTTGTAAAGAGAATGACGGAGTATGAGGAGTAATTGTACATCTTACTATATTAGACACATTTAAGGATTAGATTTTTCAAATTGGACAACCGATTTATATAGTGTAACATTGCAGAACTTTTGATGCTTTGAATACACAAAACATTGTTTATTCTGAACAAATTCCTTATTGAAATCTGGATATTCAGGAAGTCAAAGGACCAGTATATCATACATGGTACTTTGGATGTTTTACATTTATTACAAAAATACAAATAATAATAGTAATATTTACTAGCACAGGCATTCTGCTTTTCTTATTTTTCTAAATTTACTAAGACGTATCCCGGGTCTTAAGAAGCTGCATTACAGATGAGACTTTTATATGATGTGCGCTTAATTTAGGTTATAAAAAATACCAATATAATTGTTGAAAGCATCACAATTAAAGAAGATGAAAGTTTTACAAATTAATTAAATAATTTTCAGTAGATTTGTGTATGCTTCCAGTTTATAAATATGCAGCACCAGTAAATCAATAAATAAATAAAACAAAAAAAACTTTTCTGAATGTTTTGTATTACATTAATTTTCATTATACTTTTTCAATGTTTCTCTTTGGAGACCAGTTTAAATTTAAAATTTATGCACCAAAATGTATTTGGTGTGATATTTTTCATTGTCAATGTTATTCGTTCTGTTTTGTTAAAGAAAAATTGTGTACGCTTCCGTTTTGTCTAAAATACGATGAAAAACCTGAAAAATATTAAGTTGTTTTTCTCAGTCTGTTTGATGTTGAAATAAAACTAGACTAAAATATTTTTTTCTGTTGTCCTTCTTTGTCCTTTATTTGTCTATACACACTACATTTTATGTACACAAGGTTTGTATGTATCATTTATGATGACCCCGACTGAGTAAGGGTATGTTTCCACGTTCAGGAAACGCTGCTTGTTTGACGCTGCGCAGCGCTGCAGCGTCAAACAAGCAGCGTCCAGATGTTCCAGCATAGTGGAGGGGATTTGATGAAATCCCGTCTCCACTATGCGTGGAAACCCGCACGCGGCGGCCCTGCGACTACGGACATGCTGCGCGTCTTTTCAGATCGCAGCATGCCCGTACACCTTGCGGGGACGCAGCGTCCCCGCAAGGCATATCACAGGGCCCTATGGGACAGAGCGATCATCCCGGATGTGAAGATTTAACACATCCGGCATGATCGCGTCCCATTAAGGGGGCGGGGCTTAGCGCCGAGCGGCTTCGCCGCTGCGGCGCTACCGCCGGCCATCCGTACCGTGGAGTCATACCCTAACAGTTGCTGAGTCCATGATTCACAATTTAATTCAGGGTAGTCGTAAAGTGGAAGATTTCTTCTCTCAATTCAAATGTGTTGGGCAGTGGAGACTAGAGATGAGCGAATCTTCCAAGGTTCGGTTGAGCGAATGTCCCAATGTTCAACGAACAGTTCGACAAACATGCACGAACCCCATTAAATTCAATAAGAGGCCAAATCAAATGTATACACAACACCATAAGTGTTGACAAAAAGCAGCCCAAAGAGCTCAAATTAGAGGCAGACACGATGAAAAGTGGCATCAATTAACCCACAGAATACATTTGCTAATGACCCAGCAGCAGTCAGCCATAGTCCATTCATGAGATGTCAAGGTCTGGGCCAGCATTTAGAGTTTTGATTTGAAGTTTCATTTAAGACCACGCGGATAATGGAACAGTGTAAGCCTTCTTTGCTGGGAGCCCTGATAACTCATGCAACAGCTCAATTTTTTTTCCCATCCACACTCAGGTGTCACAAACATCAGTTTCATAGAGTACAACTGAAGGAAAATGTAAGGAAAGTAACATAGGTAGTTGACTAATCAATCGACCCACAGTAGAACATTTTATAATGGCACAGAAGCAGTCAGCCATAGGCCATGCATAAGGTATCAGGGTCTGGGTCAGCATTTAGAGCTTTGAATTGAAGTTTCAATTAAAACCTGGTGGTTAAGGGAGCAGTGTAAGCCTTCTTTGCTGGGAGCCCTGATACGTCATGCAACAATTCCAATTTTTTTCACAGCCACACTCAGGTGGCACAAACATCAATTTCATAGAGTACCACTGGTAGAAAAATGTAAAAATAGTAACACAGATAGTTGAGTGATAGTAAGTGCAGGCCTGCCAGTATGGAAGCCCTACTGCTACAGGCAACACATATGAAGGAGACCCAACTTGGATTTTCCAAATTTCAAAAATGTATGGTCACACTCCACTAAAGTGGCATCAATATCCACAAAGTAGGAACAGTATAATAGACATCTGACACACCTTCCACTACAGACAACCCACCAGATGGAAAGCCAACTTGGAGTCTCCACATTTAAAAAAATTGTTTGTAGCATCAGCAGCAGTAGAAACAGCAGGCACAGAAGCCATGATAAAGGTGTCACAGACTGCAATAATGCAATATCAATGCATGACACTAAAATCGATACCATAGCCTAGTCTTCCCAGTCTGTGACTGGGGTGCAAAAATCATTAGAGATCCATGACTTGTCCATTTTGATGAAATTTAGGCAGTCTACACTTTCAGGGGACAAACGGATGTGCTTATACTTCAGGACACCACCAGCAGCACTGAAGTCACGTTTTGAGAGAATTCTGGCTGCCAGGCATGACAAAACCTCCAAGGTGTGACAAGTGAGAACAGGCCACTCTTCCATTTTTGAAGGCTAAAATGCAAAAGGATCCAAATCCCCCCTGATGACATTGATTATGAGCTTTAGATACTCCAGCACCATCCTCCCCAGTCGTTCACAATGTGTCAGACTTGTACTCTGTTCTGCTGGTGCCCAGGCTGGTCTTAAAAATGTGTAAAATGACTCACACTGCTGCAGCTTCTGCTGGTAATGATTTTGCAGTAACGCATTGACGTTCCCTGGGGTTGGAAGTCTAGAACTGTGATGCACACTGTTTGCCTCACTGCTGTCTTGGGGAAAACCATTAACCATAAGATTCCCTACAAGTGTGTTTCGATACTCCATGGGGGGGGCATCTGGCAAAATTTACTCTTGTACCGTGGATCTAACAAGAGTGGCAACCCAGTAGTCAACACTATTTCTAAACCTAGGAATACCGGCATCATATTGACGATCATGTAGCAAGAAGGTGCTCATGTGTCGAGTGCTTCCATGATGTCAAAGTCCATGGTGTGTTGGTGGGGGGGGGGGGTAACACTCAAGCTTGCTTCCTTCATCCCCTCCCGCCAACCAAGGACAACTGAGAGGGGAACATTGTCCTCTTCATCTTCTGACTGTTGCGTACCCATCATCACCCCTTCCTCCTCATCCTCCTCCATTTGTTCCTCAGCTCCTGCACCTTCACTAACAGTTTGTCTGGTACCATCACTGCAATCCACCTTCCAATGGCACCTGCCTGTCCAACAACAGTTCAGTCAAGCAAATAAGGTAGCACACTGTAGCGCTGAAACATGCAAACATGAAGCATGAAAATTTAACTGCATTACTGCACTAGAAATATGAAAAATGAGAGCGTTTAGTGCATAAAAAAGGCCAATTTTATGTGTACCTGGTAGCCACTTTACAGCATCTCTCTTATACCAGGTCCTATGATTTCCTTCCTCACTGAGAATAAACGTCTCCATCTGAATGGGTGCCTATGAAAACCTCTTGTGAGACTACCATTCTTTCTCTCTATGGAGGGGTAATGGACCTGCTGTAATTAAAACACCAGTGACTAGGAGGCGGAGTGCTCGGTCAGAAAGCTAAATAATACATTTGAAAAAAATGATCGTCACATCCATACATAGACTAAGTGTGAACAGGTGCTAAACCTAGAGTCGCCAACTCCTATACATTCAAGCAAATAAGGTAGCACACTGTAGCGCTGAAACATGCAAACATGAAACATGAAAATTTAACTGCATTACTGCACTAGAAATATGAAAAATGAGAGCGTTTAGCGCATAAAAAAGGCCAATTTTATGTGTACCTGGTAGCCACTTTACGGCATCTCTCTTATACCAAGTCCTATGATTTCCTTCCTCACTGAGAATAAACATCTCCATCTGAATGGGTGCCTATGAAAACCTCTTGGGAGACTACCATTCTCTCTCTCTATGGAGGGGTAATGGACCTGCTGTAATTAAAACACCAGTGACTAGGAGGCGGAGTGCTCGGTCAGAAAGCTAAATAACACATTTGAAAAAACTGACCGTCACATCCATACATAGACTAAGTGTGAACAGGTGCTTAACCTAGAGTCGCCAACTCCTATACATTCAAGCAAATAAGGTAGCACACTGTAGCGCTGAAACATGCAAACATGAAACATGAAAATTTAACTGCATTACTGCACTAGAAATATGAAAAATGAGAGCGTTTAGCGCATAAAAAAGGCCAATTTTATGTTTACCTGGTAGCCACTTTACGGCATCTCTCTTATACCAGGTCCTATGATTTCCTTCCTCACTGAGAATAAACGTCTCCATCTGAATGGGTGCCTATGAAAACCTCTTGTGAGACTACCATTCTCTCTCTCTATGGAGGGGTAATGGACCTGCTGTAATTAAAACCCCAGTGACTAGGAGGCGGAGTGCTCGGTCAGAAAGCTAAATAATACATTCGAAAAAACTGACCGTCACATCCATACATAGACTAAGTGTGAACAGGTGCTAAACCTAGAGTCGCCAACTCCTATACATTCAAGCAAATAAGGTAGCACACTGTAGCGCTGAAACATGTAAACATGAAACATGAAAATTTAACTGCATTACTGCAGTAGAAATATGAAAAATGAGAGCGTTCTCATTTTTCATATTTCTAGTGCAGTAATGCAGTTAAATTTTCAGTTTCAGGCTGACACCGGAAACTCTCAGCTGGTCATCTTTTATTCCTGCACTCATTAACCCATCATTATCCTGAAGATACTGAGCGGCCTAATTCACATAGGACAAATACCTGGGCGAGATATACCTGCCCCCGACTACCAGACCGACATGATTCTTACATATCCTCCCCCCCTGCTCAGACCACTCAGGTCGAGCAAGAACACTCTCAAAACAGTGCACTCGGGACAGGGCATCAGTGTTCCCCATCTGCACCCCGGGGCGGTGCTCCACCGTGAAAGAGTAAGCCTGCAGGGCAAGGAACCACCGGGTTACCCGACTATTACGGTCTTTGTGGAGGTGCATCCACTTGAGAGGGGCATGGTCCGTGACCAGCTTAAACTTCCTACCTGCCAGGTAATACTTGAGGGAGTCGAGAGCCCATTTAATGGCTAGGCACTCTTTTTCAACCACGGCATACCTCTGCTCATGTACATTCAGTTTCCGGCTGAGGTAGAGGACCGGGTGTTCCACTCCGTCCCTCACCTGGGAAAGTACAGCTCCGACCCCAGTATCAGAAGCATCAGTTTGGACCACAAACTCGCTGCTGAAATCAGGAGTCACTAATACGGGCTGAGAGCACAAAGCTCGTTTCAGGCTGTGGAAGGCCTCTCCAGCCGCTGAGGTCCATTTTACCATGACGGAACCCTTCCCTTTGGTAAGATCCGTCAAGGGGGTAGCCATGGCTGCAAAATTGGGTATGAACCGGCGATAATAGCCGGCGATCCCCAGGAAAGCTTGTACTTGTTTCTTGTTCACTGGTTGCGGCCAGCCCTGTATTGCCTGTATTTTGTCGATCTGTGGTTTAACCACTCCTCTGCCAATCACGTAGCCCAAGTAGCGGGCTTCTTCAAGCCCGATGTGACATTTCTTGGGGTTTGCCGTTAAGCCTGCGTCTCGCAGGTCATCAATCACCGCCTGTACCTTCCGGAGGTGAGTTTCCCAGTCCAAGCTGTAAATTACGATGTCATCCAGGTAGGCCGAAGCGTACTGCCTGTGGGGCCTCAAGACCCGATCCATCAACCTCTGGAACGTTGCTGGAGCTCCGTGAAGTCCAAACGGCATGTAGACATACTGGAACAGACCTTCCGGTGTAGCAAATGCCGTCTTCTCTCTGGCCGCCTCGGCCAGAGGGATCTGCCAGTACCCCTTTGTTAGATCCAGGGTCGTAATGTATCGGGCTTTACCCAACCGGTCGATTAACTCATCGACCCGAGGCATAGGGTACGCATCAAATTTAGAAACCGCATTCAGTTTCCTAAAGTCGTTACAAAACCGTATAGAGCCATCCGGCTTAGGTATCAACACGATTGGACTGGACCAGGCGCTGTGTGACTCCTCAATGACTCCTAAGTCCAACATTGCCACCACCTCCTGGGAGACGGCTTCACGGCGTGCTTCCGGAATCCGGTATGGCTTCACATGAACTGTGACACCAGGCTCTGTAACGATCTCATGTTTCACCAACCTAGTCCGGCCAGGTTTTTCCGGGAAAAACTGTCGGTTCTGTAACAAAAACTGCTTAACCTCAGATTTTTGTTGTTCCGAGAGAGTCTCGGCAATCTGCACCTCCGGTACGGTAGGTGCTCAAACCGGACGGGGCAGATCCGCCATTAGGGCAGAGCGGTCTTTCCAGGGTTTTATCAGATTCACATGATAAATCTGTTCTGGTTTTCTCTTACCGGGCTGGTACACTTTATAGTTCACCTCACCAACTCTTTCCATGACCTCAAAGGGGCCCCGCCATTTCGCCAGAAATTTACTATCCACTGTAGGGATTAGGACCAACACCCTATCCCCGGATGCAAACGTACGGACCTTAGCACCTCTATCATAACTTTGCCTCTGGGCTCCCTGGGCCTGTAACATATGGTCCCTAACAATGGGCATGACAGCGGCAATACGGTCCTGCATTTGTGTCACATGGTCGATCATCGTTTTAAAGGGAGTGATTTGACCTTCCCAGGTTTCTTTTGCGACGTCCAACAGTCCCCGGGGACGACGGGCGTGCAATAGTTCGAAAGGCAAAACCCTGTGGAAGACTGGGGAACTTCCCTAATGGCAAACAGCAAATAGGGTAGCAAGTAATCCCAGTTCTTCCCATCTTTGTCTATCGCCTTCCGGAGCATCTGTTTTAAAGTTTTGTTGAACCGCTCAACCAGGCCATCTGTTTGAGGGTGATAGACAGATGTACGCAACTGGTCTATTTGTAAGAGTCTGCAGAGCTCCTTCATCACCCTTGACATAAAGGGAGTCCCCTGGTCAGTGAGTATCTGTTTTGGAATTCCCACCGACTAAACACTTGTACCAACTCTTTGGCGATCGTTTTGGTAGCAGTGTTACGTAAAGGGACGGCTTCTGGGTAACGAGTGGCATAGTCCATGATGACGAGGATATGTTGGTGCCCACGTGCGGACCGGGGAAGGGGCCCAACCAGATCCATCCCAATTCTCTCAAAAGGGACTCCAATGATAGGGAGGGGTACCAAAGGGCTACAGAACCGAGTTTTAGGCGCAGAGATTTGGCACTCTGGACAGGACTCACAATAGTTACGTACATCACTATGTATTCCGGGCCACACAAAGCAATGCAATATCCTTTCTGTGGTTTTCTGTACCCCCAGATTCCCCCCATTATATGTCCGTGGGCCAGCTCCAGTACCTTCCGCCGATAAGGTTTGGGTACCACTAACTGTTGCACAGTGTCTTCTCCTTTTTTCTCTACCTGGTAGAGCAAATCATTTTCAAGAACCATGTACGGGTACGCTAGCCTAGTGTCAGGTTCTACGGGTACCCCATCTATCATTTTTACATTTTTCCTAGCCGGAATCAGGGTAGGATCTTTCATTTGCTTGCTGTGGAAGTCATCCAACTGGACTCCCAAATCTGGCAGACCAGGTGCTGGATGGCTGTCTGCCTCCGCCTCTCGCTGAGTTTCCTCAGTTTCCTCAGTTTCCCCCGCCAGAACTGAGAAGGGGAACTGAAGGTTAGTTTCAATACCCTCCCCAGCAATGTCTTCCTGTGGGACCTCCTCTAGGAGTTCGGGACCTCCAGATGGCATGGGAAAAGACTCACAGCTACCGTGAAGGAGCAACTGATTCTCCCACAACTGCCAGAAATGGGGAAAATCCCTGCCCAGGATTACATCCTGTAATAATGCGGGAACGAGTCCCACCTTGTGTTGCACAGACCCATATGCGGTGGAAATCGATATGACCGCTGTTAGGTACGAGCAGGTGTCACCATGCACACACGTTACAGAAAATTTGTCAGACGAACCAGATGGAAGTGCCACCAGACTAGCTTTCACCAGAGTCACCACACTTCCAGAGTCTAGTAATGCCACAACACTTTTCCCATCAACAGATAATTCACACAGGTGTTTCGCTATATCATTTTGACCCGCATTCACATTCACTAGCCGTGTAACCAAAGACATGCGTTTCTTAGAGTCTGTAACATCGCACTGCATGGGTTCAGTGGTAACAGGACAGTTCGCAGAGATATGGCCCTTCTCACGGCAGCGGAAACACCTAACAGGCCCCCTACTGAGACCACCATCCAACCCTCTCGGTCTCGGAGTACGAGCAGTCCCGTGTTCCTCCCCCAGAGTTTTTGGCAATTTTCCTTCAGCCGTAGTCGCTGGAACAGTCTTACCGGTTCCACGAGGAGAAGGCACAGACCGGGTGCTAGCGGTTTCGTCGGCAAGTCCTTCTATCACGGAATAACGCTCGACCAACTCCACAAGTTGATCCGCTGTCGTGGGATTTCCTTGGCTTACCCACTTTTTCAGCGCTGGTGGTAGTACTCTCAGGTACTTGCCCAAGACAATCCGCTGGATTATTTCGGGTGTTGTCAGTACCTCGGGTTGCAGCCATTTCTTTGTCAAGCAGATCAGGTCGAACGTCTGAGACCGCGCCGGTTTATCTTGCTGGTATGTCCACTGGTGTACCCTCTGTGCACGGACAGCCGTCGTTACACCCAGCCGGGCCAGGATCTCAACTTTCAGCTTCTCGAAGTCCTGAGCGACTTCCGGGTCCAAGTCATGGTAAGCTTTTTAGGCCTCGCCGGAGAGAAACGGAGCAATCAAATCGGCCCATCGTGCCTTCGGCCACTTCTCCCTCAATGCCGTCCGCTCAAACGTTGTCAGGTATGTCTCGACGTCATCTTCTGCAGTCAGCTTTTGCCAGTATCGACTCACATGGATCCTTCTGGACTCTGCTTCCGGGTCTGCCTCAGGCATGCTCACCAGGCACTGCGCCACTTGTTGGAGGAGCTGGCGGTCTGCAACCGTCATGTCCATTAACTCCTTCAGCTGTGCGGACATCAAGCGATTAGCTTCATGCTGTGCGGCAGTGGCCTGCTGCTGTACGGCAGTGGACTGTACAAGGGCTTTCACCACGTCTTCCATACTGTCGCCTGTGCCACGTAACTGCCCGTGTTCTCCACCACAATGTGACAAAACACTTCGGGATCGCCTTTGCTGGGGTCAAAGGTCACGTGGTTTGTGCATTGAATCTGAGGCGTACAGCAGGTTTCTTAGCAGACTGACTTCAGGTCAGATTTATTAACGTGAAAGCAACATAGATAAAACAAAGCATACAAATAAATCCTAGCCTGTCCGGCACTAACTAAACAAGTACGCTGCTATCTAACCACTGGGGGGCTTCTCCCACCCAGCTAACAACACACAGTGCTTGAGCACAGCTCTCACTCACGTTTGTCTCACACAGACAGGCAATCTGTGTGCCCCAGGCTGACACCGGAAACTCTCAGCTGGTCATCCTTTATTCCCGCACTCATTAACCCATCATTATCCTGAAGATACTGAGCGGCCTAATTCACATAGGACAAATACCTGGGCGAGATATACCTGCCCCCCGACTACCAGACCGACATGATTCTTACAATGGGAATAAAGTCTATGGTAGTAGTGTTCGTGACGCCACCTGTGGTATTCTGTCAGTGATGACCGACGCTGCTTAAAGGGGTCAACTGGGGATGATGTTATGACAGCAGGGATGGTACGGCTTCCCACAGGTGAAGCTGGGTCCCCAGGGCTCCTGGTCTGATAGGCAAAGATTGGGTGGTGCCGGAAAGAATCTGACGACACACAGTTGCAGTCTCTTTACCTTTTACTGTAGTATTAAGCCACAGTCCTGGGTATGCATCACAGGTGATGGTGAGGTCCAGCTAGCTTGGAAGCGATTCAGGAATCCCCCTAGCCAGGTGGGGTTGAAAGCCTTCCTCTCTGTGCTTTGTTGTAGTCCCTTGCTGCCTTAGGCCTCACACAAGGTCCTCACTTTCTCTCTGTCCCTTTTAGTAGGACACTACCCTCTTGGCAGGCAACTCGAGCCTTTATACAGGTGTCTCTAGGTATGACTCCGGGCTCTATGTGCTGCTGTGCCTTCGGGTGTTAATAGTGGGCAGGCGACCTGCAATCTCCTGTCTGCCGGTTTCCGCTGTGGGGCATAGTTACCCCCACAACCTCGGAATTCTGGCCTCCAGTATTCTGTGCTTCAGCATGGAAGGAGCTCAGTCGCAGCTCCCCTCCAGCTCTTTACTTCTCCTGTGCTTCTCCTCCCCTATCAGTCTCCTACAGACTGCTGTTTCTCTTTTCTCCATCCAGGAGCTGCAGTTCCACTTGTCTGCACAGCTCCAGCTTTCCTCTTTCAGACTCTCTCTGTCTCACTCCTCTCTCCTCTGTCCCTCTGACAGACTGACCAACTATCTCCTCCTCCAGCCAGAATATATAGGGAAGTTCCCCTGAATCCGGGTCTCGAGCTCCCCCTTCTGGCCTGGAGTCAGAACAGTGTTGCATGTACTTATTACCTGTTAAAGGGATCATTCCTCACTTCCAAGCATGGCATCACCCTCCCCGAAAGGAAAGCAATGCCACTGTAACAACTGATTACCTGGGGTGTTACAAATATATGACTGACTATAGTCATCAACCAGTGCGTAACTGATGAAGGTCCAGAGGACCGAAACGTTTTTGGTACTACAATAAAATCGTTTCTCAGCATTAAGTTGAGTGCCAGGTTTCTTCTATTTAAACCTATGTATCCAACAGTTCCGCCACTGCTTCTGCCTCATCCACCTCCTCTAGGGCCTTCACCTCTCCCTTAATCAGACACACATTCCAACAGTACAGATAGAATCTCCCCCACCTCCATACTGCACAGCCATGGCTCACTGAAATCAAGCAGTGTTTAAATTAATACACCTTGGAAATCTAAGTCATACAGCTCAAGAGTTGGGGACAGGTATCCAAGCCGAGTTAGAGCAATGGCTGTCTCCACTAAACCTGCAGCCATGGAAGGCCGTGTGTGATAACGGTGCAAACCTGGTCGCGACCCTACATCGTGGCAACCTCACACACGTGCCTTGATTGACTCACGTCCTCAACCTGGTGGTACAGCAATTTCTCCACCACTATCCTGGCCTGAATGCAATGCTGCAGAAAGTACAGTCGCTGTGTTCACTTCTGACAATTGCACCCCGCAGGTCATCAACTTGCATCACTACAGACATCTTTCGGCCTACTGGGTAACTTTGTTTAGCAATGTTCCGACACAGTGGAATTCCACTCTGCACATGTTGCAGCGGCAGTGGCAGCAGTGACGAGACCTGGTGCAGTATGTCCTTTTGCATAGCCTGGGTCAACACAGTCTGTACGGGGTGCAATCATGGTTGTGGAGTGGGCAGAGGTGAAGGACCTCTACACAGTTTTGAAATGGCTACTAAGATGGTTAGCGCTGACGACGCCATCATCAGAATCACTATTCCGGTCATCTACATGCTGGAGCACATGAATAGTCTGTGTGAAGAGGTGATCGTCCAGGAGGAAGAGCTGGAATCAGAGGAGGATGCGGAAGGGATAACAATATCTCAAATTTCCAGACTACTGTGGCACAGGCGGGTGCCATGGGAGGGTGGTGTACAGCGATCAAAGGCGGCTCATGGTACCAAGCTGTTATTGAAGATGCAGGACGAGGTGATGTATGTGCAACAGTAAGGAGATGAAGAAGATAATGATACGCTCTTGGTTGTCCATAGTTGGCAGGAGAGGATGGAAGAAGCAACTTTGAGTGTTACTCCGCCACACACACAGCATGGACTTGGACCTCGTGGAAGCACCCAACACATGAGCGCCTTCTTGTTGCACTATCTTCAACATGAAATCCGTATCCTAAGGGTTAGAAATAGTGCTAACTACTGGGTTGCCACTCTGTTATATCCACGGTACAAGACTAAATTAAGTCAGATGCTTTCTCCCCTGGAAAGGGATGCAAGCATTATGGAGTATCGAAATATGCTTGAAGACAATCTTAAGAGAGGTGAAAAGAAGAAAATCAGTGGCACTCACCGAATTTAAAGCAAATGTTCAGTCCTTTAGTATAACGGTGTGTTCAAGTGACATTGCTTTCAATTCGTTGAATGCCGCTGTTTTTCTTCTTTTCATTGATCTTGGATGTGCATGAATTTTTCGTCAACTGTAGCACTTTCCACCGATTGAATTTGGCTGTGATATTTCAATAAATAAGGGGGACGCACATCTGCAGCGGTGATTTGCGCTTTTGCTTTGATGCGGTTCTGCTGTTCCTCTATGTTTGCATTTGAGAATCTTAAGAGTGGTTTTCCCTAAGACAGCAGTGAGGCAAACAGAGTGCATCCCATTTGTAGACGTACAACTCCGGGAACCTTAAGGCGTCATCACCAAAACATTAGCAGCAGCAGCAGTTTAAGTAGCATAAGCAATTTATGTGAGTTGTTTCACACATTTTTTAGACCAGCTCGTGCACCAGCAGAAAAGAGTACAAGTCTGACACCTAGTGAACTACTGGAGATGATGATGCAGGAGTATCTTGAGCTCAGTATCAATGCCATCAGGGGGATTGGACCCTTTTACATTTTGATCTTCAAAAATAGAAGAGTAGCCTGTGCTCGCCTTTCATGCCTTGGAGGTTTTGTCATGCCCGGCAGCCAGCGTTCTCTCAGAACGTGTCTTCAGCGCTGCTGGTGGTGTTCTGACGGATAAGCACATAAGGCTGTTCCCACAAAGTGTAGACCGCCTTTCATTAAAATGAACAAGTCATGGATCTTTGATTACTTTTGCACCCTGGTCGCAGATTGGGCAGACTAGGTGAAGGCAATGCGGTCGTTTTTAGTGTTATGTATTGATCTTGCGATCTGTGGTGGTCTGTGCCATCTTTGTTGTGTCTTTTGTGCCTGTTGTTTCTACTGCTGCTGATGTTACAAACAATTTGTTGAAATGTGGAAACTGCAAGTTGGATCTCCATTTGGTGGGTTGCCTGTGGTGAAAGGTGTGTCAGAGGCCTATTATACTGTTTCTTCTCTGTGGAAATTGATGCTACTTTAGTGGTGTATCACAACTATTTTTTCAAATGTGGCGACTCCAAGTTGGGTCTCCATCTGATGGTTTGCTTGTGGTGGAAGGTGTGAAAGAGGCCTATTATAATATTTCTCCTCTATGGAAATTGATGTCACTTCAGTAGTGTGTGACAATTATTTTTTGAAATGTGGAGACTCCAAGTTGAGTCTCCATCTCGTAGTTTGCCTGAGTAAGTAGAGCTCCCAGACAGGCAGACCTGCACTTACTTTCAGTCAACTACCTGTGTTACTTTCCTTACATTTTTCTACCAATATTACTGTATGATATGAAACTGATGTTTGTACCATCTGAGAGTGGGTGGAATAAAAAAGGTGTGAGGTCTCCTAGCTTAGAAGGCTTACACGGCTCCCTTAACCATCAGGTCCTCATACCTCATGCATGGGCCATGGTTGACTGCTTCTGTGCCATTATAACAAGTTGTACTGTGGGTCAATTGATCAGTAAATTACCTTTGTTGCTATTCTTACATTTTTCTATCAATAGTAGTCTATGAAACTGGTGTTTGTGCCATCTGAGTGTGGCTGGAATAAAAAAAAATGGAGGTGTTGCATGAGGTGTGAGGTCTCCCTGCTAAGATAGCTTACACTACTCCCTTAACCACCAGGTCGTCATTACAATTTCAGTTCCAAGCTGTAAATACTGCGCCGGGCCCTGATACCTCATAGTTAAAAAGAGGGAGAAGCCAGCGCTGCTTGTGGTCAGAACGCAAAACATAAAGTGCACATGCACATATTGATTTCTAACTGAGTTTCAAAAAATGAGACATTTAGCAAACAATTGATCAATTCTTTGAGCCACCCCGCCACTTCATGGCTTTGTCATAATGGGGCATTCCTACTCTACGTTTTTTATATTCGCTGTGCCATTACGGCCTCTAAAAAGCAAGACCACATTAAATGCAAGCTGTACCTGACGCTTTTCTGAATCACTCCCATGGCACCATGGATTGACCTAGGCTGCTGTACACACATACAGCAGCCCTGCCCTGCCCTAGGCTTTGTTTGATTGTGCACCTGTGTCCAAGCCTGTCTCACCCTTCATCTGTGGTGCTGGTTAGGCAGTGTGGATGTTGTACTTGAAATGTCTGTGTCCAGACCTGGTCAACCTTTATCTGTGCTGCCCTCTCTGGTGCCATGGGAGTAATTCAGAAATGCTTCAGGTACAGCTTGCATTTAATGTGGTCTTGCTTTTTAGAGGCCGTAATGGCACAGCGAATATAAAAAACGTAGAGTAGGACTGCCCCATTATGAGAATGCCATGAAGTGGCGGAGTGGCTCAAAGAATTGATCAATTGTTTCCTAAATGTCTCAGTTTTGAAACTCAGTTAGAAATCAATATGTGCATGTGCACTTTATGTTTTGCGTTCTGACCACAAGCAGCGCTGGCTTCTCCCCCTTTTTTACCCTGATACCTCATGCATGGCCCGTGGCTGACTGCTGTTGTGCCATTTGCAAATTTCTACTGTGGGTTAATGCCACTTTTCATGGTGTCTGCCCCTAATTTTAGCTGTTTGGGAAGATTTTTGTCACCCCTTAAGGTTTTGTATATGCATTTGGTTTTGCCTCCAATTGAATATAATGTGGTTTGGGAACGTTCGTTGAATGGTGATCTGTTCGGCGAATCCGAACAGAACTTTGAAAGGTTTGCTCATCTCTTGTCTTAATTTCCAAGACTCCAGAATAAACATAGCTCATGAAAAATGTAGTATCATCATTTTTGTTCTAAAACATATGTTACAGTGTCCATTTAAACGTGAAGTTTATTTGATACATCAGTGCTTACTCAGTGTCTATGTAGCAACGACTGACTGCTGACACTGAATACAGTCACTTTATTAGTTTTTAAGAGATCAAATTACTTGTCAAGCCTGCTGACCCAATAAAGCAAGAATTTTTCTTGTGCTCTATAGAAAAAAACAGTGAGTTTATATTGCCTTTTAACTTTCCACTGGTTTACTAAATGTACTGTAGAAACCACTGTAGAGTTAGCAAAATAGACACAGCCTTTCTGGTCTAACACGAAAACAAAACATAACAAATGGAACAGTCCGTGTTGCTCACAAAGGTTCAGCTCACTTTCAGAAGAGCTCGGCTGTGGAAATATATACAGAGACACCAATCTCCGAATGATTCAGAAAGATGACTACCTTCTAAACCCACACTGGGGTGGAGATATGGAGAACAGCCTCCCACCCACTCTTCAGATGTTCACTCCACCTAACTAGTGATGAGCGAGTGTACTCGTTTTCCCGAGCACGCTCAGGTGGTCTCTGAGTATTTGTAACTGCTCGGAGATTTAGTTTTTGTTACCACAGCTGCATGATTTAGTTGATAGACAGCCTGAGTACATGTGGGGGTTGCCTGGTTTCTAGGGAATCCCCACATGTATTCAAGCTCTCTAGTAGCCGCAAATCATGCAGCTGCGGCAACTAAAATGACATCTCCGAGCACTTACAAATACTCGGAGACCACCTGAGCGTGCTCAGGAGAACCCGAGTAACGAGTACACTCGCTCATCACTACACCTAACACTTAACATGGCCGATTAACCCCTCTCAGCACTTAGTGTGCTGGAGCATTTTCCTAGGTTCATATCACTGAAGCTAATAACCACAGAGCCCCCAGTACAGTACATTGTCAGTGACTTTGTCAGTTATATACACACTGCTCAAGAAAATAAAGAGAACACTTAACCCTTTAACGACCGCCGATACGCCTTTTAACGGTGGCCGCTAAGGGTACTTAAACCACAGCGCCGTTAATTAACGGCGCTGTGGAAAAAGTGAATAGCACCCCCCAGAGTCGGATTTTCTCTGGGGTCTCGGTTGCCGGGGGTAGCCGAGACCCCAGAGAACATGATTCGGGGGTTTTTTACCAACCCCCAAGTTGCGATCGCCGGTAACTAACCGTTTACCGGCGGTCGCAACAAAAAAAAACAAAACGCGATTTGCCATTTAATTTCTCTGTCCTCCGATGTGATCGCACATCGGAGGACAGAGAAATGTGGTCCCCGATAGCCCCCGATAGCCCCCCAATACTCACCTACCACCCCCGGTGCTCCTCGTGGCTCCTGATGGGCGCCGCCATCTTTTTCTGGGGAAATAATGGTGGGCGCATGCGCAGTGAGCCCGCCGCCCGGCACCTGGATGTTCTTTGGGGTCTTGGCTGCCGGGGGTAGCCGAGACCCCAAAGAACATGATCGGGGTCGGTTTTTACCGACCCCTGTTTTGCGATCGCCGGTAATTAACTGTTTACCGGCGACCGCAACAAAAAATAAAAAAAAATAAAAAAGCGATGTCATTCTCTGTCCTCTGATGTGATCGCACATCAGAGGACAGAGAAATAGGGGGATTCGGGGACCCTGTTATACTTACCGGTGTCCCTGGGTCCTCCTGCTTCTTCTGCTGCCTGCCGGCTTCTTGCTCCGGTATGAAAATGGCGGGCGCATGCGCAGTGCGCCCGCCATGATCTGCCGGCCTGCAGAAGAAAATTCTTCCTCTTTTTTTATTTTGGTCACTGTGAGATCCTATCACAGTGATCAAAATAAAAAAAAATAGTAAATAACCCCCCCCTTTATCACCCCCTTAGTAAGAAAAAAATAATAAAATTAAAAAAATGTATGAATTTCTATTTTCCAAATAGGGTTAGGGTTAGGGGTAGGGTTAGGGGTAGGGTTAGGGTTAGGGGTAGGGTTAGGGGTAGGGTTAGGATATGTGCACACATAGAATGGTTCTCTGCGGATTTTTCCGCAGCGGATTTGATAAATCCGCAGGACCAAAACGCTGCGTTTTTCCTGCGGATTTATCGTGGATGTACCGCTGTTTTTGTGCGGATTCCACTGCGGTTTTACACCTGCGGTTTTCTATTATGGAGCAGGTGTAAAACCGCTGCGGAATCAGCAGAAAGAATTGACATGCTGCGGAATGTAAACCGCTGCGTTTCCGTGTGGTTTTTTCCACAGCATGGGCACAGCGTTTTATGTTTCCCATAGGTTTACATTGTACTGTAAACTCATGGGAAACTGCTGCGGACCCACAGCTGCGGAAACGCTGCGGATCCGCAGCAAAATCCGCAACATGTGCACATAGCCTTAGGGTTAGGGCTTGGGTTAGGGTTAGAGCTAGGATTAGGGTTAGAGCTAGGGTTAGGGCTAGGGTTGGGGCTAAAGTTAGGGTTAGGGTTGGGGCTAGGTTTAGGGCTAAAGTTAGGGTTTGGGCTAAAGTTAGGGTTAGGGCTAGGGTTGGGGCTAAAGTTAGGGTTAGAGTTGGGATTAGGATTTGGATTAGGGTTGGCATTAGGGTTACATTTGGGATTAGGGTTAGGTTTGGGATTAGGGTTAAGGCAAGGGTTGGGATTAAGGATAGGGGTGTATTGGGATTAGGGTTAGGTTTTGAGGTTAGGGTTGAGATTAGGATTAGGGGGGTGTTGGGTTTAGGGTTTTGATTAGGGTTATGGTTAGCTTTGGGATTAGGGTTAGGGGTGTTTTGGGGGTTAGGGTTGTGATTAGGATTATGGATCGGGTTGGGATTAGGGTTAGGGGTGTGTTGGGGTTAGGGTTGGAGTTAGAGTTGGGGGGTTTCCACTGTTTAGGTACATCAGGGGGTCTCTAAACGCCACAGCCAATTTTGTGCTCAAAAAGTAAAATGGTGCTCCCTACCTTCTGAGCTCTGCCGTGCGCCCAAACAGTGGTTTACCCCCACATATGAGGCATCAGCGTACTCGGGATAAATTGGACAACAACTTTTGGGGTCCAATTTCTCCTGATAACCTTGTGAAAATAAAAACTTGGGGGCTAAAAAAATCTTTTTTTGTGGAAAAAAAAATATTTTTTATTTTCACGACTCTGCATTATAAACTTCTGTGAAGCACTTGGGCATTCAAAGTTCTCACCACACATCTAGATAAGTTCCTTGTGGGGTCTAGTTTCCAAAATGGGGTCACTTCTGGGGGGTCTCTACTGTTTAGGTATATCTGGGGCTCTGCAAATGCAACATAACGCCCGCAGACCATTCTATCAAAGTCTGCATTCCAAAACGGCACTCCTTCCCTTCCGAGCTCAGCCATGCACCTAAACAGTGGTCCCCCCCACACATGGGGTATCAGTGTACTCAGGACAAATTGGACAACAACTTTTGGGGTCCAATTTCTCTTGTTACCTTTGTGAAAATAAAAATTGGGGGGCTAAAAAAATCTTTTTTGTGAAAAAAATATTTTTTTTTTGTTTTAACGACTCTGCATTATAAACTTCTGTGAAGCACTTGGGCATTCAAAGTTCTCACAACACAACTAGATAAGTTCCTTGGGGGGTCTAGTTTCCAAAATGAGGTCACTTGTGGGGGGTTTCTACTGTTTATGTACATCGGGGGCTCTGCAAACGCAACATAATGCCTGCAGACCATTCTATCAAAGTCTGCATTCCAAAACGGCGCTCCTTCCTGTTGTGATTTTGCTTTTTGCTCCCTCTAGTGGTCATTAGTGATTTGACTCTGGAGCGTCTGTCTTTTCCTATATCCTCACCTGGGCCGTTAGTTCAGGGGCGTTGCTATATAAGCTCCCTGGACCTTCAGTTCAATGCCTGGCATCGTTGAAATCAGAGCTAATCTGTTTTGCTCTTGTCCTCTGATCCTGGTTCCTGTTTTTCAAGCTAAGTCTGCTTCTTTGCTTTTTGCTTTTGTTTTGTTTGGTATTTTTGTCCAGCTTGTTCCTATCTGTATCCTGACCTTTGCTGGAAGCTCTAGGGGGCTGGTGTTCTCCCCCCGGACCGTTAGACGGTTTGGGGGTTCTTGAATCTCCAGCGTGGATTTTTATAGGGTTTTTGTTGACCAGATAAGTTATCTTGCTTTATTCTGCTATTAGTAAGCTGGCCTCTCTTTGCTGAACCTGGTTCATTTCTGTGTTTGTCATTTCCTCTTACCTCACCGTTATTATTTGTGGGGGGCTTGTATCTTGCTTTGGGGTCCCTTTCTCTGGAGGCAAGAGAGGTCTTTGTTTTCTTCTCCTAGGGGTAGTTAGATTCTCCGGCTGGCGCGAGTCATCTAGCGATCACCGTAGGCATGATCCCCGGCTACTTCTAGTGTTGGCGTTAGGAGTAGCTATTTGGTCAACCCAGTTACCACAGCCCTATGAGCTGGATTTTTGTATCTTGCAGACTTACACGTTCCTCTGAGACCCTGTCCACTGGGGTCATAACAGTATGCCAGGCCCGTATTAAATGTTTAATGCATTGCAGAAGTGGGATTATAAGAAAGAAAATTTTGAGTTTTTTTTTCCCTCTCTCATTTTTTTTTTTCTTTTCCCCTTTACCTCAGAGTGGCTTAAGCTTGCTGCAGACATGAATGTCCAGACCTTGATTACAAGTGTGGACCAGCTTGCCGCTCGTGTGCAGGGTATACAAGATTATGTTACCAGAAATCCTAGGTCTGAACCCAAGATTCCGATTCCTGAACTGTTTTCAGGAGACCGATTTAAGTTTAGGAATTTCAGGAATAATTGTAAATTATTTTTGTCCCTGAAACCTTGTTCGTCTGGAGACTCTGCTCAACAAGTAAAAATTGTTATTTCATTCTTACGGGGTGACCCTCAGGATTGGGCTTTTTCGTTGGCGCCAGGAGATCCGGCATTGGCTGATATTGATGCGTTTTTTCTGGCGCTCGGTTTACTTTATGAGGAACCCAATCTTGAGATTCAGGCAGAGAAAGCCTTGCTGGCTATGTCTCAGGGCCAGGACGAGGCAGAGGTGTATTGCCAAAAATTTCGGAAATGGTCCGTGCTGACACATTGGAACGAGTGTGCACTGGCCGCTAATTTTAGAAATGGCCTTTCTGAGGCCATTAAGAATGTTATGGTGGGTTTTCCCATTCCCACAGGTCTGAATGATACCATGTCCCTGGCTATTCAAATTGACCGGCGGTTGCGGGAGCGCAAAACCGCAAATTCCCTCATGTTGTTGTCTGAACAGACACCTGATGTGATGCAATGTGATAGAAAAACCGCAAATTCCCTCATGGTATTGTCTGAACGGACACCTGATTTGATGCAATGTGATAGAATCCTGACTAGAAATGAGAGGAAAATTCATAGACGCCGGAATGGCTTGTGCTACTACTGTGGTGATTCTACACATGTTATCTCAGCATGCTCTAAACGTATATCTAAGGTTGTTAGTCCTGTCACCGTTGGTAATTTGCATCCTAAGTTTATTCTGTCTGTAACTTTGATTTGCTCACTGTCATCTTATCCTGTCATGGCGTTTGTAGATTCAGGTGCTGCCCTGAGTCTTATGGATCTCTCATTTGCTAAGCGCTGTGGTTTTATTCTTGAACCATTAGAAAATCCTATCCCTCTTAGGGGTATTGATGCTACGCCATTGGCAGAAAATAAGCCGCAGTATTGGACACAGGTTACCATGTGCATGACTCCTGAACACCGCGAGGTGATACGTTTTCTCGTTCTACATAAAATGCATGATTTGGTTGTTTTGGGGCTGCCATGGTTACAGACCCATAATCCAGTCCTTGACTGGAAGGCTATGTCAGTGTCTAGTTGGGGCTGTCGTGGTATTCATGAGGATTCCCTGCCTGTGTCTATTGCTTCTTCTACGCCTTCGGAAGTTCCGGAGTACTTGTCTGATTATCAGGATGTCTTTAGCGAGTCCAGGTCCAGTGCATTGCCTCCTCATAGGGAATGTGACTGTGCAATAGATTTGATTCCAGGCAGTAAGTTTCCTAAGGGAAGACTGTTTAATCTGTCGATACCTGAACATACCGCTATGCGTTCATATATCAAGGAGTCTCTGGAGAAAGGACACATCCGTCCGTCTTCTTCCCCTCTTGGTGCGGGATTCTTTTTTGTGGCTAAAAAGGACGGATCTTTGAGGCCTTGTATTGACTATCGGCTTTTAAATAAGATCACTGTCAAATTTCAGTATCCTTTGCCGCTGTTGTCTGACTTGTTTGCCCAGATTAAAGGTGCCAAGTGGTTTACCAAGATAGACCTTCGTGGTGCGTACAACCTTGTGCGCATTAAGCAAGGGGATGAATGGAAAACCGCATTCAATACGCCCGAAGGTCATTTTGAGTACTTGGTGATGCCTTTTGGGCTCTCTAATGCCCCTTCAGTTTTTCAGTCCTTTATGCATGACATTTTCCGGAACTATCTGGATAAATTTCTGATCGTTTATCTGGATGATATTCTGGTTTTTTCTGATAATTGGGACTCGCATGTGGAGCAGGTCAGGATGGTCTTTAAAATTTTGCGTGAAAATTCTTTGTTTGTCAAGGGCTCAAAGTGTCTTTTTGGTGTACAGAAGGTTCCCTTTTTGGGGTTCATTTTTTCCCCTTCTGCTGTGGAGATGGACCCAGTTAAGGTCCGAGCTATTCTTGATTGGACTCAGCCCTCGTCAGTTAAGAGTCTTCAGAAGTTCTTGGGTTTCGCTAACTTCTACCGTCGTTTTATCGCTAACTTTTCTAGCATTGTGAAACCTTTGACGGATATGACCAAGAAGGGCTCCGATGTGGTTAATTGGGCTCCTGCTGCCGTGGAGGCTTTCCAGGAGTTGAAACGTCGGTTTACTTCGGCGCCTGTTTTGTGCCAGCCTGATGTCTCGCTTCCCTTTCAAGTTGAGGTGGATGCTTCAGAGATTGGAGCAGGGGCCGTTTTGTCGCAGAGAGGCCCTGGTTGCTCTGTTATGAGACCTTGCGCCTTTTTCTCTAGGAAGTTTTCGCCTGCGGAGCGAAATTATGATGTGGGCAATCGGGAGTTGTTGGCCATGAAATGGGCATTTGAGGAGTGGCGTCATTGGCTCGAGGGTGCTAAGCATCGTGTGGTGGTCTTGACTGATCACAAAAATCTGATGTATCTCGAGTCTGCTAAACGCCTGAATCCTAGACAGGCCCGCTGGTCATTGTTTTTCTCCCGTTTTGACTTTGTTGTCTCGTATTTACCAGGTTCAAAGAATGTGAAGGCCGATGCTCTTTCCAGGAGCTTTGTGCCTGATGCTCCTGGAGTCACTGAACCTGTTGGTATTCTTAAGGATGGTATTATCTTGTCAGCTATTTCTCCAGATCTGCGACGTGTGTTGCAGAGATTTCAGGCTGATAGGCCTGATTCTTGTCCACCTGACAGACTGTTTGTGCCTGATAAGTGGACCAGCAGAGTCATTTCCGAGGTTCATTCCTCGGTGTTGGCAGGTCACCCAGGAATTTTTGGCACCAGAGATCTGGTGGCCAGATCCTTTTGGTGGCCTTCCTTGTCTAGGGATGTGCGGTCATTTGTACAGTCCTGTGGGACTTGTGCTCGAGCTAAGCCTTGCTGTTCTCGTGCCAGCGGGTTGCTCTTGCCCTTGCCTGTCCCTAAGAGACCTTGGACACATATCTCCATGGATTTAATTTCTGATCTTCCGGTGTCTCAGGGCATGTCTGTTATCTGGGTGATATGTGATCGCTTCTCCAAGATGGTCCATTTGGTTCCTTTGCCTAAACTGCCTTCCTCTTCCGATCTGGTTCCTGTGTTTTTCCAGAACGTGGTTCGTTTGCACGGCATCCCTGAGAATATTGTGTCAGACAGAGGATCCCAGTTCGTTTCCAGATTCTGGCGATCCTTTTGTAGTAGGATGGGCATTGACTTGTCGTTTTCGTCTGCTTTCCATCCTCAGACTAATGGACAGACGGAGCGAACTAATCAGACTTTGGAGGCTTATTTGAGGTGTTTTGTCTCTGCTGATCAGGACGATTGGGTGACCTTCTTGCCGTTAGCTGAGTTTGCCCTTAATAATCGGGCTAGTTCCGCCACCTTGGTTTCGCCGTTTTTCTGCAACTCTGGTTTCCACCCTCGTTTTTCTTCGGGTCATGTGGAACCTTCTGACTGCCCTGGGGGGGATTCTGTGGTGGATAGGTTGCAGCGGATCTGGAATCTTGTGGTGGACAACTTGAAGTTGTCACAGGAAAGGGCTCAGCGCTTTGCCAACCGCCGCCGCGGTGTGGGTCCCCGACTACGTGTTGGGGATTTGGTGTGGCTTTCTTCCCGCTTTGTTCCTATGAAGGTTTCCTCTCCCAAATTTAAACCTCGTTTTATTGGTCCTTACAAGATATTGGAAATTCTTAATCCTGTGTCCTTTCGCCTGGATCTTCCTGTGTCGTTTGCTATCCACAACGTGTTTCATAGGTCCTTGTTGCGGCGGTACGTTGTGCCTGTGGTTCCTTCTGCTGAGCCTCCTGCTCCGGTGTTGGTTGAGGGCGAGTTGGAGTACGTGGTGGAGAAGATCTTGGATTCTCGTCTCTCCAGGCGGAGGCTTCAGTACCTGGTCAAGTGGAAGGGCTATGGTCAGGAAGATAATTCCTGGGTGGTCGCCTCTGATGTTCATGCGGCCGATTTAGTTCGTGCCTTTCACGCCGCTCATCCTGATCGCCCTGGTGGTCGTGGTGAGGGTTCGGTGACCCCTCACTAAGGGGGGGGGTACTGTTGTGATTTTGCTTTTTGCTCCCTCTAGTGGTCATTAGTGATTTGACTCTGGAGCGTCTGTCTTTTCCTATATCCTCACCTGGGCCGTTAGTTCAGGGGCGTTGCTATATAAGCTCCCTGGACCTTCAGTTCAATGCCTGGCATCGTTGAAATCAGAGCTAATCTGTTTTGCTCTTGTCCTCTGATCCTGGTTCCTGTTTTTCAAGCTAAGTCTGCTTCTTTGCTTTTTGCTTTTGTTTTGTTTGGTATTTTTGTCCAGCTTGTTCCTATCTGTATCCTGACCTTTGCTGGAAGCTCTAGGGGGCTGGTGTTCTCCCCCCGGACCGTTAGACGGTTCGGGGGTTCTTGAATCTCCAGCGTGGATTTTTATAGGGTTTTTGTTGACCAGATAAGTTATCTTGCTTTATTCTGCTATTAGTAAGCTGGCCTCTCTTTGCTGAACCTGGTTCATTTCTGTGTTTGTCATTTCCTCTTACCTCACCGTTATTATTTGTGGGGGGCTTGTATCTTGCTTTGGGGTCCCTTTCTCTGGAGGCAAGAGAGGTCTTTGTTTTCTTCTCCTAGGGGTAGTTAGATTCTCCGGCTGGCGCGAGTCATCTAGCGATCACCGTAGGCATGATCCCCGGCTACTTCTAGTGTTGGCGTTAGGAGTAGCTATTTGGTCAACCCAGTTACCACAGCCCTATGAGCTGGATTTTTGTATCTTGCAGACTTACACGTTCCTCTGAGACCCTGTCCACTGGGGTCATAACACCTTCCCTTCCAAGCTCTGCCATGCGCCCAAACAGTGGTTTATCCCCCACATATGGGGTATCAGCCTACTCAGCATAAATTGCACAATAAATTTTGGGGTCCAATTTTTCCTGTTACCCTTGAAAAAGTGAAAATTTTGGGGTGAAAAGATCATTTTTGTGGAAAAAATATGATTTTTTTTATTTTCATGGCTCTACATTATAAACTTCCGTGAAGCAGTTGGGGGTTCCTAGTGCTCACCACACATCTAGATAAGCTCTTTGGGGGGTCTAGTTTCCAAAATGGAGTCACTTGTGGGGGGTTTCTACTGTTTAGGTACATCAGGATCTCTGCAAATGCAACATGACACCTGCAGACCATCCCATCAAAGTCTGCATTCCAAGCGGCGCTCCTTCCCTTCCAAGCCCTGATGGGTGCCCAAACAGTGACCTCCCCCCACATATGGGGTATCAGCGTACTCAGGACAAACTGGTCAACAGATTTTGTGGTCCAATGTCTCCTGTTACCCTTGATAAAATAAAAAATTGCAGGCTAAAAAATCATTTTTGAGTGAAAAAAAAGGATTTTTTATTTTCACGGCTCTACGTTATAAACTTCCGTGAAGCACCTGGGGGTTTAAAGTGCTCACCACACATCTAGATAAGTTCCTTAAGGGGTCTAGTTTCCAAAATGGTGTCATTTGTGGGGGGTTTCCACTGTTTAGGCACATCAGGGGCTCTCCAAATGCGACATGGCATCCGATCTCAATTCCAGCCAATTCTACATTGAAAAAGTAAAACAGCATTCCTTCTCTTCCAAGCTCTGCAGTGCGCCCAAACAGTGGTTTACCCCCACATATGGGGTATTGACGTACTCAGGAGAGGTTGCACAACAACATTTGTTGTCTAATTTCTCCTGTTACCCTTGTAAAAATAAAAATTTGGGGGCAAAAAGATCATTTTTGAGTGAAAAAATGCGACTTTTTTATTTTCACGGCTCTACGTTATAAACTTCCGGGAAGCACCTGGGGGTTTAAAGTGCTCACCACACATCTAGATAAGTTCCTTAAGGGGTCTAGTTTCCAAAATAGTGTCATTTGTGGGGGGTTTCCACTGTTTAGGCACATCAGTGGCTCTCCAAACGCGACATGGCATCCGATCTCAATTCCAGCTAATTCTACATTGAAAAAGTAAAACGGCGCTCCTTCTCTTCCAAGCTCTGCAGTGAACCCAAACAGTGGTTTACCCCCACATATGGGGTATCAACGTACTCAGGAGAAATTGAACAACAACTTTTGTGGTCTAATTTCTCCTGTTACCCTTGAGAAAATAAAAATTTTGGGGCAAAAAGATCATTTTTGTAGAAAAAATGTGATTTTTTATTTTCACGGCTCTACGTTATAAACTTCCGTGAAGCACCTGGGGGATCAAAGTGATCACCACACATCTAGTTAAGTTCCTTATGGGGTCTAGCTTCCAAAATGGTGTCACTTGTGGGGGTTTCCACTGTTTAGGCACATCAGGGTCTCTCCAAACGCGACATGGCGTCCGATCTCAATTCCAGCCAATTCTACATTGAAAAAGTAAAACGGCACTCCTTCTCTTCCAAGCTCTGCGGTGCGCCCAAACAGTGGTTTACCCCCACATATGGGGTATCGACGTACTCAGGAGAAATTGCACAACAACTTTTGTGGTCTAATTTCTCCTGTTACCCTTGTGAAAATAAGAATTTGTGGGCGAAAATATCATTTTTGTGTAAACAAATGCGATTTTTTATTTTCACGGCTCTACGTTATAAACTTCTGTGAAGCACTTGGGGGCTCAAAGTGCTCACCACACATCTAGTTAAGTTCCTTAAGGGGTCTAGTTTCCAAAATGGTGTCACTTGTGGAGCGTTTCCACTGTTTAGGCACATCAGGGGCTCTCCAAATGTGACATGACATCCGATCTCAATTCCAGCCAATTCTGCATTGAAAAAGTCAAACGGCGCTCCTTCTCTTCCAAGCTCTGCGGTGCGCCCAAACAGTGGTTTACCCCCACATATGGGGTATCAGCGTATTCAGGAGAAATTGCACAACAAAATGTATGGTTAAATTTCTGTTTTTACACTTGTGAAAATAAAAAAATATGGTTCTGAATTAAAGTGTTTGCAAAAAAAGTTAAATGTTCATTTTTTCCTTCCACATTGTTTGAGTTCCTGTGAAGCACGTAAAGCGTTAATAAACTTCTTGAATGTGGTTTTAAGTACCTTGAGGGGTGCAGTTTTTAGAATGGTGTCACACTTGGTTATTTTCTATCATATAGACCCCTCAAAATGACTTCAAATGTGATGTGGTCCCTAAAAAAAAATGGTGGTGTAAAAATGAGAAATTGCTGGTCAAATTTTAACCCTTATAACTCCCTAACAAAAAAAAATTTTGTTTCCAAAATTGTGCTGATGTAAAGTAGACATGTCGGAAATGTTATTTATTAACTATTTTGTGTGACATATCTCTCTGATTTAAGGGCATAAAAATACAAAATTTGAAAATTGCAAAATTTTAAAAATTTTCACCATATTTCCATTTTTTTCATAAATAATCGCAAGTAATATCGAAGAAATGTTACCACTAGCATGAAGTACAACATGTCACGAAAAAACAATCTCAGAATCAGCAGGATCCGTTAAAGCGTTCCAGAGTTATAACCTCATAAAGTGACAGTGGTCAGAATTGTAAAAATTGGCTCGGTCATTAAGTACCAAATTGGCTCTGTTACTAAGGGGTTAAGCAACACTGCTGTGAAATCAACCTGTCCAGTTATGAAGCAACACCGATTGTGAATCAATTTCTCCTGCTGTTGTGCAAATGGAACAGGCAACAGGTACAAATAATAGGCAATTAGCAAGAAAACCCCATAAAGGAGTGGTAATACAGAGGTGACCACCACAGATCATTTTTCTGTTCTCATCCTTTTTGGCTGCTGTTTTGGTCACTGTGGCATTTTGTCATTGCTCTCACTTCCCCACTCAAAGAAGACTAACTCTGTCTTCCCTTGATATCCCTTATAATAGGCAGGTAGGAAAACAGATAGATTTAAGATAAGATATGAAAATATAGATACCTTTGTAATATTCCGAAGTTAAGGATCATGGAACATCCCTCCTCTTAGGAGAAGATAATTTATCTCCTGTTGGTACTTTGTAGTTAATGAACAAGATATACTAGATAACAATATAATACCAATAAGTGACCCATCCCTATGACAACTCCCAAGGGCAGAATACCCTATAGAGTAGTTTATTTTAATAAGAAAAATCTCTGCAGTTCCCCCCCACCGCCTTGTTAAAGATGATAACAAATGAGGACAAGGGTGGAAAATGAACCTACCATTATGGGTAACATGGAAACAATATTTTAAACAGATACATCATGGTAAGGACTCATAAAATAAAGTCAGGGACTTATCATAAGGTAGACTGTACCTCAACGTGTTTCCCCATCCACATGATTCATCAGGAGGCCTGGTGGATAATGGCGATGCCAGAGATGCAGGGTGCTATGATGGTGTCAGCATACCTGTTGGTCACATTTTGTGGGTTTAAATATCCCACCATTGGTCAAATGACAATATCAAACGTCCACCTGATAAAGACGGCAGTCTAATCACTGTGCTTCTATGTCCGTTCTAGTGTAATGCACTGCCGTTTCGCTGATCACTAGAGGGACATGCAGCTCACATGTAGTAAAGTGGCTGTAAGCCAGCGTGCTTTCCGACCTGGAACGCATCGGAGGTGTCACCATATTGCTTCTTGCAATGCCCCTACGATATTTCTACCCGTTGCAATGGAGGCTGGTATGGTTCCAAGTTGAACAGCACCAGAAGTGTCCCATCACTTCCTGTGATGTCACTCAAGAGATTCGGGACATGCGCATTAAAGATTGGTATACGTCCTGGTGTACTCCGTGAATTGCCAAACATCACCAGGTAGAGATTAAGGTGTATCTTCACTATGGCATATGTATACATCTATTGGATGGCATGAGGACCTATTTGTTGAATGTCCCACATAACCGATCTGATATAGATGAGGGAAGGTCGATGGTTTTCATTAATAACATGACAGAATAAACATGTGAATTTGGTATTGTACAGAAATGCCCTATGACTTAATGAACAATGATGAAAGGATATAATCCCCATAATGGAGGCCATATAAGAATGGAGTGTATATGGGGCTATTATTCAGGATTACCCATAGAGTTCTGGGACCAAAAGGTACCGAAGTCAAGAAATCGTAGAGGGGAAGGGGAAGGTGACTAACGAAATAAAGCAAGTATAAGAGAGGCATTCATTGAGACCCTTAGGAGAAAGGGATTGCATTTCGGTTGCAAAGGGATTGCAAAACCGAATGTCTTCTACTCCTGCCTGTCACGCTCACGCCCTGACAGGTGGGCGTGAGCTTGGGGGGTTTGTGGCCCCACTGTGCCACAAACCAGACTACCCTGGAAGGGGCATGACTATGACAGCTGCCTGGGTTTTCACTGGAGCCTCTAATGGTGAGGTCAGGCTTGTGCAGCAGGCAGCTGCCAGGTGCTACTCCAGGGTGGTGTCTGGCTGTGGCTGCTGATCCCACTTGGGAGACAGGAACACCAGGATTGGTGCGGGCATCAGGCAGGACTTGCAGAAGAGCACGGCTGAAACTCAGATGAGTAGGCTGCCACGGCTGTGACACAGGGCTGGCAGAGACATGGCAGAGAACACAGGGCTGGCTGAGACACGGCAGAGAACACAGGGCAGGCTGAGACACGGCAGAGAACACAGGGCTGGTTGATGTGGTTAATGAAGGAACAGGTAGGGACCTGTTCACAATGGAGGTGCAGGTACGGATATGTAGTGTGGAGGAACAGGTAGGGGCCTGTTCACACAAGAGGTGCAGGAAAGGAAACAAGCAGAAAGGAATGAGGCATGAAGGAACAGGTTGGGGCCTGTTCACACAGGAGATGTAGGTACGGAAACAAGCCAGAAGGAAAGGAGAATGAAGGAACAGGTTGGGACCTGTTCACACAGGAAGAGAACCGCAAGGCTGCGGATAGGAATGGTTGAGCAGCAAGAGAAAGTGTAGCAACTAAAGCTAAGCAGAGCAGAACCGCAAGGAATACGGAGAGGAGCTGCAGCGAGAGGTTTCTGCAGCAAAGAAGAGCGGAGCCACAAGGAATGTGGAGAGGAGCTGCTGCAAGGGATTACGGCAGCTACAGAAGCTAAGCAGAGTAGAAAGGAGCAGTGCCGCAGGAGTGTGGAGCAGAGGTAAAGCCACAAAGGTACAGAGCAGGCAGAGCCGCAAGAGTGCGGAGTGTAAGGAAACTGAGAACATGAGGAAAGACACAGCAAGGAAGGAAGCCACAGACAAGGAGACCAAGATAAGACTAAGTTCAGACAAGGAAATGGAACAAGACAAGAAACAAGGACAAGGACACAGGGACCAGGATATTCTGCCTCCTGGAGGGCGGACAACAAGATCAAGGCAATAGCACAGAGGAAAGCCTCCAGAGAGGGAGTAACACAGAGCAAGGCCTGGCAAGCTCAGAAGCAAAACGCTAACTGAGCTAGCACATTGCACAGGCCCAGACCACTGGGTGGAGCTGCACTATATACTGGAGGCCTCTTGGTAATTGGTCAGGAACAGATTAGACAGATGCACCTGATTCCTACAAGAAACAGAGAGTTCAGGCGCCGCCCCCCTATACACACAGCCATGAAGCATGCAGAGAGCAGAGACACAGAACATGGAGCTGGCATGAAACAGAAACCACATCATGACCTGGAGCAGTGGGTAAGATAGTGTGAGAGAAGCGAGGCCATGCCGTGATGCCAGCAGAGTTGTTACACTGCCGTCCACTAACCTCCCTAAATCTGACATTTCCCTCTCCGTGGGTGGCACCACAATAACGCCCCGGCAGCAGGCGCGCTGTCTGGGTGTTGTGCTTGACACCAATCTCTCCTTCACCCCCCATATACAGTCTCTTGCTGCTTACACCTAAAGAACGTCTCTAGAATCCGCCCTTTTCTCACCATGGAAACAAGAAAAACCCTCACTGTCGCCCTGATCCACTCCAGCCTGGACTACTGTAACAGTCCCCTCTCCAGTCCATCCTTAATGCAGCAGCCAGGGAAATCCACATGACTATTCATTACTCGGACACGTCCATGTGGCATCCCAGGAGTCCGGTTGCCACAGTGGCATTGCCTCTCTTACAGGGGGTGATGTCATGTCTGGGAGCAAAGAGGGGTCCCCTTACCAGGTAACGTCAGCATACAACACCTTTCCAGACTCCAGACCAGAAGGGGGAGCTCTAACACCTGTTTTAGGGGAGCTTCCCTATAAATTCTGGCCTGGAGGCGGGGTTAGAGGAGTCAGAGTCAGTGTGTGTCTGAGGAGCAGACAGTGAAGGAGAAAGAGGCAAGTGAGGAGAATCTAGGGGATCGGAGCTGCGAGTGAGCTTACCTCAGGACTGAGCGCCAAAGACCAGACACCGGAGTCTGTGGTTGTGTGGGAACTGCAGGCCCAGCAACTAAAACTGGAACGCAGGAGATTGCAGGTCTCCTGGCCCCAGCTGATACCCTGAGGCACAGCAGCAAACGAGAACCCGGAGTCACCACGAGGGAGTGACACCTGGAACAGGCTCAAGCTGCCTGCCATACAGGGAAATGTTCCATTTCATGGACAGACTGTAACAGGGACTTGTGGGGAGCTTAAGGCACCAAGGACCTAGGGAGCAGCGCAGAGGGAAGGCCTCCAAATCTACCTGGCTAGGTGGATCCTGAAGTGCTTCCAGGCTGCCCGGATCTCCATGACCACCTGCCACTAGTGCCCCGGACTCCATCTGCCATAAAAAGTAAAAGAAACTAGTCTTTGTGTCCTCAAGTCCTTTTCCCACACCCTCAGTTCTGCACCCCAATGTCCATGATCCCTGATATACTGTACTCGTAGCCCTGGGGCCTTGCTCCACCTGTGGGGAGCAGAACCATCTCAGCTGCAACACTATCGGCCCCAGCGGTCCCCTTAAGTGGTGTCTAGTGTTGAGCGATACCGTCCGATACTTGAAAGTATCGGTATCGGATAGTATCGGCCGATACCCGAAAAGTATCGGATATCGCCGATACCGATACGCGATACCAATACAAGTCAATGGGACGCCAAGTATCGGAAGGTATCCTGATGGTTCCCAGGGTCTGAAGGAGAGGAAACTCTCCTTCAGGCCCTGGGATCCATATTAATGTGTAAAATAAAGAATTAAAATAAAAAATATTGATATACTCACCCGTCCGGAGGCCCCTGCACCTTACCGCTGTTAGCCAGCAGCCTGCTTTGCTTAAAATGAGCGCGTTCAGCACCTTCCATGATGTCACGGCTTCTGATTGGTCGCGTGCCGCTCATGTGACCACCACGCGACCAATCACAAGCCGCGACGTCATTCTCAGGTCCTAAATTCCTAGAATGAGGAGTTTAGGGCCTGAGAATGACGTCGCGGCTTGTGATTGGTTGCGTGGCGGTCACATGAGCGGCACGTGACCAATCAGAAGCCGTGACGTCATGGAAGGTGCTGAACGCGCTCATTTTAAGCAAAGCAGGCTGCCGGTTACTACCAGGGCGCGTCAGAGGGTGAGTATATCCCTATTTTTTATTTTAACTCTTTATTTTTTACATGGATATGGATCCCAGGGCCTGAAGGAGAGTTTCCTCTCCTTCAGACCCTGGGAACCATACACTGGGAACTTCCGATTCCGATACCACAAAAGTATCGGATCTCGGTATCGGAATTCCGATACCGCAAGTATCGGCCGATACCCAATACTTGCGGTATCGGAATGCTCAACACTAGTGGTGTCTGCTACCTATTGCCGAACACCATAGGTGGTGTCACGTGAAATCCCCTACAAACATTCCTTCATCACTTTTATTGCACTCAGGGCCATGGACCAGGGTCACTGCTGCCATGACCACCCCTTTAAGAATCATCTGACCTGGTTCCGAGTACCCCATGGCCCTAGTAGCATTACATCCGCTCTTCGCCAGTCATTACTGTACACTGGCTGCCCATTCATTTTAGCATCCAATTCAAAGTACTTGCTCTCACCCACAAAACTTTCCACAGTGTGGCACCCCCTTACATCTCCTCCCTCATTTCTGTCTATCGGCCTAGCCAATCGCTGCGCTCTGTAAACGATTTTCGACTAACCTCTGCACTAATCCGTACCTCCCACTCCCAACTAAAAGACTTCTCACGCGTTGTGCCCATCCTCTGGAATGCTCTACCTGAAGAAATTAGGACCAGCCACAACTTGCACAGTTTTAGGCGCTCCCTCAAAATACATTTGTTCAGAGCGGCCTATCACGTTCCCTAATCAAAGTCATTTTGTGTGTAAGTGTGCGTGTGTAGCCCATTCACTATCTCCACCTATCCCCCACCCCCTGAAGATGGCTGGACTTTCACTGTAAATACATCATTGTAAATACACATCTGTACTTTGTATCTCCCCCACCTCATTGTAGATTGTAAGCTCTCATGAGCAGGGTTGTTTTATTTTGCTTTAATCATTATATTATTGTTAACGCTGTTACATATGACTATTGTGTTTGAAACTGTTTCACTGTAAAGCGCTGCGGAATATGTTGACGCTATATAAAGATTATTATTATTATTCTAAAAATCCACTATGCTTCACATTTTAGGATGATTTTGTCAAGATGTCCCCCTCTGATCCTTGGTCTAACCAGTTCTATCAAAGAGGAGTTCTCCACAAGACGTCCACCATTTATGCTGTTTATATGGCGAGCAACTGGAGTGTCCCGTTTATTTCTGACATCACCCAGATGCTCGCCCACCCTCACTCTTTGTTCTCTCAGGGTTTTTCCAATGTAGTCCATGGGGCATATACATGTAGCCTTATAAACAAGCATGAACGAGGAAACATGTTGAGGCGCAGTCTACATTATGGTAAGTCCCTGACTTTATTTTATAAGCCTGTAAGGTTCAGCCAGGACTGTACAGTAGTCATGGCCAAGGACATTGGGGTCTTTGTGTGCTGGCCTCCCCTCACAGAAAAATAACATTCTTCTGTCAGAATACCTGTGTCTTCTCTCACCACACCGTCAGGGGCTCCTCTGCAGTGCTGGGGACTTTCTGTAATCGACTTCACAAGAATTGACACACAGTCCGGTTCAAATGCAAAATGAAGAACTTTACTCGATACACTGCAGCACATTCTTGTCAGAATCAGCATACACATCAGGTTCCATACAGTACACATCCTGCATCTTCCCTGCACTCAGTCCCACATCCTTCAGTACATTACAGGGTAATAACGCCTTAGGCGGTACAGCAGCATTCTCCTTGTCCAGACTCACCATTTCTGGGGTTTCGCTTATCCGTTTCGCCCCGGATCTGAGAGCATCTGCCCATGCAATGATCTGCCACATCTTGAACCATCTGCGCCCTGTATATTCCCAGACTGCTTCCTTTCTTCCACTCCAAGCTGCTGTAACTCTGCTGCTATACACTGTCCTTCTGTCCCTAAAGGACTCTGAATGGCTGTGTTCTCCACTTGAAACATTAGGTGGCTGCTGCAGTGTCCTGGGCCTAGAGCCCGTGTGGACGCTTCGGGCACTTAGGCCCTTCTGACTACCTAAGGCTACTTTCACATTTGCGTTTTAATCTGCAGCGTTTAATCCGCAAACGCAAGGACAGGAAAAATGCAAGAAAATGCGTGTAAATGCAGCATTTTAAAACCGCATGCGGTTAACGCATGCGTCATTAAAACGCTGCATTTACATGCTTTTTTATGCATTTTTCATGCGTTTGCGTTTTTTGTGCGCATGTTGAAAAAATTTTCAGGAGAAAAATCTAGATCACAAGAAACAGCCAATGGGACTACAGAGGGCGTGTATTACGGGATATCTATATATAGACCCTAGGACAGCTGAAATCTTCAGATTTTGCTCCTGAATCCTGTGACAAGATGGATCTTCACATGGATAGCTTTTACTTCAAACTGGATCTAAGCATCAAGATTTTTCTGGCGTGTGCGTTTGCTTGGGAGCAACACCGGAACTGGGAAAAACAGAGAAGGACACGGTGTAGGCGTTTTTGGCAACACCCCATTGTAGAACTGCGGGAGAGCCGTGGTGCATATCACACCCTGTATGGCGAGATCAATGAGAACCCAGAAAAATTCCCAGAATATACAAGGATGTCACAAGACTCTTTCCGGGATTTGCTTGATCGCATCCAAGGAGCCATCCGGAGACAGGACACACAGCTCCGTAGAGCGATTCCACCAGAGGAACGTCTCCTGGTTACCTTAAAGTACGTAATAATTCTAAACAAATGCTAGTCATAATTTTTGCTGGTCTGACATGTATTTTTGTAAATTATTTTTTCTTTCTACAGATTTCTAGCAACTGGAGAGAGCTTGTCATCCCTTCATTTCCAGTACCGCCTTGGAATTTCCACCCTGTCCGGAATTGTTTTTGACACCTGCCAGGCTTTATGAACCATTCTCCATGAAGAATTTATACCCATACCCACGGAGGACATGTGGATGGAAATTGCTGAAAAATTTTGGACTGTTTGTGATTTTCCCAACTGTTTGGGTGCGGTGGATGGGAAGCACATCCGGATTATCAAACCAGCCAGAATGGGATCACAGTTCTTCAACTATAAGAAATATTTTTCACTTGTTCTCATGGCAATAGCCGATGCGGACTGTCGCTTCATTGCTCTGGACATTGGTGCTTTTGGCCGTGGCAACGATTCACAGACTTTTAAAAACTCTGATATGGGCCGACGTGTTTATGGCAAAAATTTTAATTTCCCACAGCCACGACCACTCCCCAACACTCAAGGCCCACCGCTGCCATTTGTAATGGTTGGGGATGAGGCCTTTCAGATGAGTGAAAATCTCCTGAAGCCCTATTCAAGTCGGGACTTGAACCGCACAAAACGGATCTATAACTACAGACTAACCAGGGCCCGCAGAACAGTAGAGTGTGCCTTTGGGATTATGGTGTCCAAATGGCGCATTCTAGCAACTGCCATAAATCTAAAAATGGAGACAGTGGATGAGGTGGTAAAAGCCTGTGTGGTTCTCCACAATTTCATTATGGCTAAGGAGCGACCCACCATAGAACTTGATGAACCTGTTGCAAACCCTTAGCCTGATTACCGTCATCACCCGCTGCGGTCAACAGTTGAAGTAGGCCACATACGGGACCAATTTGTTGCCTTTTTTGATTCTGTCATTGGACGTGTGCCATGGCAGGACAATATGGTGTAAAATGTCCTGCTGGCTTCGGGTCTGTAAAGTTATGTTTTAAATGTTAATAATGTTTTTTCTAATAAACTAATTGTTTTACTTTCTTCACCATGTCTCCTATCTCCTTAACAAACCACTTTGGGTTTTTGGGCTTGGTTGTTGACGTCATTGCGTCCTGTCTCGGTTCACCAGTAGCTATTTGCCGCAGACTGTAGAGACAATGGCTGTTAGGTGTCGCAGTATTTGTCCAGTACTTAACATCAGTATTTGTAAGCCAAAACCAGGAGTGGTAGTTAAATGCTTAGTGGTGCATATGTGTTTATTGAACTTTTCCTCACATAGTTCCACTCCAGGTTTTGGCTTACAAATAGTGCTGTAAAATACTGAGCAAATACTGACAGTGTGACGGCAGCCTACACCACAGATCTATAGTCATCAAGTCAGGTGTCAGAAATAATGAATTCATCATGCAAATGGCTCTTGAATTCATTTTTCCTGACACTTGTCCGGGTGAGTATAGATATGCCATGTATGACGTACATTGTCCCTTCACTTTGTGTGAAATATATGTAATGTACCAAGAAGATAAAATGGAGGTAATACAATGCATTTCTCAAATCAGCAGGTCAGGGGTCATAAATAATGTTTCTGATAAGACACGACCTGTTGAGTATAATTCTGCTGTGTATTACCGCCATTTTGTCTTCTGTGTGCGACAAAAAGTCACGGAGTAAACAGAAAGAAGGGTTTTTGGAGAAAATACAAGTGTTATTTTTGGGGTCAACCTCATATCTCTAAACGAAACACACACCAAGCTTCAGTGTTCTGCTAAGTAAGTACTGGAGGTTGGAGGTGGCCCCCCAAAAAGTGTTCGACGCATTTTTTGTTATTGGCGCACGGTGTGTGTTGACGGCGGTGAAATACACAATTAACCAAACCTTATTGGGGCAAAACACAGGTTTATTTTATTAAACACAAACAAGAAAAAAAAATTTAACTGCGCCTGCTTGGGGTTGAGTGACGATATTGTGGGGTGTCGAGCTGAGGTCTGGCTTACTGTCGCCGACATAGGGGTGGCAGGAGAAGGCGCTATAAAACTGCTGGGGTCAGGAAATTCAGGGTTTGGGCTAGACACATGAGAGGGCTGAGACACACTGGAAGGGTGAGACAAACCAGACATTACAAACACATTGGGAGGTGAGGGGGGAGGGATAGCTATGGTTTTTTTTTTGTTTTGTTTTGCCTTTCCCTTTCTTGGGTTGGCGCGGGTGTCCTGGGAGCCTTGTTGGGCTAATTGGTATCGGCCTGGCCGTGGTGGCCGACCTGTCGCGGTCTGTGTGCCTTTGCAGCGGCATAGTTGTTGTGGTGGTGGGTAACGCCAGAGCAGGGTCCGGCAGCGGCATTGTTGTGGTGGCGGGGAACGCCAGGGCAGGGTCTGGCAGCGGCACTCTTGTGGTGGCGGGGAACGCCAGGGCAGGGTCCGGCAGCGGCACTCTTGTGGTAGCGGGGAACGCCAGGGCAGGGTCCGGCAGCGGCACTCTTGTGGTGGCGGGGAACGCCAGGGCAGGTTCCGGCAGCGGCACTCTTGTGGTGGCGGGGAACGCCAGGGCAGGGTCCGGCAGCGGCACTCTTATGGTGGCGGGGAACGCCAGGGCAGGGTCCTGCGGCTGCAGCATGGTGGTGGCAGTGGAGGAGTTCCAAGCAGGAGCAGCGGTTGTCATGGTGGTGGCGGTGGGCTGTCCGACTGCACTCGCCATGGTGGTGGTGCTATAGTGGTGTCCAGCAGTGCTTGGAATGGAGGTGGCCATGCAGTGGTATGCAGCAGAGGTCGGCATTGACGTAAAGCGTGACAGTGTGGGCACAGGTGAAAATGCCCCCACTGTCGGCTGAAAATACCGACTTTGCTGCATAGCCTGCACGTAAGCAGCATTGCAGGCCTGCATAACAGTAATCTGGAGATCGGGACTAAGGTGTTCCGACATGCCCTGTTCTATCTGATTAAAAAAATGATGTGCTGGCCTCTGGAGGTCGGCTTTCACTTGGGCAAGGGCTGTGGTAACCTCCTGGATATGTGTACTCATATGACTAACGGCAGTATCCAGTCGGTCACCCATCACCTTGAGTCCCTCGTGGAAGACCGAGCTCAAGTGCAAAAACTCGGGCATGAGTGACCTGTCCGCGGCCCTCTGCCGCTGCCGGGAGGAGCCCATAAAAAATTGGCTAGAGGCAGAGGACTGGGGAAGGGGAACACCTGATGGACCAGCTTCCTGGTCTCCAGGTTGTGTGGCAGGCCCACTTGCTGCAGCGCTGGAGGATGGCTGGGATGGGTCCGTGGCTGACTGATGAAGGACCGCTCCAGAACCTGGGCCAACAGTGGAGCTCCAAGTGCTGTGAAAGAAAAAAAAAATTAATACAAAACATTTACAAAAAGATAACTCCAGAGTTATATAAACATTCAGATAGGCAGAGGTCACACTAGCACTATTTGGAGTGAATTTTACATCAGAGTTTGCAAGCCAGGAGTACAACAGTAGGAAGAAAAGTTTAATAAAACCATATGCTCAACTTCTGCATGCATCAACCACTCCTTGTTTTGGATTCAAAATACTGATGTAAAATATGAAGAGACGATGGAGGCGATACAGGCCATATCTCTATACAAGCCATATCTATACTCACCAGGACAAGTGCCAGGAAAAATGAATTCAGGAGCCATTTGCATCATGAATTCATTATTTCTGACACCAGACTTGATGACTATAGATCTGTTGTGTTGGCTGCCGTCACACTGTCAGTATTTGCTCAGTATTTCAAATCAGTATTGGTAAGCCAAACCTGGAGAGGAACTATGTGAGGAAAAGTATTCAAAGAACACGTACCCCACTTCTGCATGTATCAATCACTCATGGTTTTGGATTCCAAATACTGATGGAAAATACGAATCGACGATGGAGGTCATACAAGGAACATCTATACTAACCAGGACAAGTGCCAGGAAAAATGAATTCAGGAGCCATTTGCATCATGAATTCATTATTTCTGACACCTGACTTGATGACTATACATCTGTTGTGTAGGCTGCCGTCACACTGTCAGTATTTGCTCAGTATTTCAAATCAGTATTGGTAAGCCAAACCTGGAGAGGAACTATGTGAGGAAAAGTATTCAAAGAACACGTACCCCACTTCTGCATGTATCAATCACTCATGGTTTTGGATTCCAAATACTGATGGAAAATACGAATCGACGATGGAGGTCATACAAGGCACATCTATACTAACCAGGACAAGTGCCAGGAAAAATGAATTCAGGAGCCATTTGCATCATGAATTCATTATTTCTGACACCTGACTTGATGACTATAGATCTGTTGTGTAGGCTGCCGTCACACTGTCAGTATTTGCTCAGTATTTCAAATCAGTATTGGTAAGCCAAACCTGGAGAGGAACTATGTGAGGAAAAGTATTCAAAGAACACGTACCCCACTTCTGCATGTATCAATCACTCATGGTTTTGGATTCCAAATACTGATTCAAAATAGTGACCCAAAAATGCTAGCATTACAAAACTTTTTTTTTAACCAATATACTTACGCTCTTCGTGCAAGGACCGGTCTCAAAAACGCAAGGATGCGGTGGTACTTGTATTTTCGTATCCTTGCTCCAGAACCACTTGGAAGCCGGCTCTCTTGGTGCAGGTCCTTGTTGAAGCGGTCCTTCATCGATCGCCAACGTGTTTTGACTTTTGACACTGTTGACAAAACAAAACATAATAGTTAGGACAATGGTCTTTTGACCGTGTGTGCTGTGAAAAAGTAATGACTTTCTCTCATCATACACAGTTGTGTGAGCACGGCCAAGGTCTTGGCTGCATCACACTGCATTGCTATACTTACCAAATGCAGAACGGACCCGAGTCGGGGCACTGGCCCAGCCATCCCACAACGCTGTGGCCACCTCATTCCAAAGCCGCCGGATCGTCACGTTGTTGGCGTGCAGTGGATCCCGGCTGTCCCACAACGGGAGTCGCTCATGGACCAGGGAGATGAGGTGTTCATTCTCAATGAGGTCCTCATCCCCTTCTGGAACCTAAAAACAAAAAGGACATTAATATTGGAGACATTAACATAAGGAAGACAGAAAACAGAATCAGAGGAATGGCATGAATATTGAAATAAAAAAAACCCACTGGTGCTGAAGCAAAAGGGAAAGAAAGAGAGAAGTAGAAAGAAATGAAGATTCAAGAATTGTAAAATGAGGATACAATAAACAGTCAGCCAGGTATACTTACACGCTGCCACCGTGCCACCCGACCGTGACTACGCTGCTCCTGCCCAGTCTCCTGCCCAGTCTCTTCCGCTGTAGAAGAAGTGGTCTGAAAAAAGGAAAATCTACATTGTCATATGTGTAGATGTGACAGTGAATACTTACCAATCTGAGGAGGTGAATACTCACTTCGCTGACATGTTCCCCTTGTGCAGGCCCAGGCGTTTGCTCATAAGAAGAAGACATTCTGATGTGTGCAGAAAGAAAGAAATGGCAGAAATTAGGGCATGTAGAGACAGAAAATAGAAAAGAAATGCATTGGATAGGATATACTCACATAGTTCTGAGGCTTGTTTGCTGCTCCAAGGGGTTGTGGGGCGTCTAGTCTGCAAGACAGTCTGATGAGTAGTGAACTGCAAATGTCCACTACCTCCCTTTATCACCTTGTATGTGGGGGGTGGCTTATCAGTGTCTAGACATGTTTTTCTCAATTGAGACGCATGCGTCGACAAACACAACCAAACGCATGTACTGAAAAACGCATGCGTTTACATAGACTACAATGCGTTTTTTTGGCGCAAACCTTGCGCAATCAGCCGCATACGTTTCCAGGCGGCAAATTGACGCCTCTAAAAATTACTACATGTTGCATTTCCACGCCAAGACGCAGACGACTAGACGACGCATGCGTCGTCAAATGCGGCAAAACGCGAACAAACAGAAATGCATGCGTTCCTAATGTTAAATATAGGAATACACAACGCATGCGGATATTTGCAGAAGAAACGCTGCGGACACAACCGCAAATGTGAAAGCGGCCTAAGTGAAACATTCCTAGCTTACCACACAGCAGCCCCTCCTACAGTTAACCATATATTTGCACTATGTTACTAATTATACTACAAATACTATAGTGCTCCATCTAGTGGCCACAATAGTAACTACACTTACCCTATTGTAGTGAGTACCACAGTAAATCAATTACAAAATATATACAGTGGTAATACACTGATTTGTGTAGCAGTACCAATGAGGAATAGTGGTAATACACATGTTCGTGTAGCAGTGCCAATCTCCAGCACTACAGTATTAAGTAACATATCAAAGAGCAAAATTATCTATTTCTTATACAATATCTTGTTCACAAGTGAATATAACCATAACATAACGGTACCAGGACGGCAGGTACGTCATGCATAGCCCATCACCCTACAAGCCGTCACCATGATGTATCTGTTTAAAATATTTATATATCATCTGCTCCTGAGAAGAGGGATGTTCCATGATCCTTAACTTCGGAATATTACAAATATGTCTATATTTTCATTTCTTATCTTAAATCTATGTTTTCCTACCTGCCTATTATAAGGGATATCAAGGGAAGACAGGGTTAGTCTTCGCTGAGTGGGGGGCGCCAAACAATCGTACTCTTTAGGGTGCCAACCTACACAGGCAGGCAGGAGTATTTTAATGGATTACATGTTCACACAAGATTATTTACTCCCTAGTCTCTAAAGGAACTTTTCATACTCTGTGTAATGGATAAAGATTTGCAACTGGAATACTTCATTCAGTGATATGTAGGATGTGGCATTTTAATGCTCCCTTTGTTTTTATGAGCAGTGTATATACAAATGCTTCTAACAAAATTAGAATATCATCAAAAAGTTAATTTATTTAAATTCTTCAATACAAAAAGTGAAACTCATATTATATAGCATCATTATAGAGTGATCTATTTCAAGTGTCTATTTCTGTTAATGTTGACGATTATGGCTTACAGCCAATAAAAACCCAAAAGTCATTATCTCAGTAAATTAGAATTAACAAAAAAATGCCTGCAAAGGCTTCCTACGTGTTTAAAAAGGCCCCTTAGTCTTTCAGTAGGTTCCACAATCATGGGGAAGACTGCTGACTTGACAGATGTCCAGAAGGCAGTGATTGACACACTCCACAAGGAAAGTAAATTTTGCATTTCATTTGGAAATCAAGGTCGCAGAGTCTGGAGGAAGAGTGGAGAGGCACAGAATACAAACTGCTAGAGGTCTAGTGTGAAATTTCCACAATCAGTGATGGTTTGGGGTGCCATGTCATCTGCTGGTGTAGGTCCACTGTGTTTTATCAAGACCAAAGTCAGCGCAGCCATCTACCAGGAAATTTCACAGCACTTCATGCTTCCCTCTGCTGACAAGCTTTTTGGAGATGGAAATTTCAGTCTGCAGCAGGAATTGGCACCTGTCCACAATGCCAAAAGTTCCAATACCTGGTTGAAAAACATCAGTATCACTGTGCTTGATTGTCCAGCAAACTCGCCTGACCTTAACCCCATAGAAAATATATGGGGTATTGTCAAGAGGAAGATGATAAATGAAGGGGTTAATGTGGATATAATATGCGCTGCTGAATAATATTATGTCCAGATGTATTTCAGATAAAGAGAAGTGGTTTATTCAATGCGTTTCAATGTCTAAGTGACTTCTTCATCAGGAAATACCACACACCACACGACACCTCAGCAGTACCACAGGCTGATCGCCTCCATGGCACGCCACATTAATGCAGTTACTGATGCAAAAGGAGCCTCGACCAAGTATTGAGTGCTGAACATACCTTTCAGTAGGCCAACATTTTGGATTTTAAAATCATATTTCAAGCTGGTGTTATAAATTATTCTAATTTACTGAGAAAATGACTTTTGGGTTTTCATTGGCTGTAAGCCATCAACATTAGCAGAAATAAACACGTGAAATAGATCACTCTGCTTGTAATGACTGTATATAATATATGAGTTTCACTTTTTGTATTGAAGAACTGAAATAAATTAACTTTTTGATGATATTCTAATTTTGTGAGAAGCACCTGTATATACAGTACAGACCAAACGTTTGGACACACCTTCTCATCTAAAGATTTTTCTGTATTTTCATGATTATGAAAATTGTAAATTCACACTGAAGGCACCAAAACTATGAATTAACACATGTGGAATTACATACTTAACAAAAAAGTTTGAAACAACTGAAAATATGTCTCATATTCTAGGTTCTTCAAAGTAGCCACCTTTGCTTTGATGACTGCTTTGCACACTCTTGGCGTTCTCTTGATGAGCCTCAAGAGGTAGTCACTGGAAATGGTTTTCACTTCACAGGTGTGCCCTGTCAGGTTTAATAAGTGGCCCCTATCAGATGCCCTACTCCTGTCCACTACCTGTTTGCGGAGGTTGGCACCCTAAGTTTCTGCGGTTGGCGCCCCCGCTCCACGAAGACTGGCCCTAATAGCCTTTCAAATTCCCTACAGTCCCTAATAGGTAGTGTCACAGATACCAATTTACCCAAAAACCAAAAACAATATAAAAAATTAGCAAAAAAGTTGTGTGACAAACAATAGAAAAAATCAGAAAAAACAAACTAAACAAAAAAACTCAAAAATAGTTTTGTAGCCACCAGGCCAAAACCCTTAATAGGGTAATCATATATAATACCATTTTTTGGGTAGAAAGAGAGGGGAAATGGTGTACCTTTGTACCTGTGGTTGTCCCAAGGATTACGTGGGAAAAACTAAACGCGAATTTCGCGTACGTATTGGAGAACACTTGGGGGACATTAGACACAAAAGAGACACCCCTTTGGCTCGGCATGTGAATACAGTACATGGGGGGGACCCTGGGTCCCTGGCATTTGTGGTTATCGAGGTCATTTCCCCTTCGGTTAGATTGGGGGATTGGGATCAGAGAATTGTTCAACGCGAGACAAGGTGGATCTATCTGATGGGTCGGTGAGTCCTTCTGGCCTCAATGAACAGCTGTCCTTCGTGAGTTTCATCTAACACTGTTTAAGTTATGTATTGCTGACTGCCTGGGTGGATTGCGAACCCTCGAAGAAAATGGATGTTCATAATTGGTATATTATAGTTCTTTTTTTGTTTTTATGCTTAAGTATCTTCCTGCTGTTTCATTCATTCTATATATTGCGATATGATATGTGATAAAGGATCTTCATTTGATCGCATGGACTGCTGTGACTGATCTACGGGCGCGATCTTTTGGGTGGTTACATACTAAGTGCCTTATTTGGTTTGTGTTTATTTTGGATATATTGTGTGTAACACTCCGGCATGTGGTGCCTGTAAATCATTGGAGGTATAGGTGCCCTGATACTTACACTTCTATGCACGGGCCGGTAGTCTTTGTATGATATTGAAGTATGTGGGAGGACTAGAGGCGGGGTTGAGTTGCCCGGCCTCTTTGAGTTGTCCGGCCTCCTCGTTTTGTTTATTTCCATTTGCGGTCCATGAGTGTGTGTGCCCCGTGTTTTTTTATCATACACTATTTCCTGATATGTTTTTCAGGTGGGCTGGATTACGATCGCGATTTAATGATAACATTTTTTGCCTATACAGCAGTATTGTCTCCCGGCCAGGACGGAGCGCAGTTGCGGTCCATGTGACGCATGCGCTGTTCGGTGGTGTGTCCTCGCACGTTGTTTGCTACGTCATCTGTGTGGGCTGGAACGCATTTGCGTTCCAGTGAGAAGGATTGTGGCGCACACACCGGTGGGCGGAGACTAATCCCACGTGGAAATGAAGCCGGTAAGAGGGCAGGTTATATATGGTGTATGGATGAGCGGCGTCTTATTATCCTTGTATTATTTGGACGGTCAATACCCCCTGATGAACCCCCGGTTTTCCCACGGGGGGGAAACGCGTCGGGTATTATAAGGGATGTTATCCTGTATGGAGATGCCTGCTGGTGGCTGAATTGATATCCGTAGCGCTACTGAAGGACATTCATGAATCAGATGAGTAAAGCGCTTTATGTGGCTTATTGATTGATTTAGCTGCATAGGATATGGCCATTGAAATTATTATATGATGCACTATGTGTATATCTCCTTGGGATATGTTTTTTTTGTATTACACTCTGGGGTTACCACTCTATGAAATGATTTTCATGTTGCAAGTAGGAATTAGCCAGTCTATTAAATAGGGCTTCTTGCATTCATCTCTGGCTGACTTCACTATTATGTGATAACTCTATGTTAGTTATTATTTGAGTGGTTCTCCATAAAAGAGTAGTTTTTGCATAAATGGGACATCAATATTTCCCCTCTCTTTCTACCCAAAAAATGGTATTATATATGATTACCCTATTAAGGGTTTTGGCCTGGTGGCTACAAAACTATTTTTGAGTTTTTTTGTTTAGTTTGTTTTTTCTGATTTTTTCTATTATGTTTTTCACACAACTTTTTTGCTAATTTTTTATATTGTTTTTGGTTTTTGGGTAAATTGGTATCTGTGACACTACCTATTAGGGACTGTAGGGAATTTGAAGGGCTATTAGGGCCAGTCTTCGTGGAGCGGGGGCGCCAACCGCAGAAACTTAGGGTGCCAACCTCCGCAAATAGGTAGTGGACAGGAGTAGGGCATCTGATAGGGGTCAGTTAGCCTTTGGTCCCTTCTGTGGTTATTTGAATTTTTTCATTGTGTTATGTCCCCAATTTTGGAACTGAGTGTCTTTAACTTTAGCTATGAAAAGTTATATTTTAGGGATCCTTGTGTTTTTGGTTGTTTTTGTAGTCTAGGATTCCGTTGGTACTTGCTTCATGGTTTATTGTCAGGTTTAATAAGTGGGATTTATTGCCTTATAAATGGGGTTGAGACCATCAGTTATGTTAAGCAGAAGTCTGGTGGATACACAGCTGATAGTCCTACTGAATAGACTGTTAGAATTTGTATATGGCAAAAAAAATGCAGCTACCATATATACTCGAGTATAAGCCGAGATTTTCAGCCCAAAAAAATGGGCTGAAAGTGCCCCTCTCGGCTTATACTTGAGTCATGGTCGGCGGGGGGGTCGGCGGGTGAGGGGGAGCGACGCCTTTCAAATACTCGCCTACTCCCGGCGCTCCTGACGAGGTCCCCGCAAGTCCCACGGTGTTCGGCGCGGCAGCTTCAAGTTCTTCCCCTCTTCAGCGGTCACGTGGTACCGATCATTAAAGTTATGAATATGGACTCCACGCCCATAGGGGTGGAGCTGCATATTCATTACTGTAATGAGCGGTACCATGTGACCGCTCACTACAGGAAGAAGCTGCCGCACTGTACACCGTGGGACATGCAGGGACTGCGTCAGGAGCGCCGGGAGTAGGTGAGTATATTTACCTTCCCATGTTCTACCGAAGCTCCGTTTTCCCGTCCTCTTGCTGTGACTGTTCAGGTCAGAGGGTGCGATGACATATTAGTGTGCGCGCCGCCCTCTGCCTGAACAGTCAGTACGGAGAGACGGGACGCTGAGGAGCAGCGGGCAGCGATGAGAGGTGAGTATGTCTTTTTTTTTTTTTTAGTGCAGCAGCAGCAGCACTACATGAGGCACAGTGCTGTATGGAGCGTCTATGGGGCCATAACTGCATGGAGCATTATATGGGGCCATAACTGCATGGAGCATTATATGGGGCCATAACTGCATGGAGCATTATATGGGGCCATAACTGCATGGAGCATTATATGTGGCCATAACTGCATGGAACATTATATGTGGCCATAACTGCATGGAGCATTATATGGGGCATCTATGCGGCCATAACTGCATGGAGCATTATATGGGGCATCTATGGGGCCATAACTGCATGGAGCATTACATGGGGCATTATATGGGGCCATAACTGCATGGAGCATTATATGGGGCATCTATGGGGCCATAACTGCATGGAGCATTATATGGGGCCATAACTGCATGGAGCATTATATGGGGCCATAACTGCATGGAGCATTATATGGGGCATCTTATGGGGCCATAATGAACTGCATGGAGCATTATATGGGGCATCTTATGGGGCCATGATGAACTGCATGGTGCATTATATGGGGCATCTTATGGGGCCATAATGAACTGCATGGAGCATTATATGGGGCATCTTATGGGGCCATAAAGAACTGCATGGAACATTATATGGGGCATATTTGTATATGGAGCATCTTATGGGGCCATAACGAACTGTATGGAGCATTATATGGGGCTCCTGATTCAATATGGATATTCAAAAACACAACCTACTGATGTCTCAATTAATTTTACTTTTATTGGTATCTATTTTTATTATTGACATTTACCGGTAGCTGCTGCATTTTCCACCCTAGGCTTATACTCGAGTCAATAAGTTTTCCCAGTTTTTTGTTGTAAAATTAGGGGCGTCGGCTTATACTCGGGTCGGCTTATACTCGAGTATATACGGTAAGTATAGAAAAATGAGTGGCCATCATTACTTTAAGAAATGAAGGTCAGTCAGTCCGAAAAATTGGGAAAACTTTGAAAATGTCCCCAAGTGCAGTTGCAAAAACCATCAAGCGCTACAAAGAAACTGGCTCACATGAGGACCGCCCCAGGAAAGGAAGACCAAGAGTCACCTCTGCTTCTAAGGATAAGTTTATACGAATCACCAGCCTCAGAAATCGCAGGTTAACAGCAGCTCAGATTAGAGACAAGGTCAATGCCACACAGAGTTCTAGCAGCAGCAGACACATCTCTACAACAACTGTTAAGAGGGGACTTTGTGCAGCAGGCCTTCATGGTAAAATAGCTGCTAGGAAACCACTGCTAAGGACAGGCAACAAGCAGAAGAGACTTGTTTGGGCTAAAGAACACAAGGAATGGATATTAGACCAGTGGAAATCTGTGCTTTGGTCTGATGAGTCCAAATTTGAGATCTTTGGTTTCAAACACCGTGTCTTTGTGCGACGCAGAAAAGGTGAACGGATGGACTCTACATGCCTGGTTCCCACCGTGAAGCATGGAGGAGGAGGTGTGATGGTGTGGAGGTTCTTTGCTGGTGACAGTGTTGGGGATTTATTCAAATTGAAGGCATACTGAACCAGCATGGCTACCACAGCATCTTGCAGCGGCATGCTATTCCATCCGGTTTGCGTTTAGTTGGACCATCATTTATTTTTCACCAGGACAATGACCCCAAACATACCTCCAGGCTGTGTAAGGTCTATTTGACCAAGAAGGAGAGTGTTGGGGTGCTACGCCAGATGACCTGGCCTCCACAGTCACAAGACCTGAACCCAGTCGAGATCGTTTGGGGTGAGCTGGACCGCAGAGTGAAGGCAAAAGGGCCAACAAGTGCTAAGTATCTCTGGGAACTCCTTCAAGATTGTTGGGAGACCATTCCCAGTGACTACCTCTTGAAGCTCATCAAGAGAATGCCAAGAGTGTGCAAAGCAGTCATCAAAGCAAAAGGTGGCTACTTTGAAGAACCTAGAATATAAGACATAATTTTAGTTGTTTCACACTTTTTTGTTAAGTATATAATTCCACATGTGTTAATTCACAGTTTTGATGCCTTCAGTGTGAATGTACAATTTTCAGTCATGAAAATACAGAAAAATCTTTAAATGAGAAGGTGTGTCCAAACTTTTGGTCTGTACTCTACATATACTGCTCAAAAAATAAAGAGAACACTTAAACAACAGAATATAACTTCAAGTAAATCAAACTTCTGTGAAATCAATTTCATATGCTGTTATGCAAATGGAATAGACAACCAATGGAAATTATTGGCAATTATCAAGACACACTCAATAAAGGAGTGGTTCTGCAGGTGGGGACCACAGACCTCATCTCAGTACTAATGCTTTCTGGCTGAACATTTGGTCACTTTTGTATGTTGGTTGTGCTTTCACACTCGTGGTAACATGAGACGGACTCTACAACCCACACAAGTGGCTCACGTAGTGCAGCTCATCCAGGATGGCACATCAATGCGAGCTGGGGCAAGGTTTGCTGTGTCTGTCAGCGTAGTGTCCAAAGGCTGGAGGCGTTACCAGGAGACGTGGAGGGGGCCGTAGGAGGGCAACAACCCAGCAGCAGGACCGCTACCTGAACCTTTGTGCAAGGAGGAACAGGAGGATCACTGCCAGAGCCCTGCAAAATGACCTCCAGCAGGCAACAAATGTGCATGTGTCTGCAGTTAGAAACAGACTACCTGAGGATGGTCTGAGTGCCTGATGTTCACAGATGGGGGTTGTGCTCACATCCCAACACTGTGCACAATGCTTGGCATTTGCCACAGAACACCAAGATTGGAAAATTCCCCACTGGCGCCCTGTGCTCTTCACAGAAGAAAGCAGGTTCACACTGAGCAGATGTGACAGATGTGACAGTCTGGAGATATCGTGGACAGCGATCTGCTGCCTGCAACATCCTTCAGCATGACCGGTTTGACAGTAGGTCAGTAATGGTATGGGGTGGCATTTCTTTGGAGGGCCGCACAGCCCTCCATGTGCTCGCCAGAGGTAGCCTGACTGCCATTAGGTACCTAGATGAGATCCTCAGACCCCTTGTGAGATCATATGTTTGTGCGGTTTCCCTGGGTTCCTCCTAATGCAGGACAATGGCAGACCTCATGTGGCTGGAGTGTGTCAGCAGTTCCTGCAAGATGAAGGCATTGAAGCTATGGACTGGCCCACCCGTTTCCCAAACCTGAATCCGATTGAACACATCTGGGACATCATGTCTCGTACCATCCACCAACGTCACATTGCACAACAGACTGTCCAAGAGTTGGCGGATGCTTTAGTCCAGGTCTGGGAGGAGATCCCTTAGGAGATCATCCGCCGCCTCATCAGGAGCATGCCCAGTCATTGTAGGGAGGTCATACATGCATGTGGAGGCCACACAAACTACTGAGCATAATTTCCTTGTCTTGAGGCATTTCCACTGAAGTTGGATCAGCCTGTAACTTCATTTTCCATTGTGATTTTGAGCATCATTCCAACTCCAGACCTCCGTGGGATATTAGTTGTCATTTGCGTTGATCATTTTCAGGTTTTATTGTTCTCAACATTTCACTATGTAATAAAGATTTACTAGTGATATCTAGGATGTGGGATTTTAGTGTTCCCTTCATTTTTTGAGCAGTGTGTGCATGTAAAATATATATATATATATATATATATATATATATATATATATATATATATATATATATATATATATATATACACACATGTATATATTGCGATGGATTGTAGAGGTAGGCACAGGAATGCTTCTTGGGTAAATCACCTGCTGGTTTATTATAGCACAGCATAAACGATAGTAGGGTTGGACAAAATAAACATAGCCTCTGTGGCCTAACGGCAAAACAAAAGATAAAGTCTAACATGGTCCATATTTCTGTGGAATTCGCCCTCAGAGAACACTTAGAAGAAGTCTTCAGCTCTCCCTGGGGCTTTTCCTCTCCAAACACACAAAAGAGAAAATAAAACACTGGCTGGACATTCACCTTTCCCAACCACACCCTTGAGGTGGAGATATGGTGACTAGGTGTCCCGCCCATCTCTTACACCTACTTACAAAAAAACCCAAACTCTTAATGGACAGAAACTTATGGTTTCATATATAGCAACTTTCCTGACACATATCTCCCCTCACGTACTGTACAGCGCCAGTGACCCTGTCACTATAAACAATTGAAGGCAGCACTCCAAGCAGGACAAAAATAAATTGAAAAAACAATGGACTTTGTTGAGCCCAAATGGCAATTTTGACATTTGGGCTCAATAAAGTCCATTTTTTTTTTGTTTTTTTTTGTTTTTTTTGCTATGAAACAAACTGGATATTTGTCTGGAGGTTTTGCACCCTCCTGTAAGTAATTTAAATGAAGCTGTTCCAAAATCTCTTTTTCTCTCTCTCTATATATATACTGTATATACAGTTGCGCTCAAAAGTTTACATACCCCAGTAGAAATTTTGCTTTCTAGGCCTTTTTTCTCCACTCATGGTTAGTGGTTGGGTGAAGCTATTTATTATCAAACTACTGTGTTTTCTCTTTTTAAATCATAATGACAACCCAAAACAGCCTAATGACCCTGATCAAAATTTCACATACCCCATTTCTTAATACTGTGTATTGCTCCCTCTAATATCAATGACAGCTTGAAGTCTTTTGTGGTAGTTGTGGATGAGGTTCTTTATTTTCTCAGATGGTAAAGCTGCCCACTTTTCTTTGCAAAAAGCCTCCAGTTCCAGTAAAGTCCTGGGCTGTATAGTATGAACTGCGTGCTTGAGATCTCCCCAGAGTGGCTCAATGATATTGAGGTCAGGAGACTGAGATGGCCACTCCAGAACCTTCACTTTGTTCTGCTGTAGCCAATGACAGGTCAACTTGGCCTTATGTTTTGGATCGTTGTCATGTTGGAATGTCCAAGTACGACCCATGCACAGCTTCCTGACTGATGAGTGCAAATTTGCCTCCAGTATTTGCTGATAACGTGCTGCATTCATCTTTACTTCAACTTTGACTAAGTTTCCTGTGCCTTTGTAGATCACACATTTCCAAAACATCAGCGATCCATCTCTGTGCTTTACAGTAGGAATGGTGTTCCTTTCATCATAGGCCTTGTTGACCTTTCTCCAAATGTAACGTTTATGGTTGTGGCCAAAAAATTAAATTTTGGTCTAACACTCCAAATTACCTTTTTCCAGAAGTTTTTAGGCTTGTCTCTGTGCTGTTTCGCGTATTTTAGGCGAGATACTTTGTGGCATTTGCGCAGTATTGGTTTTCTTCTGGCGACTTGACCATGCAGCCCATTTTTCTTCAAGTGCCTCCTTATTATGCATCTTGAAACAGCCACACCGCTAGTTTTCAGAAACTCCTGTATTTCAGCTGATGTTATTTGTGGGTTTTTCTTTGCATCCGGAACAATTTTCCTGGCAGTTGTGGACGACATTTTTGTTGGTCTTTTGTTTTTACAGAGCCCCTGATTTTCCATTTGTTAATCACAGTTTGAACGCTGCTGACAGGCATTATCAATTCCTTGGATCTTTTTGTATCCCTTTCCTGTTTTATACAATTCAACTACCTTTTCCTGTAGATTTGATGACAATTCTTTTGCTTTCCCCATGACTCACAATCCAGAAACGTCAGTGGCTGGATGAAAGCTGCAACTGGATGCCAGAAACTCACCTAGGTCCCTTTGACACATCAGTTTTTTGCTATCAGTCGCAATCCGTCGAATTTTGAAAAAAACGGATCCGGCGACTGATGCCGCTGAATCCGTTTTTTTCTCATAGACTTGTATTAGTGACGGATTGCGATGGATGGCCTCACGTTTCATCCGTCGTTTGCCGAATCCATCGAAAAATTGTTTGTCTGGTGGCCGGAGACAATGGACAAAGTAAAGTTTTTTGTCTCTGTCGAAAAAACGGACAGCGACAGATCTGTCACTGTCTGTCATTTGCTAGAATGGAAGCCTATAGCGCCGGATCCGTCAAATGATGGAATCCGGAGACAAATTCCATTTTTTTAACTGAGCATGCTCCGATTTTTTTAGCCAGCCCCCCTAGTCAGATCCAATGAAGAAACGGATCCGTCGCATCAGTTTTTCACATTCTGCATAAGATCTATCGAGCCAACGGATTGTGACTGATGGCAAAAAACTAATGTGTGAAAGGGGCCTTAGCTTTCAGAGAAACACAGACTGATTACAAGCAAACAGGTCACAGGTGAGGATGTTGCCTTTAGTAGCCATTCAAACCCATTTGTGTAAACTTCTGTGCATGTTATCAGGCCAAAATCACCAGGGTATGTGAACTTTTGATCAGCGTCATTTGGATGTTTTGGGTTGTTATTATGATTTAAAAAGAGAAAACACAGTAGTTTGACAATAAATGGCTTCACCAACCACTAACCATGAGTGAAGAAAAAGTTTTGGTGTTATTTTTCATATTCTCTGAAAAAAGGGCAAGAAAGCAAAAATTCTGCAAGGGTATGTAACCTTTTCAGCACAACTGTATATAAAAGCTTGTGTTAGGTGTTGAGTTCCTGCAGCTGCACAGGGGGAATCTCACACCATGTCCTCTGAAGTCTCCCATTCTTCTCCAGCCGCAGTAGAGCCTGCTCACCAGAGACATCTGTCCCAGCATCTATCTCAAGCTGATACTGTGCGTCTGGTTACAGCTGCTGTCCCAGGTTCAGCCTTTGTAACCAGCATTGATCAGCAGCGAGCAGACGTTCCAGGGACTAAGTCCTGCTTTTCATCTACTGAGTATGGCCGTTGGATGACATCTCATTGGAGGTCGGAGGTCACATGCCCAGGTCCTGTAGCAGCTCTGATTGGACCACCAGGAAGGTCCTGGAAGGCTGCGACTATAAAAGGTTTGCATGGTCTCTCAGCCATGCGCTAGTATAGACTTGACTATGTATGTGTGTGCTGAGAGATTGATACTGGTGAATGCTCCTAAATTATCCCCATCCCTTTGGTTGTTGTCTGGGCATTAGGGTGAGTGGAGCAAGCAGTCAGCGCCTAATAATGGCTTCTCAGCTACATTAACACTACTGGTCAGTGTAGGGTGGGAATTCCCGCTTGATCTCCGCATCTCACTCAGGGCGTCCTCAGGCGCGGGCTCAAAAGCCACCGAGGATCAAAGCGAGATCAATCACCAGCGTAGTGGGGGTGAATGTCAGGGATCCCACTAGCGTCCATATGCTGCATCCTGTGACTGCTAACAGGGCACAGCGTTTCCTTTGTTTCTCTGCGTCTCTGTGAAGCAACGGAGTTCGCGTCAGTTCATACCGGGAGATGGAACCTGTGTTTATTCTGGCGTAGACCCCGGTCTGTGAATGCACCTTATTACTATCTTAATAATTATTTGGTGCGTTCCGCCAGCCCTAACAGCTTGCAATCATTGTTTAACTTTATTTTTTGTCGGACTTTTAAAATGTGCACTATTCAGATTTAAGCTACACTTTAATTGAGCAACAGAAAGACGACCTTTGATCATTGAGCAGGAAAAACGTGCAACAAACCTAATAATCATGGGTAACTGATAGCATGTTCCGTCCTGGCAGACATTTGTCTTATATCTAGGGTCAGCTAGAGTCATGTATAATCTTTCAGTGATGGAAAGAATTGGAAAACAAGACATTGATATTGCAAATTTTCCAAGAAATAGTGGATATGCTTGATGAATTAGCATTACTAATATTATTTTATTGCATTTTTTCAGTGTAAAGCTTCCTCACTATTTCAGGTGAATTTTCTGCATCAGATGTCATGTATGTACAAACCTCAGAATTTCTGATCACAATCTTAACTTCCAGTTTAAAGTTGTTAAAATTTTCTTGTGATCAGGTCCACAAAGGGCCGCAATAGGGGTCATAACTACAGTTTTGTGCCTGATAAGCGCCTCATGTTCTACCAGTCTGCTGTTCCAAAATACATGAGAAATATCAGCTTGGAGTTGTCAGACAAAATGGGTACTGAGTAGAACATCAACTGGTCATAAGCAGAAAGGGGAATAATCTGGTGTCCAGGGAGAAAGAGGTAGGTGGTCCTGGTGTCCATTATGTTCAAAAAAGGCATATACTTATTATCCAATAGTAAAATGTATGTTCTTCTTGTCCAGATAAACAGAGTAGTAAGGCCTAGTGCCCAGGTGAGGCACTTCTTTCAGGATAGGCTTAACGGCATAATAAAGGTCATATAAAGCACCGCGTGTCCTATTCAAGGGGAAAATTAATTTTCGTTTAACAACAAACTACTTACCTTGGCCTCCCAAATGCTCATTGATCTGCTGTCTTTGCAAGGTAGGTTAATAGGTTTATAGGTTTTTGCATTACTGTTGCAGTCAGTGACAGCATTTGGAGTGTAAGGATTACCAACTGATGATTATTTGGTTGAATTTTAAAAGGGGTTTCCAAGATTGGAAAACAACTGACTAAATGGTCAAAGTGATAGAATCTACACTCAACTCATAAATCCCTTACCGCTCCTGCACAAATGCTCCAGTGGTCCTTACCTAATTGTTGGCGGGAGCAGCAGATCATTTTTTTGAGCGAGTACAGATATATTTTTTGCCTTTTCCTCCATTTTGTCAATTTTCTTCTGATAACAGCGAAACTACGGAATTGCAACTGCAGAATTTCCTTCCATAACAGAAATTATCTTGCAAAAATATTGCAGCAACTGAAAAAGTAAAAACATATTGATCTAAGAATACATTAAAAAAATGTAATATGCAAATTGCCTCTTCTGAGAAAAAGAGGACTTAACTCTATAGTGCCGCCTGTTGGAAGTAGCGATCCTACAAGTCACAATCAACCCTTTAACGAGTCGTGCAATATGACTTAGGATAAAAGCCAAATCAGTATCTCAATTCGCAGACACGGTGTTTCGGGCTGTTGGCCCTCGTCAGTGCGAAGCATGAGAACTGATTTAAAAAAATTTAAAAACTGCTGTGTCCTCAAAGTCTAAAATAGTTTTGCAGTGAAAAGGTTAAGAAAGGGCACAGGCGCCATCTGGTGAGCATCCTCGAGAGAATCGGATCACACTATGCTTACACTCCAATCAAACTCTGATCAGTGTCATCTGCATAATCGGCCCACTTCTCTCGGATGAGAGAATCTATGGCTGTCTCTACGAGCCCTCGTTGGAAGTCTTTACATTGTATGTTCAGTTTGGATTTGGTTATATAGCCACAGCAAGTCAATAGTGTTGCCCAAAGTAATAAAAAGAAGAACAAATACACCATTATATTTTACAATATCTATAATTGCAAGAAATCAATACAAACAGAACTTGGCTTAGCAATCTGTACATACATAAATAATATTTTCTAATCTCTTAACAGTTCATAGATTCTTCTGAAATCATGATTTTATTTCTTACATCCAGTTTATTAGCCCAAAAAGTACCATTCATTTGTACATCCTTCATACTTTAACTAGAGTTTTACAGCGATTTCATGCTTCCCTTAAAACACCAACACACAGAAAGCCCATAAACCAAAAATACAACAGGGAAAAGTAAAAAAATATTTGCCATATAAGCTATTTAAAATTGTATATTACAAGCATCTAAAATAGCTTCATAATTATAGACGTTTTGTCCAATACTGATAATGCTCAGAGTAAGAATTACAGAACTGAATTTTACAGTTATATTAGAGATGTCGTCCATATCATCTTCTCCATCAATACTGATGTCACCTTTTTAATATAACTTAAGTTACTGGAACACGGTATCCTGTGACCAATACAGTATTGGATTTATGCTCAAAGGTAATTCAGGGAAGTTAAGCTGCCAAGATAAGTGCAATAAAAAGCTGGCAACAGCTCATATATATTCCACAGTGATTTCCATTAAACAGGGTGTTCATATAGGTGGTGGCCCATTGGTATATCTGAGCATCGGGTGGAAAGACCGTGCAAAATTATTGGACAAAGTACAACTGTAGTCTTCTTCAGTCATTGGTACAAGACAAGCAAGACCAATTAAAAGCAGCAGAAGAAGCTGAAGTGGCAAGGCGGCCCGTAAAACCCGTAGAAAGAATGACGGCTGTCCATGAACCACATTGGCATCAGAATGGCAGGAACCTGAGCCATCGTCTTTGGACCTAATGAACAAAGTTAAAACAATGAGTGCAAGGCACAAGTTATTCAACCACACCTGAATAAACTAAAGGACATATGACAAATTTAGAACATTACTGCCTGCATAGCTTGGTCAGCAGATAACTAGTCATATTCTGGTAGCTAGCTCGAAATATGTATTTTGAGTATAATTTCCAAACTTTTGCTTACTTTTCCAATACAACATTATATGGTATATGATTAATAAAAAAATCTTGCTTTGTGTACAGTTTTAATCTTGCACTGAATCAATAGCCATAGAGTAAACGTAATAACATAATACACTGTATAACAGTTAGATGCCGTTACCTTTCACGGACATAAAAGTCAAAACAAATTATCTCATTATCTCTCTTCCCCAGAGGGTATTTACCTGTGGGGGAGAGAGCTTGGGGAATCAAGGGAGCTCTGGGTCCCTGGCTATCTCCCACACAGGAACATATCCTTGTCCTTGTACAACTAGTTTTACCTTGTAGACATATTTTTCCTTGCTGTTTGGTTTAAGATATGGTTGTACCATTGCTTTACTCCGACTATGGCCTAATCCTATCATCCAGTGTGATGCTAGTACATTCCTTATATATGATACATTTATTGGGACTGTAGGGGATACATATTAAAGTGCCAAATAAGTTTGCCAAAACTTACCTGAAAAAGCCTAAAACGTTTTGGCAGAATGTTCTCTGGACAGATGAGACAAAAGTAGAGCTTTTTGGGCAAAGGCATCAACATAGAGTTTACAGGAGAAAAAAAGAGGCATTCAAAGAAAAGAACACGGTCCCTACAGTCAAACATGGCGGAGGTTCCCTGATGTTTTGGGGTTGCTTTGCTGCCTCTGGCACTGGACTGCTTGACCGTGTGCATGGCATTATGAAGTCTGAAGACTACCAACAAATTTTGCAGCATAATGTAGGGCCCAGGGTGAGAAAGCTGGGTCTCCCTCAGAGGTCATGGGTCTTCCAGCAGGACAATGACCCAAAACAGATTTCAAAAAGCACTAGAAAATGGTTTGAGAGAAAGCACTTGAGACTTCAAAGGTGGCCAGCAATGAGTCCAGACCTGAATCCCATAGAACACCTGTGGAGAAATCTAAAAACGACAGTTTGGAGAAGGCACCCTTCAAATATCAGGGACCTGGAGCAGTTTGCCAAAGAAGAATGGTCTAAAATTCCAGCAGAGCATTGTAAGAAACTCATTTATGGTTACCGGAAGCGGTTGGTCGCAGTTATTTTGGCTAAAGGTTGTGCAACCAAGTATTAGGCTGAGGGTGCCAAAACTTTTGTCTGGCCCATTTTTGGAGTTTTGGGTGAAATAATCAATGTTTTGCTTTTTGCTTCATTCTCTTTTGTGTTTTTTAATTTAAGACAAATTAAATGAAGATAATAATACCAAAGAATTTGTGATTGCAATCATTTTCAGGAAGAAACTGAGTATTATCTGACAGAATTGCAGGGGTGTCAATACTTTTGGCCACAACTGTAATTAAGGGGATTTTCATACACCTATGCAGTGGCGGATTATAATGAGGTCAATCTGGGCAGTAGCGCAGGGCCCAGTGGTGTGGGGGGGCCCTGGGCAACCGCTCAGATTGACCGCCGCCATCAGGGTATTACTGCCCTGACTGGCGTATGGGCCCGGCGGGCAGAGGGGGCCCATATCGGGCCCCGTCTCATCTGCTCACCGGGCCCCTATCGGCGCTGCAGCAGTTTAACGCTATTGACGTGCGGGTTAACTGCCACCAGCCAATTGGAGGCTGGCAGCTGAAGTCAGCCGCAGCGCACACGTCGACGGTGTCTGATGTCATTGTCAGTCGCCGGTGAGTGCGCGCTTCAGCAGCGTGGAGGGAGCTTCGCCGAAGGAGCGCGGATTGGTGAGGAGAACTTTTTTAATATATATATATTGCGAACGGAAATTCAGGGGGCCCGGGTCAGAATTCTGGACACTGGGGGCAGAGATGCTGGACACACTGGGGGCAATATGCTGGACACACTGGGGCAGAATGCTGGACACATTGGGAGTAATATGCTGGACACACTGGGGGCAATATACTGGACACATTTGGGGCAGATTGCTGGACACACTGGGGCAGATTGCTGGACACACTGGGGGCAATATGCTGGACACACTGGGGCAGAATGCTGGACACACTAGGGGCAATATGCTGGAGACACTGGGGCAGATTGCTGGACACACTGGTGGCTGAATGCTGGACACACTGGGGGCAATATGCTGGACACACTGGGGCAGATTGCTGGACACACTGGGGAAGATTGCTGGACACACTGGGGCAGAATGCTGGACACATTTGGGCCAATATGCTGGACACACTGGGGCAGATTGCTGGACACACTGGGGGCAGAATGCTGGACAAACTGGGGGCAATATGCTGGACACACTGGGGCAGAATGCTGGACACACTGGGGGCAATATGCTGGAGACACTGGAGCAGATTGCTGGACACACTGGGGGCAATATGCTGGAGACACTGGGGCAGATTGCTGGACACACTGGGGGCAGAATGCTGGACAAACTGGGGGCAATATGCTGGACACACTGGGGGCAATATGCTGGACACACTGGGGCAGAATGCTGGACACACTGGGGCAGAATGCTGGACACACTGGGGGCAATATGCTGGAGACACTGGGGCAGATTGCTGGACACACTGGGGGCAATATACTGGAGACACTGGGGCAGATTGCTGGACACAGTGGTGGCTGAATGCTGGACAAACTGGGGGCAATATGCTGGACACACTGGGGGCAATATGCTGGACACACTGGGGCAGATTGCTGGACACACTGGGGCAGATTGCTGGACACACTGGGGCAGAATGCTGGACACATTTGGGCCAATATGCTGAACACACTGGGGCAGATTGCTGGACACATTGGGGGCAATATGCTGGAGACACTGGGGCAGATTGCTGGACACACTGGGGGCAGAATGCTGGACAAACTGGGGGCAATATGCTGGACACACTGGGGCAGAATGCTGGACACACTGGGGGCAATATGCTGGAGACACTGGAGCAGATTGCTGGACACACTGGGGGCAATATGCTGGAGACACTGGGGCAGATTGCTGGACACACTGGGGTCAGAACGCTGGACACACTGGGGGCAATATGCTGGACACACTGGGGGCAATATGCTGGACACACTGGGGCAGAATGCTGGACACACTGGGGCAGAATGCTGGACATACTGGGGGCAGGATGCTGGACACATTGGGGGCAGAGATGCTGGACACTGGGGGCAGAGATGCTCGACACTGTGGGCAGAGATGCTGGACACTGGGGGCAGAGATGCTGGACAATGGGGGCAGAGATGCTGGACACTGGGGGCAGAGATGCTGGACACACTGGGGGCAGGACTGGAGACAGATGGGGCAGGATTGGAGACATGGGCAGAATGTAGATACGGGGCATGATTGGAGACACGGGGCAGAATTAAAGACATGGGGCAGGATTGGAGACAAATCGTACAGGATCATGGGGCAGGATGGATACGATGGAGACTGATGGGGCAGGATGGGGAGATCATATGGGGCAGGATGGATACTCATGAGGGCAGGATGGGAGAACATATGGCTGGAGCCATTAATGAAATAAGAGGTGCCAGGATAGGGGATATTATTATTACCATAGGGGCTAATTAAGGGATATTATTACTGCAGTGATGTATTTATTTTATTTTTTGAGAACACTGTTTTAAATGGGGGGGCGGTCCTGTTACTGTGTAGAGTGACACTATGTTGCCTCTTTTTCTTCATGTGGTGCAACGTAGAAGTTAGGAAAAATTAAGTAATGTGTTCTGCAAGCGTAGCTCCAGATAACTGTTATTTCCTGCAGAGACGAGTCCTGGCTGGATGAAGTGATGGTGGTCTGTGCTTGATGAAAGATGAAGGACTTCACCTATAGACGTCACTGGTGAGTCACTGTTACCTATACACTGACACTATACACTGTATACTATATACAAAGGTCCTGTGTATAATGTTTACACAGACACTGCATACTAAGTACAGATCTCCTGTGAATACTGGCACGTATGGTGATAGTATTGTGTTTTTTTTGTTTGTTTTTTTTCTTCCTAACTGAAGGGTACATTGACTAGATCAATGGATGTTTGACAGGTTATAGTTTCACACAGCAACTATTTTTCTGGAATAATCTGGTTCAGGTATATGATGACCCCGTCACATGACCGGGGGGCCCACAGCGTCTGAACAACCCGGGGCCCTGGCTACCCTTAATCCACCCCTGCACCTATGTACAGATCTAACTAAGGTTATTCAGAAATCAGGGTTTTGGGACACAAAAAAGTGTAATTTGACATTTAGATTAATATTGGTCTATGGCTTGTTCAATAAGTTAGTTATCTTAAGTGAGATAGCCTTCTGTGACAAGTTATCGAGATGGTGTGTTGCTAAAGCTGTAAGCTCTTTTTCTGCTCGCACAAAAACAGATCAAATTGGATGGCTTCCCCAAAGCTCTTAAGCAGGCCATACTGATTATATGGCTGCCTGCCAAATGATGCTGCGGCCGATCAGTCTATCAACAGCCATTTCAGCTGTCTCGCCAATACACAAGAGCGCTTGTTTATCCAAGCACTCCTATATACTCTATAAGAAAGCTGCAGGTTGACATGTTGGCTCGTGGCACATATCTGGGGGAACAATGTGTTCGGCAGTCCAAAATGAAACATGCCGCCATTAGTCTAAGGCAGGGGTCCTCAAACTACGGCCCGCGGGCCACATGCGGCCCACCGAGGACATTTATCTGGCCCTGGGCCCGTCTGACATTTAACTTCACTACAGTTCAATGCCGGCGGGCCCTGTAATCGAGGGCAGAACGACGAGACGGTGAGGAAAAGTGATGCGCAGCCCTCCGTATGCAGCACAGACCACGTGATTGTCATCCTGCCGCCTGTGCCAGAAGAATACGGATTTGCGTGGGCGCCTCTTCAGAGCAGTGGGGGATATAGGTGAGTAATGGTATATATATATATATATATATATATATATATATATTTTCTACATCTGGTCCGGTCTATCATGCCAATTGGGTACCTATGCTGCCTATTGGGGATATTTACCTGCCTACTGGGAACATTTACCTGCCTTTTGGGAACATTCACCTGCCTATTGGGGACCTATACTGCCTATTGGGGACATTTACCTGCCTTTTGGGGACATTTACCTTCCATGATGCATCAGTACAGTATCACATGACCAGCTAACGAAAGTGCCATATCTATCTGCAGGGAGAAAACTATGGCTATCCTCTCCTCTATATACTGCTAAAGAAGCTAATATATACGTATACAGTAAGGAAGTCTATATAGTGTCATTCACATGGTAATAATGTAGGCGATCACAGTTTAGTCATCTTCAATACTCTTTGATATGAGCTTCTGTCCTTCACTCTGTGGAGAACTTTCCATCCAAAAAGGGTTAAAAACTGTACCTGGAAACTGTAGGCCTTTAAAAGGGCTGACCCATGAATAAAGTACATTCTAATGAATAGATCTTGGAATAATAATAGGCTCCACAATTAGATGTGTTAAAATTTTTTACAAAAAATGGTTGTGGCTGACCATACAGGAACAGGTCATTATCACAAATTCTTAACTGTATGAGCAGTGAGACTACGGAACTCTCTGCCATAACAATGATTCATTAACTAAAAAAGTTCTAGAAGGGCCTGGATGCCTTTAGGCTAAATATAATATTACAGGTTGTGGGCATTAGATTCTGTGATGGGACATTGATTCAGGGAACTAGTCTGATTGCCGTATGTAGGCAGGAGAAAAAATAGCGCAATAGCGTCTTATCCGATAAACATTCAGAATTAAGAAGAGCAGATTTTGCTCACCTGATCCATAGAATTGAGGATTTTACAATTTTATTCAGCTGCTGCGTATCCACGGGTCGTCAAACCACTTGTAATAGAAACCAGGAACGATTTGTGGACTTGTTTGCACTGCTGTTTATTAAAGATGCCAAATTCAGAAAATTAATTAGATATATGGTTTTATTCGACGTATTTCGAAGTATAATACACTTCTTCCTCAGGAAAAACCACACAGCTGTGAGAAAGAAGTGTATTATACTTTGAAAAACATTGAGTAAAACTATATGGCTAATTAACTTTCAGAATTTGGCGTGTTCGCCAAACAAGTCCACAAGACCTTCCTGGCTTCTCATGGGGTTTTTGACTTTTCCTAAATAAAAATGTAAGCTTAGAGAACTCGCTGGACTAGTGTCTCTTTTTAACCTTAATTCTATGAAAATATTCACCTGCATCATCTACAAACTTCCATAGACTGAGATGCTGACCCCCTTCAGAGAATATAAAAGGCATGTGATTCCCAAGGGGTCACCATGAGCTCACATGATCAAACTGAAGTATACCATGCATTTTCAGAAAGGAAATACTAAAGGTAATATTAGGTGAATAAAATAAAGTGAGAGGATGAATTTAAGAAAAATCACTAGTTGCTTTGTTACAGGGTTTTTATGACAGACCCTTTAGGGTGCATTCAGTCGTTTTTGAGGAGATTTCGTTGATATTTCTATCATCTTTTTTTTAAAAAAAAAAAAGCTGCAGCCAGATGTTACTATAAAGTCTACAGGAAATTATTGTAGCGTATTGTTGTCAATTTTTGGGTTTATGCAGTATACAAAAAAATGCATGTATAAAATAATGTAAACTATAAAAAGGCCTAAAAATTATTGCTATTCATGGATTGTTTTTCACATGCATTTAAGAATGTATGCATGTAACCTAACCATAGATTTCATTTTCATGGTAAATCAGTGTGATCTAGACCAGGATGGTGGCACACAAAGTTCCTTTTGTTCCATATCAATTGTACCACAGTATGCTGCCAACAGACAGTGCCGTTTCTCCCCTAGAACCAATGCTGTGTTCTGAACAGGGAGAGGGAAGTAGCCACTGGGCTTCTGGTGTCTTCCCCCTTGAAAACAAAGCATTAAATACAACATGCCCGATTATTTTTTTTCTGATGAACACCAACTGAGGAACAAATAGACATTAGACAGCTGGCCAGTCTGGCTGAAAGTAACAGGTTTATCTGAACTTCCTTAGTCTAATATGTATAGCCACCTTAAATTTCATACTGAAGTACTGCTTTGGCATGACAGGTCTCTAAATAACTGAACTGTAAAGAAAAAAAGATGGCCCTTATGATTAGTCACTCTAACGATAAAAACACCCAAGAACCCACATTATTAAATGTTATCGCAGACAAGGCACAAACAATACACACGGTCTTTATAAAAATGTTTCATAGTCATTAAAAATCCTGTAAAACCTCTTTATTTTGTCTGGCCTTAAACTGAAGTCTATCAATGTTTACTGATCCAGTGCAAGATCAAACACAAAGTACTCTGATCAGAAGCATTAAAAATAATAAGGAACACAGTGACAGCTTGTTCTGTGTTATCAGTTACTACTGCAGCTGACATCAAACACAACCTGTCTGACTTGTGCTTTTGATTAAGCGCTCTATTCAATCGCAACTCGTTTTTATTCCATGCTTGCCTGAATGACAAATTGAATATTGTGCTGTACTGCAAAAAGATGTGTTAATCAAAAGTGCCGGTGGAGAGGAAGAGTGCTGCTGGGCGGTTATTAGGAAGTGAACCTTGCTGAAAGCTGCAAAGCTGTTAGGACGCACACTGGGCCAGATGTTTGGCAAGGCAAGATGTGAGCTGCAAAGGCGATGATAGCTCAATGCTTTTATTATCACACTGGATTAAATCACACATGCTCATCAGCTTGTCAGTGATCCTGCTGGTTACCCTCCGTTCTCCATAGATCCATGCTGAGACGTAGCGCAAATAAACTGTACTCAATCAGCATGTTCATTCTGTTTCTCTTATCTCTTATTGTAAGCTGATAATCACTGGTGAAAGTAGAAGTCTATTTACAAATCATGAAGTGCTCTCGCCATGCGGAGATACATGAGAGCAGCAAAAATATTTACCATGACTACAATTAAATACACAATTTCGATAAAACTCATGGAGAAGTGTCTGGTTCTACATGTGACCATCATTGTCAGAGAATAGTCTTAAGATGGCTGCACCTTTATAAGCTGGGCATACGGTCACTTAGAGGGGTTATCCAGTACTTTATATTGGTGGCCTATGCTTAGATCGGCAGCCAAATGTGCTCAATTGTGGTGCAAAGTTACAGAGCTCTACCAGCTGTATAAAGGCCACAGCGGGGTACTGAAGATCCCCGCCTATCAATGCGATTATGAGCGGATGTGCAGTACCCTGTCATGGCCACTATACTGTTGACAGAGCTGTGCTGTGCCATTCGGCAAATAAGCACATCTAGTTTCCGCTGACACCAAGAACACCTGATCGGCGGGTGTGCCAGGTGTTGCACTGCCACCAATCTGACATTGATGACTATGCTAAGGCTAGGTGCCCAGCATTTTCTCTCATCCAAGAGAATTGGGGCAATTATGCTAATCACACGATGATCGGAGTCTGATCAGAGTGTGATCATAATGTGATCTGATTCTCTCAGATGAGATGGGAAAAAAAATGTCTCCATGTTCTCCCTTCTGTCAGTCTATGAAAACCACACTCTCATGTTATCTGAACGCAGTCCTATTTTTTCCATGAACTCATTGACTTTTTCTGTGGCAAAAGGTAAAAAAATCGGACACGTGCACAGCCCCATAGAATGAAATTGGCCCAAGTGCAATCCGATATTTTGTCGGATCACACTCGGGCCGAAAACACGATCACGTGCACAAGCCGTAATGTTAGACCATCAATGTAAAATACTGGACAATTTTTTTAACGCAGCTATATAGATATATTTTGAGTAAAATGGAAATGCCATGTGCATGGGATGATGAGCAAAGAGGCAAATGATGTAATTTCTGCTTTGCCGGGCCCTTTATGATGTCAAAGTGAAATTAGCTGTACAAAATCATTGCTGGTTACACTATAAGTTCTAGTGTGTTTAGACTATCACCAGAAACATAGCTTGGAGATACTGGGTGCTGATACGAAGTCTGAACCAGGTCACCTACATTGTTATGTGAAACAGAGGAGCTTTTGGCCCATTTAAGGCACTACTTCAACCTCTGCACATATTATGACTATACCATGAACCATTTAAGCCCTTAGAACTATACAGCTATATCATGTTAAATTAACTGCTCGATAATTGCATATTTTAATGGACGGTTTGTTACAATGGCTTAAGCAACAGCAAAAACTGCACTTGTAAGACCAGTCATACAATAAAAACAATCCTATTTGCAATATTTTTTTTAAACTATATATACTAATTTGCTAAACCGTAATAACCATTGATATAATTAGCTATTAATTGTGGCTATAGATAACTGACACTTTCCACGACAACATATACCATAGGATGTTTATAATCGTATATCTTTCTAGAACATTAATGTCCATAAGTGATAAAGTTATCAACATAGTGTCTTTGATGGTGTCTGGCTTTGATCTACATGTATACTGGACTGTCATTGTAGACTAATATTGAATTATTTTAAGGGTAATATCATTATCTTTATAACTACATTTTTTTCTGCTAAATATTTTACCCAAAAGTAATTGTTTAGGGACTGTAGTAAAGGAAAAAATGAACTAATGCAAAAAATGAGAAAAAAAAAGGACTGAAGCACACAAAATAAAAGCAACTAAAATACAAAAGCTGCTTAAGCAAAGATGCAAAATTGACTAAAACAATATGAAAAGCAAAAGCTACAGTATCACAGCTAGTCTGCACTCTTGTGATCAAAAGTGTGGGAGAGTTTTCTAATAAGTTTGAGAAGCGTGTTAGTAGGGATTAGTGAGGTTAGCAGAAGAAGGAAAAAGAAGCGTCACCAAATCTAAGGACCAAAGCTACTATAATAATGAAGAACACAAAGGAAGCAAATGCCCACAAAATGGACAATCCATTTTGACACTGATTCCAAAACTTATGGAACAGAGCCTTAAAGTGAGATCTAGAAATATAGAGGATGATAAAAGTATGCTCCATACTAAGTAACCTGCTGTCCCGTGAGGCTCAGCAAAGTACACCAGTAAAATGGTGACAATCCAGTTAGAAAACAAGTTTTTGAGGACTAGGGTTGACTTTCATTACCAGGCATGATGAACTTGTTCCATCATCCTCTGTGTTCTAGAGAAGAATGCGGAAACCAGGAGAATAAGGTACCTGCTAGGTGGGTTGTTGACAGAGGGTCCAGGCTGTGAGACACTACATTTGCCCCGTGGCTGTTTGCAATGAACAGGGGGTAAAGAAAGAAGAATGTTCAGTCCAGGCAAAAAAAGACAAGCTACCGGTAAAAAGAAAATCAACAAAATGAAAAGTGCAGCAAAAGAAAATAAAATCACATGAGGTGACCAATACCCAGGAGATAAGGAAACTGGCTTTTCAATTTTGAATCCAAAGCTACGGTTCTAGAAGAACACAATGTGACATGTATTGTAAGGGAATAAAAGATACGATCCCACAGAAAATTCCCTATTATTTATAAATCATATGATGTTGTTGTATTAATGAAATAAAAATAATTAAAACTGTTACTAAAGATCATTTTTACAACCATTTATTTTTTCATTTTTTTGTGAAAAATTTGAAAAGCCAGTTTTCCCTGACAATTTATTACTAGGACCTACAGGGATGAATGTAGAAAATCAATTAAGAAGATCATATAGTTTATAAGGACAGATGTTATTTAACTAAAGTATAAATGAAATACAAAGAATCCAAACCACCAAAAACTGATTAAAATATAAATGAACGGAATTATAAAGGAGAGGTCAAAATAATTCCTGCTTCGTTAAAAGATGTATAATTTGCCTTTATATCATGCAGAAGGGAAATGGCAGGGATCTGGTAGAGCTGAACATTGCAGGGTGAACAGTTCTTGGAAATGTGGGATGTGTTTGCTGCCCTTCCTACTGGGTTTTGTATTTAAATCTTTGCCTGGTGCAATCCATGGATTTTTATTTTCTTCCTAAATGGACACTTTGGTTGCATTACCGTTCTCTCCCTACTAGGCGTACTTCTGCCCGACACAGGACTGAGGGATCCGGACGTATCTAACTCATCTCCAGAAGACCATGAGGACAACTCCTAGTTGTAAACAAAGCAAACTTGATTATTTTGTCTATTAAATGTGCTAAATATTATAATATCTGCCTTTAGAAAGCAAAAACAATAGCATGCTATCGACTTTAAATATTTCTCTACATCTTGGGACAAATGTATTGGTTAAGCTTTTCTATATGTGAGAAATCCTTTTAAAAAATTCTTATTCAGTAGTGCGAATATTCTTTTCAAGTAACGCTTTAAGTTAAGAAATACTCTTATATAGAGTCTGCCAGTCCAACAAACAGTGCACCTTTTTCGTGGACAAACAGTTCAGTGCACTTTCCGGCCACTTTGATTTTTTTCCTTATCTCCACTAAATAGATGAGAAGAGACCAAAAAACAAGAAGGCATCACTCTATAAATTGGGATCAACCTAAAGCATAACAAAAGAAACCTAGAGAATAATAGAAAGAGAAGGGATCACCTATAAATAAAGAATGTTATTGGAAAGCAAGCCAAAAATATATAAAATCAATTAGAATAGCTCATAGGCTGTGAACACCTAACTAGACAAGCCCACAATAGAGCTAAAGTCTACCCTATCTAAGCATGGCCAAACCATACTATAGTGAGGATAAAGATTGGTCACTGGTCAGGTAATTGAAAGTGACAAGATCTTCAATATATAAATGGAAATAATCACATGTAAATTGTCGGAAAATAAAACAGTATACTGTATACTCGAGTATAAGCCGAGATTTTCAGCCTATATTTTTAGACGGAAAGTGCCCCTCTTGGCTTATACTCGAGTCATTGTCCCAGGGGGGTTGGCGGGGAAGGGGGAGCAGCGGCTGTGACATACTCACCTGCTCCTGGCGAGGTTCCTGCATCTCCGGTCTCCGGACGCTGACAGCTTCTTCCAGCGTTGAGCGGTCACATGGTACCACTCATTGCAGTAATGAATATGGACCCGAGTCCTCTCCCATAGGGGTGGAGACGCATATTCATTACTGTAATGAGCGGTAACGGTGACCGCTCAAAGCTTGAAGAAGGTGTCAGCGCCCGGAGACTGGAGATGCTGGGACCCTGCCAGGAGCAGGTGAGTATAATGGGGAGGGGAGCACTGCGTGATATTCACCTGTCCTCGTTCCGGGCGCCGCTCCGTCTTCCGCGTCCTCTGCAGTGACGCTCAGGTCAGAGGGCACGATGACGTTGTTAGTCCGCGCCCTCTGCCTGAACGTTAGTGCAGAGGACGCAGAAGACACAGCGGCACCGGAAAGAGGACCGGTGAGTATTGCAAGTGCCGGGGGCCTGAGCGACGAGAGGTATGTAATATATTTTTTTTTTTTAATCGCAGCAACAGCATATGGGGCAAATGTCTCTATGGAGCATCTTATGGGGCCATATTCAACGTTTGTGCAGCACTATATGGGGCAAATATCTTTATGGAGCATCTTATGGGGCCATAATCAACGTTTGTGCAGCATTATATGGGGCAAATATCTATACGGAGCATCTTATGGGGCCATAATCAACGTTTGTGCAGCATTATATGGGGCAAATATCTTTATGGAGCATCTTATCGGGCCATAATCAACGTTTGTGCAGCACTATATGGGGCAAATGTCTCTATGGAGCATCTTATGGGGCCATAATCAACATTTGTGCAGCATTATATGGGGCAAATATCTCTATGGAGCATCTTATGGGGCCCTTATTAACCTTTTTGCAGTACTGTATGGGCAAATGTGTCTATGGAGCATCTTATGGGGCCATTATTAACCTTTGTGCAGCATTATATGGGGCATATTTTAATATGGAGCATCTTATGGGGCCCATCATGAACTGTATGGAGCATTATATGGGGCTCCTGATTCAATAAGGATATTTAAAAACACTTAACCTACTGATATCTCAATTAATTTTACTTATTTTGGTACCTATTTTTATTTTTGAAATTTACCGGTAGCTGCTGCATTTTCCACCCTAGGCTTATACTCGAGTCATTAAGTTTTCCCAGTTTTTTGTGGCAAAATTAGGGGGGTCGGCTTATACTCGAGTGTATATGGTAATATACAGACAGCACAACCTAATAAACAATTCTAATGAACAACAGATTAAGAGAAAGGCATAATGGAGAAACCAGTGTAGTAAACAGTGAGAAGATGGGGGAGAGAACCTAACAGGTAGGTGGGAAGGCACACGGAACTGTTTGGCTATGTCAAGAGTGCGTCGAGCATCTATGCTTTACTTGACGACTCATTTTTCTACTGACAGACTCTCTTTGAAACTATTTAAACACTCTTAAGACAGTAATTTAACAGAGAAAAAAAACAAAAAAAACCCCAATTCTAATACTTTCTGAAGATGATGACAGCTTGCTAAAATTATAATTCTTCTTTTTCCGAAAGTATTCTTAGCAGAGTAATATTACTGCCAGTTTTCCATTCACAATAACATTCTAATTTATCACCAACTGACTCAAACTTTTTTTTAAATTTTGAGAATTTTTGGTTGTTCACAATAAACCTCAAAAACTTACCAGCTGACTGCTGGAAATGTCCAGGATTTTCTCAATTTGTTTGATGTGCTGTGTCACTTTCTTTAAGAGCACTTTAAGTCTGTTCCCAATGACATGCACCTTTTCTTTGGCTTCAAGACAATCCTTGCCCTCTGCATTGACAAGTAACTGGCAGGACATGTCTTGTAGAGATGCCACCTTTAGCTGAGATTCAAGCAGCTCACGCTTGATTTGCTGTTACATAAAGACAAGGTCAGCAGTGTTCTCAGGTATTAACATATTTTAATCGTGGCAGTATTTTCAGATTTCAAAATGAGCTTCCTTTAACTTTTTCACTTCCAAGGACTTAAGTATTATATGTACTGTACGATAAATATTAGGGCCAGAGAGTCTTATCTTCTAAATGACATCCTGACATTCTTGTGACTTTGATTATGACGCATGAGTGCTGCAACCTGTCAGAGGACACTAATGAGCTGCAGCTTTCACAGCTCTGTTAGATGGAAAAGCAGATTGGCTGCAGCGCTTACAAGAGATAAACAAGGTTGCGAGATTGCAGCCACAAATCATATGTCAAAGACGTTGTCCACTACTTTATTATTGATGATCTATCCTAAGGATAGGTTATCAATGTCTGAACGGTCGGAGTCAGACACCCAGGCACCCCAGCTGATCAGCTGTTCTCGATGTCATTGGAGGCCAGAGCTGCTCAATTACAGAACTGCTCTTTCTTCTGATGGTGACACATCCGCCTCCTATTGATTTGAATAGGAGGATGTGCAGTACCTGGTAGTGGCCTCTATCAAAAGATAGAGCAGCTCTGCAATTGAGTATATCCGGCAGGCAGCCGATGAAGACAGCGAGAATAGCTGATCGGCAGGGGTGCTGGGTGTCAGACGCCAACACATCAGACATTGATAAACTATCCTAAGGTTAGATTATCAATAGAGATGGGCTGACATCTCGATGTTCGGGTCTGATGGGCACGGCCCAACAGTTACAAAAAGTTCGGGTTGGGTACCAGAACAGTACAGGGACCCGAACCTGGACCGTCCAGGCTGAGAACCACTGGGGAATGAACCGCTGCAAGAGCAGCGTCAGTGACTAGCAGTGACGTCACTGAGGCCGAGTTCCCAGCCGGGCTGAACTGCGGTTTTCTCACAGCCCTAGCGGGGATCTTACCGAGGTCACCGCAGTTCAGCACTGCTGGGAACACAGCCTCAGTGACATCACCTCCAGTGACTGAGGCTGCACTCGCAGCAGTTCATTGCACAGTGCTTCTCAGTCTGGACGGTCGCATCTTGGCACCATCCAGGTTCAAAACTATTTTTCCCTCAGACATGGATTACGGCGTGGGACAGAACGATAGACAGGTATGGTATATTGTTGTTTTATTCTTGGTTTATTACAGGAAAACAAGGGAGCCAGTGGAATTATGCGAGGTCGTAAGTATGGTTTAATTGAGATTATTAAAGGAGTTTGTTTCTTTTTTTAAATTAAAGGACTTTATTCTTGGTGTCAGTGTTTTCATACAGTGTGACCATGGGGTTAGTAATGGGGACATCTTATAGATGCCTCTCCATTACTAACATTGGGGCTTGATGTCACCGGACAATACGAAGGTGACATCAACCCCCCCCCAACTATCACCCCACTTGCCACCGCTACAGGGCAAGTGGAGAGAGTCAGGCAAACCACCAGAATTGGAGCATCTAATAGATGAGCCTTTTCTGGGCAGCTGTGGGCTGCTATTTTTAGGCTGGAGGGGAGCAATATCCATGGCTCCTTACTAACCTGAGAATACCAGCCCCCAGCTGTCTGCTTTAGCAAGGTTGGTTGTTTTTTTTAAATTATTTAAATAATTAAAAAAATACGTGATGGGTACCCCTCTATTCTTAGTTTTGCCTGGCTGGTTATCAAAAATAGAGGGAACCCACACCGTTTTTTTTCTATTATTTATTTACAGTGCAGGAGCGGCTGATGAATACTCCCATCCGCCGCGCCTGCTCTCGCTGGTATTAGTGGCAGCAGGTTTTGGATGATGGGAGCAGTTGTCCCATCAGCTAATACCAGTGACCAGAGGTAAACTTTATACATCCGATCACAGCTGAGCACTCGCGCTGTCTTTCGACAGCGTGGGAACTGTGGCTCTCTGTCCGGCGGGGATAATTTCACCGCTGATCAACAGTGCATGCAGCGAGACAAAGACCCGGTGTTCGGGCAGCCGACCCCGAACAGTAACATGGACTTGGTGAAGTGCCCGAACAGTAGGTGTTCGGTACGGATGCCAAACTTTGCTGTTCTGGTTCACCCATCTGTAATCATCAATGATAAAGTACAGTAAGTAGTAGACAACCTCTTCAAGCACATTCAAATTTAAGGCTTTTTTTTATCAACTGTGCTCAGAGCAGAGGAGAACGCTAGTCCAGGAGGTAAGTATGCTTTTTTTAATTTTACTAGGCACATTAGGGACATTAAAAAGGGGTTATATAATAATGGACAGTCCCTTCAATAACATCCCTGCATCACGACATTTGTCCATTCATAAAATGTGTGACTCAATTGTTTATTGCTATCTCGATTGTTGAGTTTTTTGGTTTATTCAGTTATCATGACTATGTGAAGATATGTGCATGTAAAAGCAAATATGTGACATGTATAAGCTGCATAGTTTGTATGATATTTTTTCAGGTATTGCACATCTTAGGCTCTGTCTGAGTAAGACTTTCAGCCACAAACATTGCTTTTTAAGCGTTTTCATCACCTTATTGAAACATTGTATGAAAACTCCCACAACTATAAAGTTCTGAGTGACATTTTCACAACACATAAGCTTGCCTGCTTTTGAAAAAATAATAGGGTATAATAAGATTTTTGTATATTTTTTGCCAAAAATGTAGAAATTGTCCTTACAATGAAAGGTTTAATGATAGATTCTATATTATACTGTATAAAGAAGTGCTTTACATAGCGTGAGAAGAACGAATTGCCAATTAAATATACCTGTTTCTAGAAATCTTCTTTTTACCAGTCTAACTGAATTAAATAGCATTTTACCGTTAACAGCTTGTGGTGATCCTGGAGAGTGTCGGCATCTAGACTGGGATTGATAGGGATGATTTCATTTCTCCTTCGGTCAATATTTTCTAACCAAAGTAGCAGTCCATGGCTCATTTCATGGAAATCCTAGCGTAAAGCAGAGTTATGAAAAAATAAGCAAATGTACTATAGTTATCTAAAGAAATGAAACATAAGTATTGTACATAAGTATTGAGAAGACATAAACTATATCTGTCATTTATCATAGCGACAAAAGTAACAACATGGACCGGACGTTTAGGCCAACAGTTTATAAATCAGGCACATCTTGCGCCAGCTAGCTTCATAATAAGACTGATGTATGAAACACCCATTAATAAATTCTCCCCTTTGCCTTTCATTCTACGTACAGTATACTGGTAGCATTCCCTAACCTTAGTTAGACTGACTGTGATTAAGGCTCAGGTTCAGTCATCTGTTTAGAGCAGAAATTGGACTACTGGAACTTTTGGCAATAAATGTAAAACATAACTTATTTTTGAGTTCTCAATTCAATGGGAAACAAACTACAAAGTGAAAATATAAGGTTCATATACTATAAATCTTTATTCTAATTGTGTTAGTTCTGTGCTGCTTTAAGTAATTTATCAATGCAAAGGCCAACACAACGATTCCCAATGTTTTCCATTCTGCTTTGCATGCTTAGTAGTTTTTTTGGAACCTTAAAATGATTGAATATTGCACCAAACACTATATCTTGGATGGCTGTAGTTAAGATTAACAAGTACACTACAAATGGTTTCAGATGTACACTAAGTCTGGCGCATTCTAGGGTTCTATTATGGTACCAGATCAATCCAGGTGAGAGTATTGTCAGGGCTACAATATGACCAACCGAAATTCGAAAAAAAATACATAAAAATATGTATGTGTGTATAAAAAAATGCCACAAAAAACACTTGTTAAGTGGATTAAAATTCATGTCTTTTTTTACCAAGTCAGAAAAAAAGGAGCAAAAACATTTTGTGTACAGGAAGTCTTAAAGGGAATCTGTCAGCAGTATTTGACCCCTAAACTATTTAAATGCGGATGTAACTTCACATGGCCAGTCCATATCAGATGCGATATGCTAATGACACTCGACTCCAGCTTTACGGCAAGCGTGAGCCGAATGTCATGCTACTGTGCTCCGAGTCTCTCACATGACATAATCACAGCACAGGTGCGGCGGCTTCCCTGCACTGAATGTGTCAGCGCCGGCCGTAAAGCAGAGCACAGCGGTGACGTCACCGCTGCTGCCGGCGCTGACACATTCAGTCAGTGCAGGAAGCTCTCGGCAGCAGCGCGTAACCCTGTGGACGCCGGGGGACGTGACAGACATCAGAAGTCAGAAGGTGAGTATGTAGTGTTTTTTTTTTACTTTTACAATGGTAACCAGGGAAAATATCGGGTTACTAAGCGCGGCCCTGCACTTAGTAACCCGATGTTTACCCTGGTTACCCGGGTGCTACAGGGGGACTTCGGCATCGTTGAAGACAGTTTCAATGATGCCGAAGTCGTTCCCCTGATCGTTGGTCGCTGGAGAGAGCTGTCTGTGTGACAGCTCCCCAGCGACCACACAACGACTTACCAACGATCGCATCGCTGGTCGTGATCGTTGGTAAGTCGTTTAGTGTAACGGTACCCTTAGTAAAACGTACATAATGTACACAATATGGTTTTTGTTTCTCAGTATATGGTGGAATGAGGGAAAGCATCTCACATTACATCATATGTTATTCTAATATAACAAAAATGCTAAATGTAAACATATGAAAAGTCAGTATGAAAACTTAGTTATATCATTTTTTAGTAAAGAGGCTTGTTTTCGAGTTAAATAGTACCGAGTAATATGTCTTTCCAAAAAAAGCACTCTAAGTGGTTTGTAAATAAGAGTAAGGCATATTATAGACCTGGCACTGCATTAAAGCATCCTGTAGTGAACATCGCCAATCCTCTAATGTGCTGCCCACACGGTCCCATCTGACGTTCATTTGTCTGAGCCGCTCTTGAAGTTCCTTGCTTTCTGAAGTATCTGCCTGAGTGAACTCGGAGCTGCACAGGTTAATGGACAGGACAATAGCTTTCCGACTATCCACAGCTTTCTGAAGTTCCTGGTAAAAATAAAAAATACAAGTACTTTGCAACTTCTATGAATCCAGGTAAATAAACAGCGGGTTCATTTCCAAATGAGAAAAAAAAGCCTGCTGCAGTTTGCAAGAGAACTGCTATTTGGAAGAATGATGACACTCAACAGAAACATAAAAAAGATAAACAGAAAAAGCCTATAAACAGCAACGTATGACAGTGGCCAAATCAGCCTACCCTTCAATCCAAGGCACCCTTCACAAGTCCGTATTATTCCGGTACCAGATTAAACGGTACCGGCAGTATCAGTGTTTTGGATCAGTGTGCCATCAGTGAGCCATCAGTGTGCCAGCAGTGTGTCATCCATGTGCCATCAGTGTGCCATCAGTGAGCCATCAGTGTGCCATCAGTGTGTCATCCATGTGCCATCAGTGAGCCATCAGTATGTCATCCATGTGCCATCAGTGTGTCATCTGTGTGTCATCAGTGTGTCATCAGTGTGTCATCCGTGTGTCATCAGTGTGCCATAAGTGTGTCATCCATGTTTCATCAGTGTGCCATTTGTTTTTTCCAGTATATCTTAAGAAAAATCAAATCTAAAGCTTCTCTTATACTTTGCAATGTTAAACACGTGCAGCACACGGAAGACACACGGATACTATATGTGTGCTGTACGTGTTTTACATGGACCCATAGACTTGTACTGACCTTTGTCATCAGTGCGGCCGGGAATAAACGATCATGTCTCTGTGTGGGTCACATGAACACATGGTCCATGCAAAAACACGAACATGTGAAGATCACCATAGGTTTTAATAGGTACATGTGGATAAATGTCTCCAGTCACGTGTAAAAACAGATGCCACAAGTACCGGAAACAAGTACATATGAAAGGGGCCTAAATGAGAAATGTAGTTGTTTACTGAATCTGATGCATCCAGTAGCTATCAGACATTTATATCCTCTGCCAAAAATGTCTAAGACAGAAAAAACCTTTTAGGCTTCTCCCAGGGTGGGAAAAATTAAAAAATGCCAATTAGATATGATATGCTATAAGCCGAACAAAATACATTGGGCCATATGTATAATAACTGTGTAAAAGAGAATCTAAGTCATAAAAAACAGATTACAGCATTCGAGCTTAGAACTTCTACCCTTATGGCTTAAATCAGGAAATGGACAGCATTTGCAAACAGTGCATTTTGCTCTGCCCTCTATTACACAGACAACAATTTATATGTCAACTGTGAAAGGTTTAAAAAGGTTGTCCGGTCCAAATCGATAAGTCGGCAGTCACTCTGTGTGACTGCAGCCTAATGAATCCCCCCCAGCGCATGCACTGTGTACTGCGAGGATTGACCGGTTTTTGAGCGGGGACTGGAGGGAATGTATGTGTTACACATACCCCCGGACAGGGCCTGTCTAGTGAGCGTAGCCTCGCACCATACACCTTTTTTGAGCAAGGCCACGCTCCATCTAGTTATGTGGCCTTCTAGTGGGCGTGGATGACTAGAGTCACACAGAATGACTGCAGACTTATCGATTTGGACCGGACAACCCCTTTAATTTCCCCTATGTTGGAGCTGCAGACAATTTAAACACCTACTACCATGTTTGTCCACAGATTACGGCAAATTGTTGACTACCCCAGGAAAGAGAAGTAAAAGTGATAAGGTTATTGTTAGATAAATCTTCTAATAATTGGACTAATAATAAAACTTCTATATCTACTGCTTCATTCAAACATCCAATTTTAAGGTGCGTGTTTTACCCACATTCTTCACAGACCGAAAACAAAGATTTATCAAAACTTCTATGCCAAAAAAGTGCAGTAAATTTTTTGAAAAATTTTTACATTTTGCTGCAATTCCAAGTTGCACTCAAATGTTGCCTCTTTTGCTGTTTACACACCAGTTTCTCCCAGCTCTGCTATAATGGGCAGGGACAGGGGCTTGATGCCACAGCTTGTCTACTTCACGATAAGCTGTGGCATTCCATTCACCAGAAATCTCACTCCAGCCCCTGACTGGAGAAAGACACATGGAGGCACGTACCTCTTCATAATTCAGGAGTGTCTGACTCCACCACTCCACCTTCATCAAGACACAATTTTTTTGGAAAGGAAAAAAAATGGATGCCACACTGATGGTGAAAACTAACACACCAAAAGATGAAACTCAAATCCAGGACAGTGATGAAAAAGGGTCAGTTTTTTCTCGTACTCCGAAAAAAAATCATGTCTGAATGTTTGTTCAATTCGAGGATTTCCAAAGAATCTCTTTTAGTCTACTATGATTTCATCTTGCAATGCAAAAATGCATGTAGGGGAACCTGTTCATTATGAAAATTCACAATGCTCCTGAAGCAAGATGTAGGCAAGAGGAGCTGTTGGGCTTCTGCAAGATGGAAAACACAACATCAAAATGAGCACATATGGCCCAAGAGTTACCTTCAGCTTCTTAATCCTTTGCTCGATAGTTTGTATGTCAGTACTTGTGTCCAGATGTCGCAGCTGGGCCAACTCCTCTTCTGTTTCTCCTAGCCAATCCCAAATGTTGTCAAGGTCTGACATAAACTGCTGCCATTGCTGAAGTTTGTGTTTCATTCTGAGCTCCTTATTATGGGCTTGGGCGTGGATTAATTCCCATCTCTCTATAACACCTGATACATTGGAAACATCAAAGACAGAGAGGTTCACTATTAGGGTCTGAGCACACCAGATCTTTTAGACACCAGCGTATGGTATAGTTTTGCTGTAGGTATTTTTTTTACAATCTACATACAAAATAGCACCGAAGCCAACGCATGAAGAATGGACAGGTGACGTCTATTAGCACATTCACCGCTTTCGAAGCCTGAAGCGGTTAAAAGAAGTTACAAAAGGTGGAATATATGCACAGCAAGTCGTTTTGACATTACTGTGTATATTTTTATTCTTTTTGATGTTTTTTAGTGTTTCATGTGGGTTCCATGTGTGCACATACCCTTAGAAATCTCACAAATATCTCTGAGACAAGAATTCATTCTGTATCAAAAAGTACTAAAAAATATCTAATTAACAAAAATGCAGAGAATCTAATTTATGGATTATGGAACAAATTCCAACAGCAGAATTTGGCATGTCTTGGCAATTATTTGACGAGCTGGTTGAAATGAACAGGCAGATGAACAAGTGCAGCATTTTACATACATTTGGGTCTCGTCAGACAGCCCAACCCTGGGAACCATTCTCTCTTAGATTTCTCGGGTCTTATGACATTTTACCAATTCGATAAGGACAGAAAAGGGATGGTGTCCCAATGTCACTCTTCTCTGTCTGATACTGCCATGCTAACAAGTCTTTGGTGAACATAATATTAGATTGTGAACTTTTTCAACCATTTAATTAGGACATTAAAGTCTTCAGGAGTGTGTGCCCCTGTGTGATTTATGCTTTACCTGCAGATTGTGTCTCAGTGCTATTCAAATTAATGAAGCCAGACAGCTTTTCCTCTTCCTCTTTCAGATTGTCGCTTACTCGTCTCACTGTGTCTATGCTGCCCCGACACTCTCCAAGAAGTTTCATCTGGTGAACACAAAGAAATGGAAATGGAATTAATCATCTCATATCTGTTGTTTTACTTCCTCCGCTGTAGGGTGTCTTTCATGTAACACTTAGGCCACTGCTGATTTGTTCACAAAATTTTCACTACTAATTTGTTCACAAATCAGTGATAAATCCACGACGAATCTTCTATCAGAGTCCACCTAATCTGTGTTACTTGCAGATTTTTTTGCGGATTTTGCTGCAGATATCACCCTGCTCCATTAATAAGCCTTGAAGAAAGAGAGAAGAAACAGGATGCACAAAAAACAGCATACACAGGAAACAGCATGCTGAACACTCAAAATCTGCACCTTGCTTTAATTTTCATGAAAACTCTTTCACTTTGCTGGTACTGTTAAACACGCAGAAAAAAAGTGGCAAAAATTCTGCAAAAACACAATGTCTAAACTTTGCCTTTGTTTTCTATAGGTATAGCTTAATTTTCATGTTTGTTTTTTAAAAATGCACAGTACGTAATGGGAGCATGCAGGAAAAAAAAACAAAAATATTCAACTAAAGAGATTTTTTATCATCATCTACCAGGTGTAAGTGGTAGGAAAGTATAAAGTAAACACGAACTCCGATATTAGATCTACAGGGTTGACCATTTATATGGATACACCTAAATAAAATGGGAATGCTTGGTGCACCACCACATTATAGGTGTCAGGTCCGAGCATTCCTACATGAACAGTTTCCTGGAAAGTGGATTGGTCGTCGTGGGCCATTTGAATGGCCACCAAGGTCTCCCGATCTGACCCCCTTAGACTTATCATTGGGGTCATCTGAAGGCAATTGTCTATGCTGTGAAGATACGAGATGTGCAGCATCTGAAACAACGGATACTGGGAGCCTGTGCTAGCATTTCTTCTGCGGTGTTGCTATCAGTGTGTCAAGAGTGGGAGAAGAGGGTTGCATTGACAATCCAACACAATGGGCAGCACTTTGAACACATTTTATAAGTGGTAATAAACTTGTAAATAACTCTTGAAAGAATAAAGTTATGTTAAAACCAAGCACATCATTGTTTTTGCGGCTGCTAGACAGGCTGAATACATGTGGGAATTCCTTAACAAACAGGCAACCCCCACATGTATTCAGGCTGTCTAGCAGTCGCAAATAATGCAACTGCGGCAAAGTTAAACTGAATACATGTAATTTTGTTTCTATATCTAAGAAACTGCACTAGTGTGCAAAAGTAAAGTAGAAAGACTCCAGATGAAAAAACTTGTATGTCTATTTCAGGGTAGATATAGTAAATGTCAGTTTGGCAAATCATCACAAATATTTTCAACAGGTAAAAGGAGACTTGTGACTCACGTATATATGTGCAGTTTCTTAGATATACAAACAAAATTACATGTATTCCCTTTAACTTTTAAGAGTACATTGACTCCTTTTTTGTATAATTATCACATTTAGTGATTTATTCATGCTTTGTGTTCATTAATGTCAGTATTTCATTACGTTTTTTTCTTGTGGTCACTTTTTGTGTTATGGGCAGATATACACTTTTTGTTGTTAGCATCCTGTTATCATCTTGTGCTTCCCTCTTTTTTTTCCTAAATAAATATTTTTGTACTCCATCCATTCATTGGTTTCCATTTTTTGTTATTTGGACCATATAATACCATAATGATCAATTCATTTTGAGCCAGTACATATCAATTTACATGAAAAGTAAAATATATATTTCATACAAAATTAGCTCAGTGATCAAAGTGTTTATCACAATATCTTTAGCTTTGACGTACTTTGTGTTGTGCCATCAATGAGATCAGGTTTTAGGTCTATAGCTTTAGCGCATTGATTTGCATGAAGATAATTATTGCTGCAGGCGGGCAGTCCTGACATTTCAAAAATGCTGGAGTGAAATACACACAGTGGTTCTCCAGGGTTACTACTCACATAGCCTGTGTAACTTGAATCTAGCTCTGGTCCAGTGGGTGTCCTGCTGCGAATGACATTCTCTGCCTGCTGCAAATGAAAGCGACTGGTATCCAATGCTTTGTCAAGTTGACGGATCTGTGTTTCCAACAAACTGGACTCTCCTGAGGTGGAAGAAAGCACTCCTATCAATCAAGCTCTCTGAGCTCAGCAACGTTGAACAGTAAGTGAGAGGTCTAATATAGAGAAAGAACTGGGTATAGCAAGCATGCAGAGAATACTATTAGTAGATATGGGTACATTGTGTTAACAAAAAATCTAGAAAATTAACTGTTTTCACCGTTCCATCCCCAGTATAAGCACCTACACGTGTACACGTGTACTGAATATTACAAGAGGATAAGTGCCAAGCCAGGAAGCAGGTCAGGAGGACCTCCAAGGAGTCTCCATCATAGAACATATTCAGAAGATCTGACCAGAAGAATCGAAGTTTGGGTCTTCTTCTGAAAACACTCTCTGATCATTGGCTCAAGTAAACATGGCAGCGATCAGCCGATAAGCAAGGAATCGCGTATTATATTGTCGATGTGAACTCCTTATGGGAATAAATCTGTTCTGTAAAGAGACCTATACTGATAACATCTTTTCCGATACCTTGATTTTTAGGTGGACAATACACATACAGTAACTGTTTTCTCTTTGCACCTCCAAAGGTTTTGAGAACTGTGGTGAATCCTAAGTGACTCATCTGTTTTATTGGACATATAAAGGATATTTTGTATGGCCTTTAACTGATTTTAATGCTTTCCAAACTTATGGATATTGCTTCATCAGGAAACCCTGATCTTCAAGGAAAAGCATACTGAAATGGGTACTGGCCAGAGATGAGTGATTCGCAGGACCCTGTCAGTAATCCATGGATGCTGGACCGGAGCCCTGTCAGCAATCCTGATTCCTCTTTTGAATTCTGGCCTGTTGTGACACTGCACCAAGCCTTCCAATTGACAGAGGAGCCAGGATGCTGGCAGTATGCAAAGCTGCCATCCAACAGCCGTGGACAACTGACCAGTTCACTGTAGCAGGGACCTGGGAATTTATTTCCTCAGCTATAGTACTCATTTTGTTGATCGTATGAAATGCAGTGATCTCCAACATAGAGTTAGAGTATTCTAGTAGTGGTAATTGCGGAGCAGGCATGTAATATACTGTACGTCCTGCAGGTCAGTCTCTGAGACTGCAAATACTGATTGAGTAATAAATAGAGTACTGTGCACACATTCCTGATTTGTGGAAACTCAGAGTCCGTTCCCAGCAAAGCATAAGCTATTGGCATAGGTCAATAAGATGAGAAAAGGCTCAGTGTTAAGGTACCTTCACACTAAGCGACTTTACAACGATAACGATAGCGATCCGTGACGTTGCAGCGTCCTGGCTAGCGATATCATTGTGTTTGACACGCAGCAGCGATCTGGATCCTGCTGTGATATCGCTGGTCGTTGCTGAAAGTCCAGAACTTTATTTGGTCATCAGATCGGCGTGTATCGTTGTGTTTGACAGCAAAAGCAACGATGCCAGCAATGTTTTACAATGGTAACCAGGGTAAATATCGGGTTACTAAGCGCAGGGCCGTGCTTAGTAACCCGATATTTACCCTGGTTACCATTGTAAAAGTAAAAAAAAAAAAAACAGTACATACCCGCCCTCTGATGTCTGTCACGTCCCCCGGCGTCTGCGCTGCTGCTCAGAGCTTCCCGCACTGACTGTGAGTGCCGGCCGGAAAGTAAAAGCAGAGCGGTGACGTCACCGCTGCGCTCTGCTTTTACTTTACGGCCAGCACTCACAGTCAGTGCGGGAAGCAGACGGCAAGGGACGTGACACCGGAATGTGAGTATGTACTGTTTGGTTTTTTTTACATTTACGATGGTAACCAGGGTAAACATCGGGTTACTAAGCGCGGCCCTGGGGACTTCGGCATCGTTGGTCGCTGGAGAGCTGTCTGTGTGACAGCTCCCCAGCGACCACACAACGACTTACCAACGATCACGGCCAGGTCGTATCGCTGGTCGTGATCGTTGGTAAATCGTTTAGTGTGAAGATACCTTTAGCTAAAGATATGTCTTTCCTCCACAATTTTAGTCAGATTTTCATTGCAAAGACTCCCTGTTTCGAAGATCAGGTTGAGAACGCCCTTTACAAGCTCTTCGAAACAGGGAACACAAGATAATCAAGGACTGTACAAAAGAAGTGCTAATATTTGACGAGATGGGTTCATGGGATATTTGAGTATAGATAGAGATTAGATTTGAAGAATCCCTGTCACCTCTCCGTACATATCTGTTTTACTAGGTACATGTACTGTCTGTAATGTGACTCTTCTGGGGCATCCTTTCTTACAACTCTGCATGGTGCCATTCCTCTGTTATTCCTATTAGAAAGTTATGAATAAATTGACAACTGGATGTTACCAGTTGGGGGGTGTCCTTACACTCTCTGGCTCCGTCCAATCAGTGCTGACCATTGGATGATGTCAGAGTCTACAGGGACACACCCACGACTGGTAGCGGCCAGCTGTCAATTAACTCATACATTTCTGGAACAACAGAGAAAGGGCACAATGCAGAGTTCTTCAGAGATGTCACATTATGGAGAATGCAATTATTCACTAAAAGAGCCATGACAGGTCCCCTTTAAGAAAACCAGGTTACTGTTAACGAGAGAATGTAAAGATTTGATTACATGCAATGAAAGTATTAATAGTTCTATAATACACATGCAGCATGTGAAATCAGTATTAGATTACAGTGATCTTGTGGAAAGCTGTTATAATAAGTGTGCTACGTCTGTGGCGGTGTCTTTTATAGCGGCATTGAGCCTACCAGTGGATTGTTTCAGAACATTCTCAGTAAGTTTAATATAGGCTTCAGGACTTTCAGGAATTTCTACATCTGTAAAGATAAAGGAGACGCTAAGTATGTGTGATATTTGTATGTATCCTGGATTTTGTGTAACCTCCTTGTAGGTGAACATGTCTTACACAGTGTGGGACCAAAATG